>NC_141543.1:45757500-46081250 GCF_021556685.1 Rattus norvegicus | reverse complement strand
GCCTGCAGCATCCTCTTTCTTACACCCCTAAAAGTAATGCTGAGTGCCTACTAAGGGCCTGTGTAAGAGTCTATAAACAGACTCTCCAGCAGTCCAGATTACCGAAGAGTTGGTGTCATTCCTCCTAAAGCAGCCTATAGACATCACAAATTGTCAGATTCCTGGATGTCCCTAAGGAGGGTGGTCAAGAACAGCCCCACCCTGTACACCTCAGTTACAAGTGCCTCTTCTCTGCACTTTTCCCAGGACCTTTCATTCACCCCTCCTCTCCTCCACTCCCCACCATCTCCTTACTCTCTATCTCCTCCCATTCCTCCACCTCCTTTCATTCCTCCACCTCCTCATTCCCCACTTCCTCCTCACTCCTCCACCTCACTGCACTACCCACCTTTTCCCCACTCCTCCACCTCCACCTCCTCCTCACTCCTCACTCCCCACCTCTTCCTCACTCCCCACCTCCTCCTTACTCCTTCTCCTCCTCCTCACTCCTCCACCTCCTCCTCACTCCCCACCTCTTCCTCACTCCCGACCTCCTCCTCACTCCCGACCTCCTCCTCACTCCCCACCTCCTCCTTACTCCTTCTCCTCCTCCTCACTCCTCACCTCCTCCTCACTCCTCCACCTCCTCCTCACTCCCCACCTCTTCCTCACTCCCGACCTCCTCCTCACTCCCCACCTCCTCCTTACTCCTTCTCCTCCTCCACACTCCTCACCTCCTCCTCACTCCTCCACATCCTCCTCACTCCTCCACCTCACTGCTTACTCCCCACCTCCTCCTCACTCCCCACTCCTCTTCCTCCTCTTCTTCATCTTACTTTTCCTACTCCTTCTTCCTCTTCCTCCTCCTCTTCCTCCTCCTCCTCCTCTTCCTCCTCTTCCTCCTCTTCCTCCTCCTCCTCCTCCTCCTCCCTCTCTTGTATCTTCAGAGTCACAGATTCCTTCCTGGGGATTTATTCCCTTCCTTCTGATGCTGAGGAATGAGGAACCAATGGCCTTGAGTAAGACATTCTCTGTGAAGCCTTCCTCCTTCTTCTGAAACCTAAGGAGGGGACTTCCATTCTACCTCAGGGGAGCCTTACCTCTCCTCATTCCCCCATACTATGCTGTTGTCTGTCTGTCGTATACCCATAGTGTTAACAACTCTTTTACTAAGGCTTTTACTCAAAAGAATCCTCACCTTCAATCCCAAACCTGAAACCTTCTAGAACCAACCTATCAGGAGTTGTGGCCCCATCAAGCTTGGCATGTGTGTCATCACCCTTTGAAGGCTGGATTTTGGATAGCACTAGCTTTTCCCCAACTCTCAGAGTACTGCTTAATTCTCTCAAGAGCCTGAATTTTGAACAGCAACCCAACAGCTTTGTGTCCATTAGACATACCCCATAGCACATACAGGATATGTGTATTAGCTTCCAGCCAAAGGGTGACAATGCCATTAGAAACACTGAAATGCGCCTCGCTTTGCTTTAACCACTGACTTCATGTCTCCACCAATGTCTTACAAGAAAGTACCTTGATTTATGACTCCCCTTGTTCTGACTATAAAACTTCATCAAACTGTCACCACATTTAAACATGAAAATTGGGTTGACCTGAATCTCTGTTCCTGGGCCGAGGCCACCCTAGAATAAGCTCTTATCCCTTTTCAGGTGACAGTTGTGCTTTCTGCATTGACAGCCAGAAGGAAGAGATGAATCAGGCTTGGGGCTTTTATTCACTGTGTCAGAGCTAGAAGCCATAGTTCCCTGACCTCTGAGCTCTGTCTGCGTCCTGGGCCAGCGTCACTCACATTTGACTCCACAGTAAACCTGCTCTCCTCACCTCCGAGTTGAGAGCTGTGATTTGTGCTGACACCTGTATGCCGGGTAAAGAAGCAGGTGACATTGACAAGCAGACTAAGGAGAGCACCCACACGACGGCATGGAATGCAGTCATCCATGGGTCCCAACTCCGTCTTTGGGGATTATGCCAGAGGTTTATGTATAGAGGACAGGAGGCATGCGTAACTAAACAGTCCAGTCAAAGTGCGAGTCCATCGTCATCTGGGCTCCAAGTTCTCCAAACTCCCCAAACGCTCTAACAGAAGTTGTCAGAACCGGGTGAAATCTTTTCTTAGAAGAAGAGCTGCTGCACCATCTTCCTTCTTCTAGGGTGAGATCCTGGAGAAGTCCCCGTTTCTTGGAGCCTACTGTTTCAAAAGTCTGATAGCTCAAAGGGAGAGTAGGGGTGTCTCTTTGAGTAGCCTCACCTCTGCTAGGATGGCTACCTCAGGGCAGTATTCAGAAACACTATAATAGCATCTATAGAAAGAAAACTAAATCCAAAACTATATAAATAAGCAGGAACGTATTACTCAGGAAGATAGGTCTTCGTGGCACTTTGCTGGCTCCTTGGGTCCATCGCATGGCAACCTTAGCTTTCTGGTTGGTGGGAAACAAGGGTCCACTAAGTTGATTTGTTAGAAATGTATCAGCTCAGAACCCCCAAGATCAAGAACTCAGCACAAAGGAGAATATTTGTGTTAGAGGGACAGAGGGCAGGAAATAAGAGACAAAGACAGAAGGTAGAAGACAGAGGAAGAAGGGGAAGGAAACAAGAGAGGGATGAGGGGTATTTGTGCCCTGGAGATAAAGAACTGCCTCTGGATAGAGAGGGAGACAGACAGACAGACAGACAGACAGACAGACAGACAGACATGACCCACAGGGAAATGGCAGTTTATACAAGAAAAAAGAGAAACCCTGTGTTAGGGTTAAGTGTTTAATTTTAATTGGGCATGTTAATTGGGTGAGCCAAAGATGGGCTTTGATTGCTGGACTTCAATATATTGATAGCTGGACCTTTGTAGTCAGCCTGAGGAGGACAAAGTAGCCACATAACAGAACAGACCTTGATGGCTAGCTTTAGGAATGTAATCTAATCTTTTTTAGCAAGGTAGGTGTAGTGGGAGAGAAAGGCAAGGTTTGCCAGAGTCCCTTCATAACACATTTCCAAAAGATTTCACCTGACCATACCAAGTATGTTAAATCAAATGTAGACATGAGAAAGGTTTGGCTAAATCTGAATTGGGTTCTGGACCTGCAACATTCCAACCTCCCCACAATCTTTGAAGTTCTAATCAGTTACTGGACCTGGCAGAAGGTTCAGCTGGGTGTGGAATGTCTTTCTAGAAACCTTGTTCACATCAACATCCTAGGAAGTTTGTCAGGCTTTTTAAAAAATCATTATTCATTCACAATTCAGATAAACAAACTCTGTAAGATTCCATCGCCCACTGCTAGGACTCGTGAATAATGAAGGCGCAGACATGTGTTACAGATTGCTTCTCTGGTACATGAAAGATTAATCAATATTATGACAGGGCAGTCAACAAAATGAGGCGCCTAGACTGTTCAGAATGGCTAAGCATATTAATTGTGTTTGAAGGCCTTCAGCCCCTGCCAGCTGGGAAACTGATTTGTCTCTCAGAGTCAGATGGTGGGGCTAAGGACAAAGATCATGTGATCATTCCTGCCTGGACATCAAGATCAGAGATGAAGGAGGAGAGAGAGAGAGAGAGAGAGAGAGAGAGAGAGAGAGAGAGAGAGAGAGAGAGAGAACACTCACATGCAGAATGCACATGCACACATCACAAGTTGATGGTCAGCAAATTCATCAATCCCCCTGTGTTACTTTTTGAGGCAGTATCTCTCACTAAACGTGGAACTCATTGATTGTTTAGACAACTCGTTAACATATTCATACATCAGAAATGCTGATTTGGACTTCTTCCAATGACCATGCTAAAACTTTTTGACATATTAGCTGATTACCTTCCCAACAACACTAAGAGATGGATTCAGGTTTAAACGCCTCCCTTAGGAAAAAACACACTGGAAGCAGAGAGGTTTCCTGATTTTCCTCAGGGTCAACAGCCAGGACTGGGACAAGGGATGAGCACAAGGAAAGATTGTGAAAGGTTTCAGTTCTGAGGCTCAAGGGAGTGTGGGGGAAGCTGAGGCAGGATGTCCATTTGGGTGACAAGTTTATTAGAAGAGTTACTGATACCATGGACAGACAGTAACATCCTTGAGGAGAGTTCAGTCCCTAACACCATAGACAGACAGACTACATTCCTGGGATCCCAGTGAAAGTACAGGCCCAAGAGGTAGAATGGAGGTCCTTTCTTGTGGGACTCACCCCACACTATTGATTAGTCCACAGCATGGGTCTGCAACAGTGCTTGATTCCTAGGTGGCAGAGACAGTGCTGTAGTTCTGAGGAAAGAGGGGTGCAGAGAAGGATGTGGGGGTAATGAGGAGGAACACATCTAGCTGAGGAGAATCCATTATAATCACATATCAACTCTTGCCCTAGAGCCTGGTGGCCTAGGTATGTAAAACTTTTTGGGGTGATGTAAGTGACCTTTGTCACTTTCCTAGATTCTGGGTACCTGAGGACTGAGGGAATGAGATTTATAGACTTGGATTCCACTCAGCAGCTATAAGAAAGAGCTGCTGCAAGTGGCTGTGGCCTGCCTAGCCTTTAGCTAACAGAGTGGGACCTAACAGATTGGGAGTTGAGACTTCCAGATTCTAGCTACAAATCTATCCTGCCCACCTAAAGTGCAAAGAAGGAAGTTGACTGATACTGAATATGAGGATGATTGGCAGGTGGATACTGGGGCTGGCTCCTCCCAAAGCTCATTACCTTTGAGTAAAGGAAGACTACCTACAGCCTGGTGATTAGGGGATAGAACCCATTCAAATTAGCATAATTCTTTTCATTAATGAGAATCTCATTAGTAAGTTTCCTTTCTAATTTGAGTAGCTTCAAAATCTGTTAGTATTCCCTGTACACATTCTAATTTTTGATAGCAAAAAGATACAGCCTTAAAGCAAGCCTGGGTAATAATTAGATGGTTCACACTGAAATTCAAAGACACTCAATTGAAGGAAAGTCTCAAAATTTATTTTCAGTGTAGCCCATGCAATTTTTACCTACTGGAGCAATAAGCACACAATTGTATAAAAGAGAAAATGCAATGAGCTGTGGTTGTGATAAGGAGAGAATGAGCTCAAGCCCAAGTATGTCCCAGATAGATGAGATTTATAGGCAGCTTCAGGATGAGGGAAGGGATGGAAAATTGCTAAGAATAGTGGTGTTTCAGAGCAGAGACACCCGATTAGACAGAGGCTGGAGGAAAGGAGTTTGAATGGTGTCAAGTGCAGAAGGGAATCTTTAAGCACCTCAGCAGGATTCTTTGCTCTAACTAGGCTCAGCAGGTGGAAGACCAGGGAGATGCCTCACTAATGCAAATGCACCAAGGCACAGGGTAAAGTTTGGCGCAAGGGCCACAGATTGTCTAGGGCTAGTCCAAGAGTTGAGGAGGGCATACCTGCGACCCATGACAGAGAACATTGCCATGATTCAAAGTGCCAGGTCCTGGAATATGACCCTGAAAAACTCATAGCTTCTCTAAAATTCTCCTCTCTACCATCTTTAATTCTTCTAGAAGTTTCCTATTTCCATCTTTCCTCTTATTATAAATCCCAGGATTTCTACCAGGTAAAGATCCCTGGAGAAGGGGGGAGGATGAGGAGGGGAAGCCCATCTAGAAGGGGAGGGGGGGGTTAGGGGGATGTTGGCCCAGAAACCGAGAAGGGGAATAACAATCAAAATGTAAATAAGAAATACTCAAGTTAATAAAGATAAGAGAGAGAGAGAGAGAGAGAGAGAGAGAGAGAGAGAGAGAGAGAGAGAAATCCCTGGAGAAGCACAGTAAAAATGATGGATAAGTGAATGAATAGATGACCCACAGAAGGATGGATGGGTGAACAGATAGATGATAGACAAACAGATAGAGATTAAAGATAAATAGATGATGGATAAATGGATTGATGATAGATGATTGATTGATTGATTGATTGATTAGGTAGATGACAGATCAATGATAGGAATGATAGATTAGACATATAGATGGTTGTAACATGATTAATAGATGAGACACAGATGATAGATGAATGACTAAAAGGTAAATGATAGATAGATAGATAGATAGATAGATAGATAGATAGATAGATAGATAGAGCAATAGACAGACAGACATAGATAGCAGACCCATAGACAGAAATTTAGGGAGTGACTCATATGACTATGGAGACCGAAAGGCTCAAGATGTGGAATCTATAAATTGAAAACCAAGAGAGTTAAATACAAATTCTAATCTGACTCTGAAGGCTGGAGAATCAGTAGCATAAGTTTTGGAGGCTTATGGAGTTCTTGGTATGAGTTCTAGTCTAAGCCCTTTTCAGAATCAAACTTAATTCTAATTCTTTAGCTTATAATGAGTTAAATCCCAATAAACCCATCAGAAATTGAAAATACCTTATGCATCTAACCTGCCATGCATCATACTTGCAGTGGTTAATCTTGATTGTCAATTTAATTAATCAAACTAACCCATCTCAGTGTCCTCTTGACCTACCTGCCTTGTGAAAAAAAATTGCCTGCCTACCTTTACTCTTTGGTGCATCTACTCTATGGCTGTTGCTGCTGCTACTACCGCCTGGTTTCTTTGTCTTCTAACCTGAACTGAAGACCACCAGAAGCTCTCCAGGAATTTTCTGGCCTTCAGCACCAGATTAGGGACACTGAGGTGTCCAGCCTCGTAGACAAAGCTGCTCTCTGGTTCTCAGTTCTTGCTGTTGTGAAGCTTGTTTACTACATCTCTTTCAAAGTGTATACTCATTCCCTGGGCTCCACTAGTCTAGAGAACCCTGACTAGGAAGACAATCTCAAAACACAGAGCACTCTAGCTCATGGGTATTGTGTTGTGTGGTCACATCACTGACAGGAGCCACAATTCACTGTTGAAGAAGAAAGTTAGCAAATATCACTACCCCAAAGTGACATTAGAATCAAAGTTTCATTTCTAAGGAGTTGGACCAAGTTTTCACCGTGGAAAGTTGAAAAAGTCAGAACATGCACACATGTAAGTTATGAGCGTTTGTATATTAAGTTATGAAATTAATGATAGAAAAATCAATATATTACATAAAAAGCAATCATTTTTGTGTGTTTAATTAAATATGAATATCTTTAGATCCATGCTCCCCAAAACTTGAAACGTACTGCTTTTCAAGTGCCGTGGACCAAACACAAGTTCATGGGATATCCCCATATCCCAAAACATGTTTCTGTGATTTCTGGCATCTGATGGGTAGAGGCCTGAGATGCCACCCAGCACTGTGTGATCAATGATTCCTGAGGCATTGTCCCTTCCCCAAAATGAAGTTATCCAACCCCACAGAACTTGAGTGAAGAGAATTGGACCTGTTAGAGTAGAATTTGATTGTTTACTGAAAACACTAGAAACTAGAGGGAACCTTAAATAAATAATATAATATAATAAATTTGTTATAAATAACCTACCTGACCTGTAGTGTTGTTGACATAAAGATCAAGACTCAGGGCTCCCACAGTGCCCCTAAGTCACTGGTTGATGAAGAGCCGAGGGTGAGGGGCATGTCTCTTGACCTCCAGCTACAAGGTGCTGGTTACTTGACTGCAAAGCAGAAGTCTGGTGAGCTGGTGAACACTGCCTGAGCTGTGTTTTCAAATGAGGAACCATTTTGAGTTTTGTCTCTAAATTATATGCCTGCCTTAAGAGTAGAAATATTTAACACAGCGCAGTGATCCCTCTTGTTAGCAACTGGGCACCCACATAGTGTCCTTCCACTGAGTATGGCTTATATACCAACTTGTTTCTAATAAGCAAAACATAGCAGAAATAGTAGGAAATCATTTCATGATTAATTAACAAAAGACCAGTTCTCTACTATCCTGAGCATGCAACACATTCCCCTCCTCCTCTCATTTCTTTCTCTCCTTCCTTCCTTCCCTCCCTCTCTCTCCCTCCTTCCCTCTCTCCCTTCTTCCCTCCATCCCTCTCCTTTTAATTTTTGAGAGTTTGATTACATTCTTTCCTTTTCTATAACCCCTCCCAGATATTCCCCAATATCACTTCGAGGTCTTTTTCTTAAAAAAAAACAAAAATAAACAAACAAGTAAATAAAGTAAATAAACACACACACACACACACACACGAAGTCTGATTTGTGTTAGCCAACTACTCTTTAGCATGGGGCCAGTGCTGAAGTGTGGTTGATATACAAATTTACTCCATTAAGAGAAAAAATCCTAATTTTCCCTCCCCCCTCATCTACCAATTGCAAATAATATTTTTTGGTTAGGGGTGGGACTTTGTGCCACTTCTCTTTCTCTGTGTAGGGATTTTGTTTGTCTTGAACCTGTACAGGTTCTGTGCTTGCTGTCACAGTCTCTGTGAGGTCATGTATGCATCCATCCTGCTGTGTATGAAAAAGACCATTTCCTTGGAGTTGTCCTTCACCCCTGGCCCTTAAAAATTTACATAGACCCCAAGCCTTGAGGGTAGAAGTGTGATAGAGACATCCCATCTATGTCTTTCTCTTTTCCTATTCTTCCCCCAGACATTTTGTTCTGGACAAACCAGCTGCAGGAGCTTGTCAGTAGGTCCCTGCCATCCCTGATCCTGCTAAGTCCTACAGAGACTGCAGTCTTTGGATATCTTCAATGTAGACATATAAGAGGCCCTGAGGCAAGCCAGGGTGCCCTATTATGCCATATATGATACAGAAGCTGTGAAACGATAATGAAGTGTTGTTGTTATTTGGGGATATGTGTGTGTCTAGTGAATGCATACATGTGAGCATGGGATGGTTCACAGCTACACACACATACACAGAGGCCGGTGGAGAACATCAGATTCCTGCTCTGCAATTCCCCAGCATGTTCCTTTGAGACAAGGATTGTCACTGAACCTGGAACTAGGCTAATAATAATCCTCCTGTCTCAGCTCCATCTCCCACAATGCCAAGGTTATAGGCCTGTGCAAGGCCACCTATATTTTTCTATGGATGCTGAGGTCCTCCACACTATCAGCACAAGTACTGTGACCTACTGAGCCACCTCTTCAGTAAACTCCTGAAGAGTTTACAGCCGCTAGGTGTTGGTTTAATTCATTAACTTACTATTACTAGTGTAAAGATGTCAGAATCCTGAAGTAGTTTAAGAAGAATAATTCAAGCATTAGCATAATTCAATCATCAATACCTCCATCACCTAGAAGCTTCCACACCATCTTGAGACTCTTACTGAATTCAGTTTAACATAATTGGACCATCAGTATTGACTGAACTCAAATGTCATCCAGCCTGAACCAGTCCGGATGTACTTTCTACTGAGAGGATAACATTTTCTAGCATTATAACTCTCTGAGCCATCCAGTCAGAAGAAAACAAGGAAATGAAGTCTGGACCCGCATGATTCTTATTGTATTTGTTTATGTTCTGGAAGAGCAATCATATGCAAAATGAAAAGCAGAGCTCGTCTAGTTGGTTCTGCTTTACTCACCTCCAACGCACTTGCAGAGAAACTGAAGACTCCCTAGAGACTCTGAAAAATGCTTTACTACCCCCAAGTGGACACACGAGTTATATTCTTCCAGAAATGAAATGTTAATGTAGTAACGTCATCCAAACAAAGCAGATGCAATGCGCTGCACTGATGGTATATCAGACCGGGGATCTGGGAGCTGGAGGGACCTAAAGACTCTGGACTGATGTCAAGAAGTGGACTCCACAGCATGCCTTTTCAGCCCAGAGAGCCAGCTGCTCTTCAAACAGTCGCTTCAGGGTTGTCCTTGGAAGTCTTAGCTTTGTCATTCAACTCTATCTACAAATGATGTGAGGTCTCCTATGTCCTCTGCACCAGTTATTTACTTATTCATTCATTTAGTTATTTTGGCAGCAGAGTCTTAACTATGCAGCCAAAGTCGGCCTCAACTTTGCTATTCCCCTGCCTCAGGATTCAAGTTCTAGGTACATGCCACCATGCCTGGATCTCATCTACACTGTTATTAACTGTGTTCACACTATTTCTCAAAACAGGTTTTTGTGTGTGTGTGTGACTTTCTAGACATCACTTTTGAATAGCCAGAGAGATGTCTTGCATCTAACCTAGATCTGAACCTTCCACATTCGCCCTACTAATCATTTCCTTCAGGAAACTGAAACACAAAGAGGTCCATGGTCCCTAAACCTCTCAAAGCCTCCCAGCCATACCTCTGAGCTCAGTTTACCATGGTTTCAGACTAAGATTCTGGCAACCAGTGTTACCCAGTCTTCCGACACAGTGGCATCTACATTTCATAGCTATGGTATTATGTAACCCTGGATCACAGGATGAACAACTCCTTGTCTGTGTTGGGACCTCCAAGGAGGACATTATTTCTAATTTCAGCATCAGGCTCAGGTTCCATTTCTATGAAGGTCCCCCCACCAAGACCTCTCTGCAGAGTAGGGGAGCATGACACACAGCTAAGGACTCCTTTGTCATTCAGAGCTGTGATCTGGATCTTAATCCAGCACGTCTTTAGCTGACAGTGCTGGGGGATGCAGTAGAAACTTTACACAGTGATGCAGAGTTGAAGGGCTGGGTTATGGGGTGTGTGCCCTTAAAGGAAGAATTGGGACCTCTTTCTCTCACTCTGAACCTTCCAGCAATTGTAAGTTTGGCCACACCACACTCTCCTCATCAGGATGCTCTGCCTCATTACAGATCCAAAGTAGTGGGGTCAAACGCCATGGGCCAAAACCTCCAAAATCCCAAGCAGATGACATCTTTTCTCCTCAGCTATTTTGCTGAAGGATTTGCCACTGTGGGGGAGAGCTGACAGATACAAGCAGTGAGTGATGAGACCAGTGTTTCTCAGGTTATGATCATGGGGCTGAGGACCAGCTTTGTGAGTGGCTGGGAGTTACTTCATCAGCACAGGCTCTGAACATGCTGGAACCTGCTGGGTGACTATATTGTTGGGCGAGTGTGAATTATTATTGGGAGCTGTCAAGCAATCCTTATACACACTCAAAACTGAGGACTATGGCTTAGGCCAAAATATTGCAAAGTTGTGAGGAAAAAAAAAGATATTGAAGTTGGATAAGCCAGAAGTCATCATCTGCTAATTATAGGGCAAGACTCTGCCGAGCCATCCCACTGTCGAGCCAGGACACTTGTGTCCTTACTTTTTAGCCATACCTGTAATTAGCAAAGAAAGATGAATGGGGTATCAGATGCTTCAGGATTCTTGAGTCTCTCATGATTCCATGCAATCACTGTCCATTAGAAGCATAACTATGGCCCAGTAAGTAAAGGTGCTACCACATGAGCCTCAAGACCTGAATTCAATCTCCAGAATGCACAAAAAAATGGGTAGATATAAATGACTCCAAAAGGTTGTTCTCTGTCCTCCATATTCATGCCATGGAGCATGTGCCCCAATATCATCAATAATACATTTAAAACACAACCAAAGCTCCAATCCTCTTACAGATGCGCTCTTGAGCTATTGCGTCTGTGCAGATGTGACTGTTTCTATATAGACTCGACCATCCCCTTCTCTTTACATGTCCACTAGAAATAGAAGCTAAACTTAGGCCTGTTCTATTAACCTGACATACTGACCTTCAACTATCTCCTGTAACTTCCTTTATCCATGCCTGATGTAAAACAATTCCAAGATTTGAATCAGAAGCAGAATAGGATTCTTTTCTGGGTCCTATTCTGGGTCCTATTACAAGTTGTGTTTCAGTGTTATTGTTCTCAGGGTGAGCAATAGGGTGTTGTTGTTGTTGTTGTTGTTTGTTTGTTTGTTTTGTTTTGTTTTTTGATGCAGTCTCTAGTCTTGCTATAAGATTGTAACCCCTAATCGCTGTGTTATGCCCTTACAACCTCATCCTTAAATCTAGAAAACACAACAAATCGCCACCTCAGAGACTTGCAGCTTATACTGGTTTACTAAAGTCCCCAGTCACTGAAAGCCTCATGGTGAACAGAGGTAATGAATGTCATTTAGTGAGAAGCTTTCCACCCCTGTGTCTCATGGCTTCACTGAGGAAATATTGTGGAAAACATTAGTGTACATTTAACGTCAGGAAACATACTCTGTAAGATCCAGGGAGTGGATATTTCAGGTTTTTAAACCCATGCACGATCAGGACTATTCAATCCCACCCCCTACCCTTCACCACCCACCATGCGCTGTAGCAGGGAACCATGCATCAAAAAACACTTTACTGAAAGGGTCAAGGTGGTTAGGTTGGAGGACAGCAGCATTCTCCAGCCTTGCTGCGACCTTTCAAGAAAAATTGCTAGGACTCAGAGACTTTGAGTGTTGGAATGGGAAGAGGGGATCAGAAAGTGAACTTAGCCATGGCTTACAGAGCACCAGTGGTCTGAACAGGAGAGCCAGAGGTGCAGAACAAAGTTGGCACCGAAGCTTATGCTGTGGGAGGACCTGGGTTAGATTCCCAGCATCCACACTGTGGCTCACAACCATCTGTTACTCCACTTCCAGAGGATCTGACTCTCCCTTTGGTCTCTGCAGATGCTAGACATGCATGTCGTATACATACATACATACATACATACATACATACATACATGAAGGTAAACAGTCTCATAGACACATAGACACGCATGGACACACACACACACATACACGCAGATTCACAGACACACAGACACACAAGCACTTTAGCAAAAGACGAGGGGAAAATCCACTTAACTCTTTTTTTCCTCTGCTTCAAGTGAACCATGGTCTACGGAACCAATTGTTAACCCTCTTTTTGTTCTGTCTCTTAGCACTATTGCTTTATTTAACCCCCTCTACTATCGAAGCGCTTCCTCCTGGGTCCCTACACACCACTCTCACTTTCTGGCTGGTACTCCAACACCCCTGACTGCTCTAAATTTGCCCTCTTTCTTCCCTACCTCTCTCTTTCTCTTCCTCCCACCAAAGAACTTCTTAAATGGTTTTACTGATTCTCCTTCTTTTTGCCCATACCCCAAAATCCTTCTACATATAGAAGACAGCCACAGTTGACTTGATGTATCAAAACTCCTTAATATGTCCAAAATCTACTAATGTTGCGCAAACACACTTAGAACAAAACCAAACCCACTGCTTAACTTACATCAGCCCCAGATAACACAATCCCAACCACTTCCTTCCCTCTATGCCCCTCCATTCTCCACTAGCTGCTCCTACTTCCTCTAGCTCATTCCTATTCATAGGCTTTATGCCTGTCCCACAGAGTGACTGGCATGAGATTCCTGGAGTGTTAGTATTATCATGCCACACTGATGCCTGTGCAAACATCATAGCTCAGCAAAGCTTCTCACAACCACCCCTTTTTAAAGAACTAAGCCCTTTCTCTACAGACCCCTCCCCTCTCCTGGTTTTCCTTTTCTGGTGACTACTAATAGCACCCTAATGATGCATTCCTGTGTTTCTTGCTCTCTCTCTCCTCCCCAATACAAAGCAAACCCCACTTTTCAGAACACTCCCTTGAAGAAAGATGTCTGGTCAATGGTCACTGCACAGGCTGTGTGGTGCTCACAAAGCATGATAAGTGCTGTTAAGACCCCAAAGGCTTAATGTGAGCCGCAGGATAGCAAACAGTGGGCACATGCCACACATGTAGCTACAAAGGTAGAAGGCAGATCAACTGGCATGAATGAGGGCCAGGTAGAGTTTAATGAGAGCATGACTGGGTTTTAAACTACCTTGAACAAAGGGAAGGATTTGCAGAGTAGGTGACATCAGAGAGTGCACGGTGTTTTGTCAGAAAGAAGGATGGACAGCTTGAGAAATGCCAGAGAGTTAAGAAAGTCTGATCAACCATTTGTCTAATAAATATCTATTGATTTTTTTATCACAAGCCTGCTAGGTATTGTTTTAAATGCTATGAATAAGACAGGAAGGAATAAGACAGGGAAGACTAATAATTGCACTTTCAAAAAGTTTACCTTCTAGTGGGAAGAAGGACATGATAAGAAAATAAGCAGAGAAAGATCGAGAGGTTGGCTGGGGAGAGAGCTTAGTGGGTAAAATGATTGCTGCACAAGCCTGAGTTCAGATGCCCAGCATTCATGTGAAAGCCAAGCACAGATGTGTATCTTTGCATCAGAGTTAGGCAGATCCCAGGGGCTTGTGGGCCAGTCTATTCAAAATGGTAAGCTCCAGGTTCAGTGGGACTCTATCTCAAAGTTAAATTAAAAAATAAGGTGCAGAGGCAATTGAGGAAGAACACTCATGTCCACCACTGGCCTCCACATGCATCCACAGAGACAGACATGCCTCTTCATATTTGTACACATGTGCATGCACTACATATACATTTACACTACGGCCCAGCGAAGAAATAAGCAAAGAGCAATGTTAATTTCAGCTCATGAACTGAGTTACAATGATACATTAGGGGATGAGTTGGCGAAGGGCAAGGGACATAGCCTGGACATATGTGGTGCAGATGATTCTCACAGGGAAGTCCTGGGATCTGAGAAAATGAGACACGTCAAACGTACACACAAATGATTAAAAACTGCATCAAGGAAGGCACATCAAGGGCACCCTTCCTTTTGACAGAGGGATGTGAATAGTCATTACTAATCCCTGTTGGCTGATGGTTTCTGCTCCTCCACCTGCAAGGCATGTGCAGGAAGGCATGTCATTGTTATTGTATCTCTGTGGTTAATTCTGGCCTCTAAATTGTAGTGGGAGCAATGTGTGCTTCCTAATTGCTAACGTAAGATCTGGCAGAGTTTGGATTCCCGCTAGAATAGAAAGCAACCACTATTATAATGCAGGGATGCTGGCTGCTTTGTGGTTCTGGGTCCCAAATGAATTAAAAAGTAGAATTTCTGTGATCTGTAATAGGAAGAACAATGACACTTGGGTCCGTTTTTTTTTTTTTTTATTTCATGATTGCCATCTAGGAATAGAATCATTAGCTCATACTCTGTGGTTAACATTTTAAGTATCCTCCAGGCTATCTTTTCAAGGGATGATATCATTTACATTCTCAGAAGGTAGTGCACTGCTGGCATGTATGAGCGCACACACACACACACACACACACACACACCTCCCAACTCCCCATCTATCTTTTTTTAATAGTTACCCCAGTAAGGCTGGAGGGGTGTGACATTGTGGTCTTGGCTTCTCTAATGACTAAAGAACATGATTTTATGAATACTGAGTGAGAAGACAGATGGGTAGCTACAAGAAGATACTACAGAGGTTTTCTTTCCAAGGTCATATGAATGAGGTATTGTGGCACACTCGTGTGAGGCAAGGACACTGGGAGAGACCAAGCAATGCCAGGAGATGACCATCTGGAAGAGGGAAAGTCTGTTCTCTTTAAGGGTGTGATGTCAGGTAGGTCAACCATGGTTCATTGGATGGTTCCTATACCCTAGTATATGGACAGCACAAATCAGACTTGATGGACTTTTTAAACAGGAGAAAAGAAAAGTTGGGTGAGTGGAAGTGGAATGGAGTAGATCTGGAAGCAGCTGGTCGGCAGGTGACTATGACCAAAATTCACTGTATGAAATTACTTTTAAAAAACTAGTAAAAATAAAAGTAACCACCACCAACAAAATGCTGCATGGGGACCACCTCTGTCTCCTCCTATTACTAGTCAGACAAATGATCCCACCTCACAGACTTTGTGCTGAGTCCTCTTAGTAGCCCAATCTCACAGACAGATGATCTCAACACGTAGGGTTTGAGGTAAGTCCTCTCAGTGGGCCATCCCCTCACTTCCTCTTCTTTGTATTTCTGATGTGATTTGGTTTTGCTCCTGAATGAAAATCCAGAAAACATCTATAATCATCAAGCCACTGTATTAATTACCCGATGTATAAAACATAGGTCATACAAAAGGAAGAGTTAGATCGGCCTCTCTCAGCTGGCTACATAAGCCAGCTCTTGTCTCGTTAAGGAGCTTCCATGGGTTCTGAGAAATGCCCAGGTTTAGATTGTTTATTAACATTTGAAGTTTTCTAAGGAGCTTGCACTTCCAGGCCTTCTCTTTAGTGTCCCATTACCTCAGAGGCGCATTCTCAGGACTGCTCATCTGGTCCATCGTGCAATCAGTGCCTTTGTATGTATTTCTAAGATCAGTTCCTGACCCCAATCCTGTCACCAATTCTTGGTGTCAGCCTGGTGAGGTCATCATCCATCCCTGGATTTAATCCGAACCTAAGGTTTTCAGAAGGATGTGCTGGAATTTTTAAACTTAGATTAAACAACTTGAGAAGGAAGATACATTAGTTTCTCATGACCAAATACCAATTATCATCCACTTCTGGTCCTGGCATTCAGAAGTTTAAAATCCAATTACTTTTGTGACCATGCTCACTTCCAAAGGCTTTCAGGAGGAGTCCTCCTAACTTCGTCTGCGCCCCTCACCCTGCATAGCTTTCTGTTTGTGGCACTGAATGCTTTTTGCCAGTGTCTTCCCCATGCTTTCTCTTCTCCTGAAACTCCCATTTTCCTCTTAGAAGGATGTTTGTCCCAGAACCCTCCAGAGAGTTCAGTATGAGCTCATCTTAAGATCCTTAATTACAACTACAAAAAGCCTTTTTCTTCAAATAAGGTCAAATTCAAAGTTACCAAGTGTTAACTTGGATTTACCACAGTGAGAGTGGCTGTTGGGTCCCCTCTCAAAAGCTCCTTCATGAAATTCTTCATGCTGCTAACCTGGCTCTTCAGATAGAAGGACAAGTCTCTTAACAGGACCAACAATTGAACTTGAACCAAGAAAGTACCTAGAGATGTTAGAGGTATAATACCTTGCCTTGCCTATGGACCATCACGCCCAAAGTATCAGGGAGCTCACCAATGCTCTTTCAGAGAATCTTGGACAAACTGAAGGGTCTTTGGAAGAAAATCAGCATTTAATTAGGGGTGGATTGTATGAAGTGCTTGGAGAAAGTCAGGGTTTCTTATTATCACAATGCTAACCAAATGAATAGAAACAGAGCAGCCCTGTTTCAGGCATGTGAAAAAGAGGCAGAAAAATGAGCCCTAAGGGCAACAGAAACCTGGAGAAAGTGATTGGCATAGATTTTCAGCTCGTTGCTACATAGAGTTTCAACAAGTGTGCCCCCCTTAGTGTTTATTAGATGATGGCCAATAGACATCAGACGCATGGGCTAGCAAGACTTATGGCGTTATCCCTCTACTAAATTGTGTAATGTTACATTATCTGAATGAGAAGAAAATTACATTATATATTATATAGAATCACCATTAATCACTGACAATAAGCTGGATGAAAAGCCACCCAACCACCATGAAAGCGCTGAGACCATTTAAGCCAGACAGTGTCTGCTTTGGGCTTCGATGAGCTTTTACAACTGTCAGAACATCCAAGATATGCCTGGGGATGTAACCAAAGACTTTGACAGCCACTAAATGAAGATGCAACTTTTCATCCAGAAGTTGATTCTAACTAAATTGTTAACATAGTAAGACACCTGGTCAAACACAGGACATGATCTCTAGGGGCCATATTCTAAGGATTCAGGAAAAATTAGGATATTACAGTCAGCTAAGTTTGGAAATTGTAGAAGAATGTCCTCCTTAGGTTTTTGTGAACAATGCTAGTGTACTCACGACTTTGAGGAGCCCACAATAGAAGCACGTTATGCAAACCATTTAGATTAAAACAATACGATTTTAGAGTTTATATGGAAAGGCAAAAGACTAGGATTCCTGGTAGAGTGTTGAAGGATTCAGGGGCTAGGTAAGTATCCCTGAGATGGAGTCCTTGCCTGGCATGTAAAAAACAAACAAACAAACAAACAAAAAGTGGTTTTATCCCCTGAACTAACTGGCTAACTAACTGTGGTGGTTCAAATGAGAATGCCTCCCCCATAGGTTCATATATTTGAATGCTTAGTTCCTAGTTGGTAGAATTGTTTTAGGAAGAATTAGGAAGTGTTGTCTTGCTGGAGGGGTTGTCACTGGGAGTGGGCTTTGAGGTTTTAATAGTCCATGCCAGGCCTATTCTCTCTCTCTCTCTTTCTCCCCCATTTCCCTCTCCTTCCCTCTTCCTCTCCCCCTCTCCCTCTCTCTCTCTCTTCATCTCTCTTCCCCTCCCCCTCCCCTTCTCCCTTTCCTACTCCCTCTTCCCCTTTCTCTTTCCTGCTGCCTGCAGATCAGGGTGTAGAACTCTCAGCTACTTCTCTAGCACTCTGCCTGTCTGTATGCCACCATGCTTGCCCCCATCATCATGATGAGAATGGAGTAGCCCTCTAAAACGTTAAGCCAGCCAGCAGTTAAATGCTTCTTTTTTAATGAGAGTTGGCTTGGTCATGATGTCTCCTCACAGCAGTAGAACAGTAACTGAGACACCAAGTAAATAAATTAACTAGCTAGCAAATAAACCTGATGAAGATGTGTAAAGAAAGGCTCACATTACTCAATTACAAGACTATTTACAGAGCTGTGATAGTCACGTTAGGGTAGAATCAATGAAATAATGAGATACAGTCACTGGAATGGAATTCATAAGAACACACACTCACATACACACACGCATACCTACAGACATACTTACACACACACTTATACACATACTCACAAACATGCTTGTACACACTCACATACATTTACACACACTCACACACTTGCCACCCCCACATACAGAGTCAGTCGATTTTTTTAAGCCAGAGCAAAACCACAATTCAATGGAAAAAGTATAATATTTTTAACTAATGATACCAGAAGAATCAAACACAAATAACAGACAAAGACTACATGTCCTTGAGGATTTGTAAACTCAATCAGATGCTATGATATTGGCCTATCAGAAAGACTGGAATGTCAAAGGTAAAAACAACAAGAGCTAAAATACTACCCAGCTATAAGGAGGAATATGATATTAAACCTTGTGAATACCTAGATGAATCTTAAGCACATGTTGCTAACTGAAAGACGCCATTCTTGAAAGAATATAGAATTCAGGAGATGGCTCAATGAATAAGTGCCTGCTGTACAAACGTGAAGACTCACGAATTAACTCACAAATACCACATAAGTATGCACACACAGACATAAACAGCATGCATATATTATACAGACTAAAAAGATTATACACTCTGTGATTTTGTACGATGTGCAGGAGGATTAACATAGCACATGTGAGACTGCTATCCCCCAGAAAGACCTGCTAGCAATATAATTCTTTGACTAGAGTCTAAGATTTTGGATTTTATACATGTTTTCTTTACACCAAGTGCTGTTAAGCTTGCCTTATTGTGACAAGACTTCATTTGTAAACACTTTGGGGGTTTCTGCTCATGGCCCATCTCCTGGAGATCTGATACATTCCAGGCAGCGGGTGGCCATGGCCAGCCTCCAATAGGAATCCTGGGTGTGAATGTCTAATGACTTTTTCCCAAGACTCAGCTCACACCTGTCATCATGACTCAGAGTTGAGTTAAGCTAAATTAACCTTCGAAGTCTAGACCTGGTTCCATTTGGACTCTGCCCCCACTGCCTTTCACCAGGGTGACTTTGTTTTGCATTTCCCATATGCAACGATTCATAACCACGAAACAACAGTAGTCTGAATCTCAAGAGATCATTGCCCAGCATGACAACTGGAGATTCCAAAATAGATTACATTACAGAATGGTGAGCATAGACTGGTCAGCATGCTAGCTATTTCAAGGAATTTAGGCAGAGGGTCCAAGCATAGTAAACCTGAGGCGTGGGAACCATACTATATGAATGTATAACACTATGCATTTGTCAAAATCTGCATTTACAAATAGTGCAAGTGAAGAACCTTAATGTGTACAAATTATTTAAAACATAATAATTGAAGAAATGAAATAATTCCTGGGGGTGTGGACTGTGGGAAAGAATCTGACGATAGCTTTCATGCAGGATGATATCCAGCTTTGACAATGAAACCCAATTCCCAGTGTCCATCATTCTAATAGAGCGAGGTCAGCTACATGCTCAGTAGCTTCAGAGTTGGCTTGTACAGCACGGAGGAAAGACTATCAGCTGGAGAATGGTGTTTATGCAGCTCCTTTGCCCTTTTTCTCTTAAGAGCTCCACTAGATCCCTTAATGATCTCCTCCATTCAATCAGAATCTTCTCACTTGACTCAGCCCAAGCCTTGTGAGCTGGTAAGTGGTCACTGTCACTTCACACAAACCAGAGACCTCTGGGAAGAGGGAACTTCAGCTGAAGAATCACCAGATTAAACTGGTTTGTGGTAGGGTCTGGGAAGATTACATGATAATAGACAGAGGGAGGCCCAGCCCACTGTGTGCAGCATAATCCCAGGCAAGCCTGTCTGGGCTGTATCAGGAAGCCAGCCAAGCAAGCCCTTAAGCACCATCCCTCCATGGTCTCCACTTGAGTTCCTTAAGTTCCTGCTTTGACTTGCATCAGTGATGGACTGTGACCAGCAAGTGTAAGAGAAATTAACCCTTTCCTCCCACAAGTTGCTTTTGGTTGAAGTGTTTGTCACAAAAACCTGGAAGAGCACATTTCTGCCTTCTTTACACGTAAGCTTGTTGGCTTTTCTCTATTTCAAGGCTATGATCGGCAGCCTTATTGCTATCCCTGTGTCCTCCATAGCTTTCAAAATCTTTCTGGAAAAACAGACAAACAAAACAAAACAAAACAAACACACCTCATGCCTGAGTCTATCCCATTCAGTCCCGATTGGTGAAGCCCTACATGCTGGACAATTCTGAATATGACCAGTGACAATGTGTCTTTAAAAGTTAACAAAGAAATAAAGAGGTAGCCCTCTCCCCTGAGCAGCCTGCACCCTGGCCTTGGGTGATACAACGAAGGTCGTTTTCTTAAAAGGCCACTCTTCCTCTCCTTCCTACTCCTCCAGCTTCTTCCCGATTCTTCCTCTCTTTTCCCTTCTCCTTCCCTCTTCTCTTCCCTCTCCCTCATCCCACTCCTGCTTTTTTTCCCTCCTCTTTTCCCTCAAATATAAAAAGAAAGGAAGAAATTAATGAGACCAACCCTTCTCTGTGCTGCGTCACCTCCATAAAGGTCTTCATTCAATCAGCAAGTCTGTTCTCAGAAATGACCACCATTATTCCCCTTCCTAGACCTACCCTGCTCTTCCCCCCATCTCAGACTTACACTGCTCCTCCTCCCTACCCTGTTCCTCCCCCACCCCCCACCTCCTAGGCCTATCCTGACCCTCCTCCTCCACAGCCTCTGCCTCCGACGGGTACTTCTTCATGATCAGAGCACTTCTGTAATAATGAACTTCCTTGATGCTGAGACTGGCGGTCACTGGACTCATTAGCACCACATCTTTAGTTTATTTGTCCGGATGTGAGAAGAAAATCTGTTTCCTAGCAACCTGTCCTCTGATTCCTCCATCTTCCTTACTCATTATCCTGCCCACGATCAAGTACAAATTAACCAAATTATGGGTAGAGTTTAGGCCTCCTGGAAACTGAAGGGACACTTTAAGCACATTTGTTTGTTCTCTTGGCAGGAAGTGACTCTTTGGACTGCTGCTTACCAGGAACAAAGTAGAGGGGACAGAAGTGGCCATCAGTCTCAATGTGTCTACGGATATGGGAGCCAGTTATCTCAGCATAATCACTTAAGTGACATCCTTAGCCATTTCACGGAGAACCAATGCTAGCTAGCCTCAAAGGGAGCCATACTTTTGTTTAACATTCCCCAGACATTTGTCTGCAAAGCCAGCGGTCATTTGTGGTAGGTTTACATTTGGTTCTTTTGAGTCCTGTGCCATAGCCTTCACACTTTGACATTCCAACAGCCACATGATTGCTCACATTGACCTGCTGAACATTTTGGATAGGTATGAAAAAGTTTTCTGTGCACCAATACAGACTACAATTAGGAACTCATCCAGCTCAGTTCCACCAGGGCTCACCAGTACTAAGGCTTTCCAATCATGAATAAGGGATCTGAAATGGTGTTGTTCTGTTCAAAAAAATTGAAGTTGTAAACCTTGAGTTACAACACTCAACGTTGACTTCTGACCTCTGTGTACATGTGTATGTGCACAAACACACACATACTCATTAAAGAGATAAATCATCTATATTAATGCTATTTTTTAAAACATAGCCCTTTCGTGGGTTTCTACCTATAACATTCTTTTTTAAATTGCATTATTTTATTTACATTTTAAATGTTATCCCATTTCCTGGTTTCCCCTCCAAAAAAACCCACTATCCCACCCCACACCCTTCTCTATAAGGGTGCTCCCTTACCTACCCACCTACTCCCTCCCACTTCCCCACCCTGACATTCCCCTATGCTATGGAATCAAGCCTTGACAGAACCAAGAGCCTTTCCTCCCACTGATGCCCAACAAGGCCATCCTCTGCTACATATGCAGGTGGAGCCATAAGTCGATTCCTGTGTTCTCAGGGTTTAGTCCCTGGAAGTTCTGGGGATCTGTTTGGTTGATATTGTGCTCCACTTATGGGGTTGCAAACCCCTTCAGCTACTTCAGTCCTTTCTCTAATTCCTCCACTGGGGACCCTGTTCTCAGTTCAATGGTTGGCTTCGAGCATCCAGCACCTATAACGTTTTAACCAAAATGCTTTCAGAACTGTGTGCAGGTACCAAGGTGAACTCCGGGTGACATAAAGTATTATTTCTTGTTCATTCATTTATTTGACAGAAATCTTTAAGCACAGGTCATGTCCCAGGCACCCTGTAGATACCAGAGGTGCCATAGAAAACAAGTTTACACCTTAATTCTAGGCTGTACGAATGACCGTCCTCTTCTAGCCTGGTAGTAGGATTGTATGCCCCTGACTAATTAATGGGATTTGGCTTTGCCAGTGGCATAGGAATTGCACCCACGTGTATCATGTTGAGGTAGAGGCTTTAGAACCAGGGTTAGCTTTGAGATAGTGTGCCATCTTCTTACCTCAGCAAGCATTCAGTGCCCTGGAGCTTGGAAGGTCTACAGTGGAAACCCCTAAAGATACAAAATGGGTATTCAACCCCAAAGGTAGACACATTTCTCATCGCCTTGTATCTTCTCTGAGTGACAGAGCATAGTTGCTATAGTATAGACGCCCTGACTCAAAATGCAGTTTTTTTTGGTATTTCTGCTCATGCGAGGTTGTGCCAACCATCCAGTCTGAGTGCCCATGTTTACATGAAGACAAAGCATTTCTTTAATGTAGAAAAGAGATGTGATGACCTTCATTACCAGAGGAGGAAACAGGAGGTCAAAGCAAAGAGCCCATCACTGGAAGTCAGGTTGCCCAGGTCCTTGCTGCTGTAGGGTGGCCTAATAATGTGGGATGTGTAAATCACCTTGGACCATAGAAGTCAGGCATTTCAGAAACTGATATAATGTCATATTCACCCCATGATCTTCTGTGGAGAATTGCCCATGTGGGTTACTAGGTTTGTGTAGATGTTGATAACAGCTCCTGTGTTTACGCATTTCCCAGAATCCCTGTCCTGTTTTCCAGTCATCCCCATTCATGTTAAGAAGTTGGAATCCTGTTTTGAATTCAAGCTTATTGGACTAAGGCCTGTCTCTGGAGCCCCCACTCAATAGTTGAAGATCTGCTTAGAGGAAATGACGGAGTATGGACCTGTGATACCTCTGGGGATGCAGACAATGCCACTGATGAAAAAGGGAGGGTACTCTTTTTGGTGTATCATTTTAAGATACTGGCAAGTCTCAACTCTTTCTCAGGGCAATTCCTAAATGCACCATTGCCCCTGATACCGAGATTGGAGGAGTTAATTAAGCTTCATGGAATTCAGTATGGGATCCACTCCAGGACATAGCCAACTACAGAAACTAACACCAGAAATGCCACCAACCAAAGGAAAGCTATCCCCAAAGTGATTGGCAAATCACGCTGCCCTTGGAGTGTGAACAAAGAAAAGGAAGGCGGAAGTCTGTGGTGGACTCTAGTGAGTTTGTTGCCTAACAGTGCACATGGACTCGGGATGCCATCAGGCGGTCATTCTCTGCCCCATGCTTACTCAGTCACCTTAGGAAGTTTCTTTAGAGAAGCATCAATCTGCATTTTAATGCAGCCAAAAAGACAAAACCAGACAGATGTGGAAATTCACTCCAGGGACCTTCTGAGCAAAGCACATCTCTCCCTGAAGTAAAGAGCACTGAGCAGGGGGAACTTCGTTATCATTAAATATTCTTGTATCGTTTCCAAATTCTCCTTTTCCTGAAACAGCTGGAGGGAGTTTGGTTTAAGATCTGCCTTCACTGAATTCTTCTAAATGGTGAACACTGGTCTCTCCGGTGTGACCATTTAGAAGTCTCACCAGCATGGGCTATCTTCCTCCACCAGCCTGTACCATGAAAACACCCCCATATGGGTCTGGAGAGATGTCTCGGTGGCAAAGAGCACTTGCTGCTTTTGCAAAGGATGTGTGTTCAGTGCCCAGATCCCCCATAGCAACTCGCAACTGTCTGTAGCTCCAATTCCATAAGATCCAAAGCCCTCTTCTGACCTCCTCAGGCACCAGGCACACATATGGTCCACAAATACTCATGTGAGCCAAACATTCAGACACATGAAATAAAATACTGATTGTAAGGAGAGAAAGAGAATACCAACAGTCCTTGCTGTCGAGTCAATTTCAGCAATGACAATATTTCTATGGGATTCTTTGCTCATTTTTACCTTCTCCTGCATTATCTAGATTTCAGTTGAAAATAAGCACCTAATCTGAATTAGCTTCATTGCTCTCTAGGTGCTCTGGAAAAAGTACCAAAACAAAACAATCAGCCTGTATCTATTTGACAAAGTATTAAATAGTTAGGGAAACTGAATATTAAATTGTATCCCATTATTGTAATTGAGACATTTCTTACAAATCTAGCTGTGTCCTAATTTAAGGAAGTTTGTATTGAAAAATATGTCAACTTGTAATAAACCTTGAAGGTATATTTGTGTTTCCAAAGTAATAGTTTGAATTCAGAGCCTCCTTCGTCTTTCAGATAGTAATCTATTTCAGAGATGGAAACAACTCAGAAAAGGCTGAGTAGTAAGGGGAGGGACCACCAAGGGTATATTGGGGTGTCACAAGGCAGCATGGCGTCGGAAGAACTGTCAGCTCCCAGAATCTGAGACTCCTCTTCAGACTGCACTGGGTTAGTATTTAACCACATTCAAATACTCTAGGTAGATACTCTGGAAGTGATCCCAGCATTCCACTTTCTGGGAATCATCTTGTGAGTTGACAATATAGGTGTCCTGTTCTTATGACAAGCAATTTCAACTCAGAACGCCTCATCTTCTCCATGCCGTAATACGCCAATTCTTATTTTCCCCAATTGTAGCTTCTCTGATTTAGGATTATCCTGGAGAAAGGGAAACCAAACTATTCAAAAGGGTCAGAGAGTTCTAAACAACACACTCCACCCAGTACCTGCACCTTCCTTCTCTAGCAGCAGTTGTGAAGCTTGGTCTTAAAAGACTGATACAAATGCTGGGTCCATTGATGCACACGGCCTCTGGTATTAAAGGATGGTTAAAGTTAGGGATCTATCACTATTGTTTATATTTTTGTTAATTTTCTATGTCTGAGATATGTAACTAGTCAGTAGTAGGCTAATTTATTATAACACACAACTGTGAATGTGGCCCTCCAGAGTCACCTAACTGGGTCCAAAGCCCAGGCACTAGCTATTGTTATTCACGTACAACATAAACATTTTAAGTTCGAATGTCTGATCTTTACAATGGAATGAAAGGTGGTGACACAGGGCTGTGATCCCAATGCTTCAGAGGCAGAGGCTGGTGAGACAGGAGTTCAAGATCATCCTCAACTACAAGGACAGTTTGGACTGGTCTGGGTTACATAATGGTCTATCCAAAAGATGACAACAAAAGCAAAACTAGGTGTGTTGGCCTGGAATTAAAATGCCAATGTTGGCTGGGGTAAGGATAGAGATGGGGTGCACAGGCACAACCCCTGAGCTTACCTGCCAGCTAACTCAGCCAATTGATAAGTAAAGGGGTCATTAACAGACCCTGTCTCAAACTTTACACCCTTACACAAATATGCTTACACACAGGTATACACACACACACACACACACACACACACACACGCATACAGCCCTCCCCCAAACAAAAAAATTAGAACACAATTAACTTTGCAAAATCCTGTGAATTACACAATCCTTGCATGGTGGTAATCTTGGGTTGATTTTTTTTTTTTTTTGACAAGACCATGACAAGACCATGGAAGGGTAAATCCTTGCTCACTGCACAAGTCTGTGAGAAAATTCTAGATCAAGCACTTGTGCCTATAGAATAAGTTAAACAAATTGCTGTCTCTGGTACAGGTGGGCCTCATCCACACGATTAAAAACATAAACAGGAAAGAGGCTGACCCTCCTACGGATGCTATGGCCCACCTAGCATCCTCAGCCTGGGAACTGGAATACTGCTTTCAGGACCAAAACTGACAGCCTTGCTCCTGGATCTCAGGCCTTCTCAGTCAGGCCTGAGCTCTGCATCTAGGCTTCCTGGTCTCCAGTGTGCCAAGCACAGCTCTCAAGGCTTCTGTGCCTTTATAACCATGGGAATCACACTTTGGAATAGATCTCAACTTCTTATCTATTTTCTTTCTCTGCTTCTGTCTTCCTGTGGATGACTTCTGTATTAATGGCATGCATCATGTTGTCAGACAATGAAAATGTGGGGGAGGGGAGGCAGGGGGAGCCACAAAGATCCAAAAAGAAGAAGTTGAGATTGCCACACACTGGGCACTACACAGAATTCACACAGACACAATGGCATGCAGGCATGACACAGACTCCAACTACTGTGCAGTCTCCCATTCTTTCAGCATTTCTCTATACTGGGGCATTGTCTCTCTACATAGTATTACTCATATATATTAGTCAGACCTATAATAGTTGTATATATCTTTCTTGTCAAGACTGTGAAGATTAGCATAAAATGTCAGCCTTATAAAATCTAGAATGACCCAGGAAGAGTCCCTGTAAGGAATTGTCTACATTGGCTTGACCTGTGAGCATATTATAAGGTGTTTTCTTATTAAGTTAATTTGTGTTGCTTAGACACAGCCCATTGTGGGTGGCACCATTCCTTAGGCAGAGGGTCCTGAATTTAAGAGTAGAAAACCCTAGCCAATCACAAGGAAACAAATGCATATGCATTCTCTTCTCTCTGCTCTTGACTGAGGATGTGCTGTGACAGTTCCAAGTTCTTTTCTTGAGTTCTCTACCAAGATGAATTGTAATCTGGAACTATAAACTGAAATGAACCCTTTTCATGTAAAAGTTATTTTTTCCATGTATTTTTATCACAACAGAAATGACAGCCACTCTCAATAATACAATATAGTAACTGTCCAGTGTCATTGTCATTGTATTGGTGTCACAGTGATGACTTAAAGCTTGGGGGAAGATGAACATAGGTTATATCTCAAGGCTATGCTATTTTACACATGAGCTTTGAGCATTCATGGATATCAATATCCAAGAACCAACTCCTGGTGGAGACTAAAGGACAGGACTGTACACATATATGTGTGGTCCTACACACATACACACACATACACACACACACACACAGAGAGAGAGAGAGAGAGAGAGAGAGAGAGTCAGTCTCTCATTAGCACACCACTGTTGTAGGTTTCCACACTCTGTAGACAACCCAGAATGAATGTCAGTTGCACTCTCTAATATGCTGACACTTCTATCAGTCCTTGGAGGAGCATCTAGGAGATGTGAACTGGTCCAAAAAGCCCAGGAGCCTCTCTGGAGCAAAAGACGAAGTGAGACAGCCTCCCTTGGCTCAGGAACAAAGCCTCAGGCCTGGGGCATGGGGAACTACGATCACTTAACTGAACAGATAAGAAAGCCAGTGCTTGACAAGTATCTCTGTTTCCAGTTCAACAGAAATGCTTATTTCTTCTATGCATTTGCAGCCCAGATTCTTTCTTTTCCCTTTAATTTCCTGGACAGAATTAATTTGCGTGGTCAATTCATCCCTTGTAAGGTTCAAATTTATCTGGTTGAAACTAGTCTATGGCCGATTTGCTGAGCAACGAGAGGCTCTACCTTGTCTCCATGTGGACCAAAGATACTACAGCTTGGGGCAAAGCACAGAGTCAAGGCTGGACACAGGGATGCTTAGAGAGCATCTTCTCACTGACAAAACAAGAGCATGCTGTCCTTCTAGAGGCTGCAGTAGCCTTGCCTGATACCTGTGTTCCTAGAGCTCCCCTGGGCTTTCTCATCTTCATAGCGGGTACTGTTGAAGACTTCACACACCCTAAAGGTCTAAGAAAACACCATCATCAGAGCAAAGGAAACTCATCACCCTTAGCACTGTTGTATTTCATTGCATGTGAAGTGTCAAAACACTAGAAATTGCATAAGATATAAACAGATAAAATTATATGTATTTTTTTAAAGATTTGTTTTTATTTCCGCATAGGTGTACCTTAGGGTTTCTACTGCTGTGATATAACACCATGACCAAAAGCACCTTGGGGGAGGAAAGGGTTTATTTCAGCTTACAACTCCCAGGTCACACTCCATCACTGAGGGAAATCAAGGCAAGGAACTCAAGGCAGGAACCTGGAGGGAGGAAATGAGCAGATGCCATGGAGGGATGCTGCTTATTGACTTGCTCTCTGTGCTTCCCAAAGCTCAGCTTGCTTCTTTATACAACCCAGGATCACCTCCCACATTTATTGTCAATCAAGAAAATGTACCACGGAGTTGCCCACAAGCCAATCTAGTAGGAACATTTTCTCAGCGGACACTCATTTTTCCAAAATGACTCAAACTTGTGTTGAATTGATATAAAACTAGGGAGCACAATGCGTGTAAAGTTCACATGTGTCTAGTGCTCACTGAGGGCCAGAAGAGGGCGTCTAATCCCCTAGTGCTGGAGACACAAGCAGTTTTGAGTCACCAGACAAGGACAGGGTACTAGGAATTGAACTGCAGTCCTCTGTAAGTGCAGCAAAAGCTTTTAACCATAGAGCCACTCTCCAGCTTCACAATTACCTGTAATTTAATCACTCAGAGCAAGGAATAATGAAAATGCTTTTAATGTTATGCACACGGGCCCATTAGTATTATATAAAAAAAATACTTCTGAGAGAGTTCCTCTCTGTCTGCTTAACCTACCTACCAGCCAGTTCCACATCGTCCCCTTTCTAGAAAGGAATAAAAAAAGAAACCCACGGCTGTTTTCAACTGCGTGCTGCTCATCCTGTGCCAGGCCCTTTAGCAAGTGTTAATACATATGACTTCATCTAACTCGAACAGCAGGACTGTGAAAGCAATTCAGTGTTATGAACAAGGAAGGAGAGGGTCAGAGTTGAAGCAGCTCCTCCATAACCTAAAGACCTGGGTTGCAAGTCACATCTCCCTTAACCGTCATTCCTCTGGGTTTACCTGAGACATCAGGATACAGTGCTGATCTGCCTAATTTAGTCATGCTGTCCTGGCTCCCCCTCTAAAGGCCAAGCACACCCAACACACTTCAGAAATCTGCTCCTGAGAGGCATCCACCTTGCTGGGGACAATACCAAACCAGTGATTCCTAAAGCTGAGATCAAAGACAAATGATGTCCTTGTACAAACCAAGACAATGTAGCACACGAAGAACAATTCTTTAGATATAGGCAAGAATTCGATAGTCAGACACAAGGTGGCATGGCTGAGCTTCAGACGATGAGAGATAAAATGAGCTACACGCAAGGGGTAAAGAGTTCAAATTCCACCTGGGTGGACGGTGCAGCACAGCAAGAGCCATGAGGGCAAACTCCAGAGAGTCAGGCGGAGGGAGAAATGGGGAGTTAGAGCCTGCCTCCTAAAGGTTTCACAACTTTCCCCAAACAGCGCCACCTACTGGGAACTCGGTGTCCAAACATCTGAGCCTAAGGTGGGTTTTACTTATTCAGGACTCTGTGCAGCTGACGCTGGGACATACTGAGGCTCGAAACATGTTTTCTTCCATCCCTCAACGTAGCTACCAAGAAACATCCCAAAGAACTCCCAAAGTCAGGCTCTTTATTTCCAGAGCTTGTTTGAAGAACACAGATTTCTCAAACTCATTTTACGGCTAAACTAGCACCAAGAGCCTTGAAAGGGCACCTGTCACTCAGCTAGTGCCAAGGTCTTCAGTCAGTGAGGCATGTTGAAGTTTCGCCTGGCCATCAGCACATCTGCCCAACCTAGTTGCCAAGTAATGGACATGAGCACAGTAAACAGAGGTGCACGACAAGAGGAAGAACGCCGGAATCAACCAGTAAGGACTGGGGAGACAGCACTTGTGACTCTGATTTCCAGAAAATGGAAGTCAGTGGGCTATAATACTTAGGGTTCAATACAGTCATTTAGTCACGACCATTCCTTCTGAGGCAAATTAATTCCTTTGTGGCTTTGTCTCTTGTAGTTCCCAAGAGTCAATACTCTCTTGGCAAGAGGTCTGGGGGCTGTGGCTTCCAACAAAGGCTTGGTTATTACATCTTCGCAATATTTTAATCCTTTTAGAGGCATTCTTGGCCCATGGCTTTCAGTATGTTGGCTTTGCTTCAATAAATTAGTTGCTGCACGAGGCAGGGAGACACAACTCAACCCTGCCTGTGGTACCTAAGATTGGGTAGGGTTGCACCATGGTCAGTGTCGTATGTCAAGTTACTTATATGCTCAATGGGATTAACCCTTGCCAGGTGCTATGTAAAAATTCATTTAACTCTTATATATCTACCCCTCATAGGTAGGAACTATTTTGACTCTTTCATGGTCAATGAAAAGTTAAGGGGTCACATATCCTTGACTTCATACAGTTTTGTGCACCGTTTTAATGTCTCCACAATGTCCTGAATTTGGGGCTTGATTATTTTGTTTTTCTGAATCAATGCTACATAATATTGACTGGGTATCTGGGCACTTAGAACTGCCCTTAGCATAGTTTTTACAACCCATCCCAAAGCCAGGATTCATAGCCCAATTGAGTTTGCAGCCCTGAGCCACTAGGGGCTGCTGGTGAGCTGCAGAAAGCTAGAAGGATGCACACAGGTCTGGTTTTAAAATTGCATTCTTACTTAAAGGGCTTCCTGGATGCTTCAAAACTCAGCTCAGGGACTTTTGCAAGGAAGGCTGGTTCACTTTCTATAAAGGTGTTAGCCTCATTTTCTTCTGAGGTTGGAACTAGTGTTAGCCAGCTCTGAGCGAGTCAATGAGCCAGCCACCTAATGGGGATGAGTTGGGGAGGGTAAGAGGTCTTGGAGTACCAGTATTTGCAAAATCCTGGGAGATACGCCAAAGAATTACAAAACACGAAATGACCAGAATCTCTCTAAATGTCATAAACACTAACTTTTAAAGACCACTGCTAAGTGCAGATATCCAGAAAGATGCATCAATACACTGTTAGGTAGGAAAAGACACCTTATAATAAAGAAAAAAATGTAACCCTGGAACTCCCCGATCTGGGCTTGACTTTCAGCTTTTGCTCCTTAGCTGGGGAGCTGGGAAGCCTTAGCCAAAGGCTGACCCTGGCTGAACATCCATGTGTTTTGAAACACTTACACCATAGCTCATCATGTGTGTTAAATGAGCTAATTTACCTGAACTTTTACACACAGAGAAAGTACCTGTGCTGGTTTGAAATGGTTCTCCATAGGCACATGAATTTGACTGCCTGGTCATTAGAAAGTGGTCTACTTGAGGATTAGGAAGTGTGTCCTTGTTGGAGTAGGTGTGGCCCTGTTGGAAGAAGTGGTTGGGGACGGGGGGGGGGGGTTTCAGTAGCCAAACTAGACCCAGTGGCTGTCTCTCCTTCCAGATGCTTGGAGATCCTGATGCAGAGAACTCTCAGCTCTTCAGCACCATGTCTGCCTGTGTGCTGCTTGCTTCCTGTCATGCTTTATGCACTAAACTCCGGAACCTGTAAGCCAGACCCCAGTTAAATGCTTTTAAGAGTTTCTGTGATCATGGTGTCTCTTCACAGCAACAGAAAACTGGCTAAGACAGTGCCAGTGATTTCTAATAGATGCATTTCTTCTTTTGCTGGTTAGAAATAGAAGATGAAGCCTGGGTGCCCCATGCCTGAAAGCCCCGTACTACATAGGCAGGGGAAGAATCATGTGTTCTAAGACAAGTCTATGCTACTGAGTGAGCTCTGGGCCAGCCTGGGCTAAGCAGCAAGATTCTGTCTCAGGCATTCCCACACCCTCAAGATATAAAAGCTGAACTCAAGATCTGATAAGGAGATGTGATTCCTGTGGTTTTAAGGTGTTAGAAACAGAACAGAGATGCTTAGAATGCAGGGGAAGTGAAAACGGATGCTTTGTGCTCTCTGTTTAGCTCGGATTTCAACAACATTAAAAAACAAACAAACAAACAAAAAACCCAACTGATGTGGAGTCCTTTCCTATTCAAGGCACTATACCCAGGGCTACATGAATTCAATGACATTACAAAATTCAGCTCAATTTTTATAACCCAGATGCTGAAACAACGGGTTCCCCAGAGGAAGAACACTGAAAGTAAAATAGGGTTGCAACAAATTTAACTGATCAGGAGAAAGACTGGCCAACTGTAGATCTCCCAGTCTGAGGACACAGCAGATGCCAGACTAACACAGGCTCGGCAGGAATGCGTAGTCTGCTCTGAAGAGGGGTTGAAGGAATATGGGATGCTCTGTGGGAAAAGAAGAAGGCATGGGTGGCTTATGACTGTTCAGGTCCAGGGCCACTGGTTTCTACTGAGGACAAGAAAGGTGAACGAGTATCAGTGGATATCGGTGCATGTGGGGTGTGTGTGTGTGTGTGTGTGTGTGTGTGTGTGTGTGTACATGTGTATATGTGTGTGCATATGTGTATGTGTATGTGCATATGTGTATATGTGTATGTATGTGTGTGGTGTGTGTGGTGTGTGTATGTGTTGTGTGTGTGCATGTGTGTGTGGTGTGTGTGTATGTGTGTGTGTGGTGTGTGTGTGTATGTGTGTGTGGTGTATATGTGTGTGCATATGTGTATATGTGTGTGCATATGTGTATGTGTGTGTGCATATGTGTATGTGTGTGTGCATATGTGTATATGTGTATGTGTGTGTGGTGTGTGTGTTGTAGTGTGTGTGTATGTGTGTGTGGTGTGTGTGTGTTGTAGTGTGTGTGTATGTGTGTGTGGTGTGTGTGTGTATGTGTGTGTGTATGTGTGTGTATGTGTATGTGTGTGTGTATGTGTGTGTGCATATGTGTATATGTGTGTGCATATGTGTATATGCATGTGCATGTGTATATGTGTATGTGTGTGTGGTGTGTGTGGTGTGTATGTGTGTGCATGTGTGTATAGTATGTGTGTTATGCTCACACATGCATGTACACATGGATGCCAATTGATAATACCTTGTTTTGAGACAGGGTCTCTTGGTGAATCTGGAGCTCACTATGTTGACTCTTAAAAGAAGATCAAAAAATGATAACAATGTATCCTTTTCCTTTTTTGCATGTATGTAGTTGTGAGTGCATAAATGTATATGTACAGATGTAGAGGGCAGAGGTTGACAACTGATATCTTCCTCGATTTCTTTCTAGCTTATTTACAGAGATGGGGTCTCTCACTGAACCCCAGAGCTTACAAATTTGGCTAGTCTATCTGGCCAGCTTGCCTATTTCCACGTCCCGAGTACAGTGCTGGGATTAAGACAAGTCAGTGCACCCATTCAACTTTCATATAGATTCTCAGGATGTGAACTCTTGTCTTCAAGCTTGTTTGGCAAGCGCTTTATCCACTGAGTCAAGCACCACTGTGTACTTTCTTCCCAATAAAATTGAAATATTCATCTTCTCTCATATGTAGGATATACATATACACATACACACACACATATATACATGTGTGTATGTGTGTATATGTATATATTTCTATAGTCTATATGTATGCATAAATATCATATATAATATATATTTTATATATTAAAATGATATAAAAGTAGAAAGTGGACATTGGGCAAAAGAACATGACCAGATACTTCAGAAGATAAAACAAGAGGGAGTAAAGAAAAAGGTGGTAAATATGGATGAAATTCATGATATTCATGTATAAAAATGTCAGAAAGCCCTTTTATTTTGCCTACTAATTAAAATTATTTTTGCTTTTTTTGTTTTTACTAATTATTTGAGAGCTACAATAACAACTGTTCTGGCAACTTGTGCAACAATAACAAAACTGTCATGGAAATAAACAAGCACTTCCCAGTTGAATTTGAGGCCCGTTCTACAAGATAAAGCCCATACCTAGCACAGGTATGGAAGCCCAGAGCCTGTGGCTAAACAGACCATAGGCCCTCAGGGAGAACCTACTACTATCATTAGCTACAAGGAGAGGGTTAATCTGTTTACTTTTAAGAGTGTGGTTCCAGGGAAGTCAATCATGCTCCAGTGGAAGGCCCTCTATCCAAGAATATGTGATTAGCACAAATTAGACTTAATGGATTCAAAAGAGAAGAAGACAAAGGTGGATGGTTGGATGGGTAGGAAGAGGGTGATCACACGTGGGAGAAAGTGGGGAAGGGGGTGAGGGTAATCAAAACTGCATAAAATTCCAATTTAACTATTTTGAAAGATTAAAAGAGTACACATAAACTTTTCATAAAATGTACATATAAGATGTTTTATTTTCAGAGAGTATATTTATCCCCAAGATGATTAGTGTTGTCAACTTGACAGGATCTAGAATCACCTCAGAGAGGAGCCTCTGAGCCTACCTGAGAAGGATTACCTTGATTACATGAGTTGATATAGGAAATCCTGTTTCAACTGTGGCTGGAACCATTCCTGGACAAGGATCCCAGACTATATAAGGGGTATGGGGAGGGCAGTAAGCATTGGCACGAATGTGTCTACTGTTCTTGCCTTCCGACTCTGGATGCAGTGACCAGCTACTTCATTCTCCTGCTGCCATAACTTCCATGCCATGATGGACTCTACCCTTGAAATGTGAGACAGAATAAATCCAGAGTAGTTTATCCTATCAGCAGCAAGGGAAACTAAGCATCCTGCTAAAGCTACCCTTGGCCATGCTTCAGCAAACTAATTGTCCCACTGATGTCCATCCCTGTCTGGCTCCCTGGAGTGCCACCTGTCTGGGTTCATTTTCTCTGATTCCTTCTACATACAAGGGGGTTTTCTCCCCTTTCCTTGTTGCTTCCAACCCTCATTAGCTAAACCAGCTTTCTACAGCCACGGGCAAGTCCTACCACTGAGAATCAAAATAATTGGGTCTATAATTTCAGGTCTGCCTTGACTGGGCTGCTGTATTGTATGGGGGAGCTCCTTCATTATCCAACCTCCTAATGATTACATTTCCAAAGACTCTACACACTGATGCATAGCCAAAGCCGACTCTCGGTTCAGAGTAATCCTTGCAGTAGAGAGATCTGACACTGTATCTCTATCATGGGCTCACATGCAATCTTCTGAGTGTAGAACAAGATGAAATGCAGAAGGTCCTGGAGATAAAACGCTGCTCCTAGAAGCAGGCAGCAAGGCCAGTAGGTGGGACATCATGGTCTCTCTCAAGTCACCCAGGTTTATACTCCGTATACAAGCGTCTCAGTGAAGTCTCTCAAGTCTTACCTTATTCACCTGTAAAATGAGAGTAGAGGTGATAACACCTGAATAGGAATGCCTCTTGGACCATCCAGCCCTGATCAAAATGAACTTAGTAGAGCTTGTGTTGGCTATCGGGATGCTCTGAATAGGAAGTGGGCCAATTTGAGAGCTGGCAAAGAAGTCAACTCTTGCTTGAGTTCAGATTTCCCCTGGAGCACGAAAGAAAAAAGTGAATCTCTCATTGAAAGACCGAGAACAGTCCTATGAGAAGATGCAGAATAGAACAATTCCACCCAGGGGAAACAGATTTTAGCAAGTTTAGCTATTAGAAGAAATGCACAGAACACTCTGGGAACCAGAGGGAAGATGCTAAGAAAGATGCTTGGCATACTACAGACCTCTATAACTGTGAGTTCTCCGTCCTCAGCTGACAGGGGGACCCTCTGGTAGTCAGGCTCATCGTATTCTTATAGGTCATGTGCTAAGTTTGTGACACTGCTTGTGTCCTCAGACACTAGCAGGCATCACCATCCATCATCCACTCAGGAAGGCAAGGGAAACATCCCCCAAAGAGCATCATTAGGCAGAGGACAGAGAGCCATTTAGGCCAAATGAGTTGCACCCAACTGTTCACTGCATTCGTTAAGGTACTCACTGTCCTCATTGTGGGGCCAGAAAAGCAATAAGAAAGAAAGCAGTCAGGAAAATGAATCAGAACCCAGAGAATTGTAATAAAATGTTATTAGAAGGCCAGGCAGACTGTGAGGCAGACAGAGTGCAGCCTCTGGAGGACTGGTTTCTGTTGGAACTGGATGACTCGGTTCTTGTCCATGCAAAACGCCTGCCCCTCTGACTACCAAGCTCTGGTTGCAGGACTCATTGTCCCCACTCTTCCCTTCCAAACTCTCACTGGCCAGCGCTTGCTCTCTCCCATGTTCATTGGTAACCCCTTGCCCTCCAATCTAGGACCCTGCACTTGAGGTATGTCTCTGGGACTTAATGTATGACAAGAACTTAGTATTAGTAGCCAAAAAAATCAAACTATTTTCCTGCTGTCAACTCACTGGAGAATCATGTCACATCTACTCTTTCCCCTAGACCTCAGTTTTTCCATCTGTAACATGGGTAGTTTGAATTAATTCTACTGAATCTATTACTTTTGTACTAGTATTTGGTTCCCAAAATAGCACACAAGCTGCATCATTCTAATAAAATGTTTTCTGTTCTGTTTGTTTGTTGTTTGGATTTTGAAGATGGGCTCATAGCCAAAACTGGGCTCAAACTCAGAATCCTTCTGCCTAAGCCTCACTGAGGCTGATATACACCATGCATCCTGCTAATTAAAGGGTTTAATACTAGAAGCATTAATAACCTGGCACTGGGGGACAGGTGTGGGGCAATGGACCATGCCACCAGACAGGTAATTTAATAAGGTTGAGCAGATTCAGAAACCCAGGCAATTCTCATAACTGAAAATGGTAGGCATTTAAATCTATTCCTGACCAGGTTCCTACCCTGGAGCATGTGACCATGACACCCCATGGAGTGGACTGTGACAATCAGTCACATAGGGGCAACAACTTGAGTCCCTCCACATACAAATGAGGCATCCCTAACATCTCAGACCAAGCCAATAGAAAACATCTGCCTTTAGACCCCAATCCACTCCAAAAAATATGTAAGACCCTATCCATAAGGAATAAAGTGTCCGAGTTATTTCACCAAAGACCCTCTTAGAGTGTCTGTCTTATAGAGCTGTAACACCTCTGGGCAGAGAAATCTCTCCTAAAGCTTTCCTCACTGGAAGCTGCTAGAACTTATCAGTCATTTCCTGCTCTGTGGCCCCAACCTTGGCTCCTAGACTCCTGTTTCATCCTGCTGCCCACAGCATCCTGCTGCCACCAACTCTGTGGAAGAGGCCAGCAGCCCCCTTTGCTCTGGCTCTGGTTCCCTTCCTCCTCCTAGAGCTGCAACTCTTTAAAGGCTCTGGCGGGGCCAGAGACCAGCAGATCCCCTTGAATAGTGCCTAGTATGCAGACAGGCAGACAGGAGAGATTCACGTTTTTCTTTATTGTTCCACTGAAGATTTGAACTCAAGCAAGAGTTGACTTTGCCAGCTCTCTTTATCTGAGAGGAACCCTGCTTTCATTGGAATTCCTGTCCATCTTTACCCTGGGCTCAGATTCAACACCCACATCCCTGGGCAAGTCGGGTCCATTTGTATAGGGTCTTGTTCTTGCAAAAGCTCATCCATTATCAGGAAGCCAGACCGAGAAAACTTAATTGAATTGCTAAATATACACATCAATTAAATGATAGCCAAGACTCGGGACTCCAATCTTCCCTCAACTCTTCCAAATGCTACACTCCCAGGGTCCTCAGATATCACCAAGGACATTCAAAAAAAAAAAAAAAAAAAGCCCTAACCATTCAAGATGGCGACAGGGCAATAGTAATTTAAATATCATTCATGAGGGCAAAGGAGATGGATCAGTGGATCACAGCCTTCCAGAGGACCTGTCATTGTTGGCTTCTCTGTGGCTGTGATAAAACATGGGCCAAAAGCAACTTAGGGAGGAAAGGAATTATTATAGTTTCCAAATTGTAGTCCATCATAGAGGGAAGTCAAGGCAGAAACTCAAGGTAGGAGTCTGAAGCAGAAACTGCAGCAGAGATTCAAAAGGGATGCAGCTTACTGGCTTATTCCCCCTGACTCTTGCTCAGCCTGCTTTCTTATACAATCCAGGCCCATCAGCCCTGAAGTAGCACAATTGGCTGGACCCTACATCAATTACCAATCAAGAAAGTGCTCCACATGCCACAGGCCAATCTGATGGAGGCAACTCTTCAGCTAACTTGCCCCTTTACAGATGATTTTAGTTTGTACCAAGTTGGCAAATGGGACTTCAACTATGGCATCAGTTTGCTTCCTCTGGTACCTTCACGGTTGTGACAAATAGATAGGCACACCTATGCAGAAGTGTCATCAATGAATATTGATAGACAAAATGAAATTCCATAACGGATAAAATTATAGGAAAACCAAGCTCTGAGTGGGTAAGGAAGAGAAACAAAGGACTTTTCCTTTGGTTCTTGTCAAAGACAGTGGCACAAGCCACAGTGGATTATGGGAAACACTGCATGTAACAGCTTCGACATAAAATATTTTTAAAAGAGCAACATAAGAATGTTCTCTCTTCCTTTAGCTTTCTTATTTCTGCTTTTTATTGATATTCCATATTTTACAGTTAAAAAATTTCTCTACCACAACATGGAAATAAATTGTCTATGTCAGCATTTCCTCTTCGCAGCTGGGTCCCGGGTTGGTAATGTTTTCTCCCGTAAAACCATAATCCCATAAAATTTAAGGTTATTAAGTTGCAGGTGAATAATTCATGAGGTAATTATAAAACATTTATGACAGAATGTTATGAGATTCTAAATAAAAGAAAACATTTGGGGTCGCCAAGTTGACAAACTTTGGTGGCTGTGCCTAGCTTTCCTTGGAGGGTCTCAGGTGGACATGTTATCCTTTCTGCTGCTTGGGACTTTCAGGGATGGCAGACATTCTGACAAGAGACACCCCAAAGATACCCCAGTGGCTTAGCCATCAGGTGTCACAATCTACTACAAGACATAGTAAGGGTGAGAAGCATAGGGCCTGGTAGGGACACATTGTACACCTGGCTCTATGACATTCACTGTACAGGTGAAAGGCTCGAAGCTTTGCAGCGACTTGGCTTGCTACCCTTTCTCAGCTTCTTTTACATGAAGTAATAAACTGAGAGTCAAGGAGGTTAGGATCTGTAAAAGATCAGATATCCAGGATGGAGCAGAGCCTGGACTCCAACTCTAGCAGTCTGGCTCCCAGTCGCAACACTTTATCACCGTGGTTGAGTCAGTCAAGACAGTGCTGCAGAATGTGGAGTTATGCATTGTTGATGTATTGTGAGCTCGCAATTTGTCTTGTTGCCCTGTTCATTTTTTTGTGAATGTGTGATGGTGGTTGTGTGTGTGTGTGTGTGTGTGTGTGTGTGTGTATGTGATGGTGGTTGTGTGTGTGTGTGATGGTGGTTGTGTGTGTGTGTGATGGTGGTTGTGTTTATGTGTGGGTGTGTGATGGTGGTTCTGTGTGTGTGTGTGATGGTGGTTGTGTTTATGTGTGGGTGTGTGATGGTGGTTCTGTGTGTGTGTGTGTGATGGTGGTTGTGTTTATGTGTGGGTGTGTGATGGTGGTTCTGTGTGTGTGTGTGTGTGATGGTGGTTGTGTGTGTGTGTGATGGTGGTTGTGTTTATGTGTGGGTGTGTGATGGTGGTTCTGTGTGTGTGTGTGTGATGGTGGTTGTGTGTGTGTGTGTGTGATGGTGGTTGTGTGTGTGTGTGTGTGTGATGGTGGTTGTGTGTGTGTGTGTGATGGTGGTTGTGTGTGTGTGATGGTGGTTGTGTGTGTGTGATGGTGGTTGTGTGTGTGTGTGATGGTGGTTGTGTGTGTGTGTGATGGTGGTTGTGTGTGTGTGTGATGGTGGTTGTGTGTGTGTGTGGGTGTGTGATGGTGGTTGTGTGTGTGTGTGATGGTGGTTGTGTGTGTGTATGTGTGGGTGTGTGATGGTGGTTGTGTGTGTGTGATGGTGGTTGTGTGTGTGTATGTGTGTGTGTGTGATGGTGGTTGTGTGTGTGTGATGGTGGTTGTGTGTGTGTGTGATGGTGGTTTTGTGTGTGTGATGGTGGTTGTGTTTATGTGTGGGTGTGTGATGGTGGTTGTGTGTGTGTGTGTGATGGTGGTTGTGTTTATGTGTGGGTGTGTGATGGTGGTTGTGTGTGTGTGTGTGATGGTGGTTTTGTTTGTGTGTGTGTGATGGTGGTTGTGTGTGAATGTGTGTGTGTGTGTGATGGTGGTTGTGTGTGTGTGTGATGGTGGTTGTGTGTGTGTGATGGTGGTTGTGTGTGTGTGTGTGATGGTGGTTGTGTGTGTGTGTGATGGTGGTTGTGTGTGTATGTGTGTGTGTGTGATGGTGGTTGTGTGTTTGTGTGTGTGATGGTGGTTGTGTGTGTGTGTGTGATGGTGGTTGTGTGTGTGTGATGGTGGTTGTGTGTGTATGTGTGTGTGTGTGATGGTGGTTGTGTGTGTGTGTGATGGTGGTTGTGTGTGTGTGATGGTGGTTGTGTGTGTGTGTGATGGTGGTTGTGTGTGTGTGTGTGATGGTGGTTGTGTGTGTATGTGTGTGTGTGTGTGATGGTGGTTGTGTGTGTGTGTGATGGTGGTTGTGTGTGTGTGATGGTGGTTGTGTGTGTGTGTGATGGTGGTTGTGTGTGTGTGTGATGGTGGTTGTGTGTGTATGTGTGTGTGTGTGATGGTGGTTGTGTGTGTGTGTGTGATGGTGGTTGTGTGTGTGTGATGGTGGTTGTGTGTGTGTGTGATGGTGGTTGTGTGGGTGTGTGATGGTGGTTGTGTGTGTGTGTATGTGTGGGTGTGTGATGGTGGTTGTGTGTGTGTGTGATGGTGGTTGTGTGTGTGTGTGTGTGATGGTGGTTGTTTGTGTGTGATGGTGGTTGTGTGTGTGTGATGGTGGTTGTGTGTGTGTGTGATGGTGGTTGTGTGTATGTGTGGGTGTGTGATGGTGGTTGTGTGTGTGTGATGGTGGTTGTGTGTGTGTGTGTGATGGTGGTTGTGTGTGTGTGTGTGTGTGTGTGTGTGTACATGTGCCTGTGCACACACACAGAGACCAGTGTCAGAGGAGGATGTTGGGTATCTCCCCTTCCTCTCCATCTTATTGCATTGGGAAAAGGTGCCTTTAGTTACCTTTTTCTTGCTGTGATAAAATACCACAACTGAAGCAATTTTTAAAAGAAGCTTGTGGTTGGGTTTATGGTTCTGGGGATTAGAATCTGTGACAGCAGAAGGAGGGCATAGCAGCAGGTACAGCTTAGAGTTCAGATTTTGAGCCACAATCATACTGAGGCTGAAAAGCCCATCCCCCAGTGGCACACCTCCTCCAACTAGGCCACACCTCCTAGTCCTCCCCTAACACCTCTACCAACTGGGGATTAAGCATCCAAACATATGGGCCTATATGGTCCATTCTCATTCAGATCCATACAGGGTTTCTCACAGAACAGAAAGCCTGCTGTTTCAGCTAGGCTTGCTGGCCAGCAAGCTCCCAGGAATCATTGGTGCCTCTATCTTCCAATAGTGATATGACAAGACCAAGCAGCCATGTTCAATCTTTTAATGTGAATGCTTGGAGATTTGAACTTGGGTCTTCATGCTTTCACAGCAAGTGCTCTTCCTGAGTCATCACTCCAGTCCTCTATCTTGTCCCATAAAAGCCATTTTCACATATATTATCCCACCTCACAGGCCTCTGCAGTATTGTTGTTGGGTATTATTAAACAGGTATTAGATGTCTGCTTGTTACAGACAAATAAACTGAGAAGTTAAATGAGCCAGACGAGCTCTCCAGCTAGTTGATATAAGCTTCACAGCCAGAACTTGAGAGTAAGAGGCAAAACATGGCGCATAATAGGACTAGAAGGGTGCATCGTAGCTCTCCAGCCCAGTACAGCATCTCAGAAGGCAGTTCTCAGTCCCGCCATGGGCGCTCTCAGAGTACTCATGGGTACTCGTGGGTAAGCAGCTCCCAATTCAATCAATGCAAAACACCATCCAGAGATGGAAAATTCTGAAGACTTTTGATATCCCGAGTCACTGTTGGATTTAGCTGATGACTGTTTTATCCACAAGGCAAAAAAAAAATATTATCCTTATGACCTCCAGATACATAGCATATCTTACAATAGGGTCTTCTACTCATTCTAAAACATTCTACTTTGTAGAAGACGCATTTGCAAATTCTAACCCTTCTTAGATTCCTACCAGGAAGCACCCCACTTTGCTGCTGCCCACCAAGCACAGGAGAACCCAGCTCTGAGGACACATTAAGTGATTTCTATTGAAAAAAGTTTCATACAGTATATTCTTATCATGCTCTTCCTCTCCCCCAAACTCTCCCAGATCCTCACCACTTCCCCTTCCCCATCCACTGAAATCTCTTTACTTTCTTTCCTCGCTCTCTTTAGAAAACAAATAGGGGGCAAAAAAAAAAAATCCCAAAACATACAAACCAACAAAGGCATAATAAATTCATGCACATACAAACAAACAACCCCCAAAAACACTAAATAAGAAGCTATAATATACAATCAGAAGACCAGTAAGACAAAAATAAGTCCAAACAAAGCAGCATGAGCAAATTATCTACAAAATAGCATTAAGGTTGTTTCATGGATTACTTAGTGCTGAGCATGAGCTCTACCCTTGAGCAGTTACCCAGTGAGACCCCATTGGAGAAAACTATTTTTCCTTTGCAAAAAGGTATCACTTGCAGATGGCTTTTTGGTGAGGGGTGAGAACCCATATTCACTCCCCCTCTCAGTGCTGGGACCCCATCTAGCTTGAACCTAATAAAGCCCTATTGCTGAAGGCTACACATAAGGTTTTGTGGTTAGTCTCCTTTGTCTTCCTTCTAGGGAATAGGAAGACAGCGCAGAAATAAAGTGCTTGCCCACAAGCCCAAGGACCAGCGCTTGATCCCTAAACCCCGTGCAGTCATCGTGGTTACCAGTAATCTTACACTCGCACAGTGGCTCATGGGCTCCCTCAAGCCAGCTGGCTAGCTATACGAGCTGCGATGAGAGCTCTGGGTATATCCACTCGATCCCAAAGCTTCTTCATGACTCCTTCCTTCTCCGCATATTCCATTCCAGACCACATGGTGACCAGATTACCCAAAACTTGCATTCTAAATGCCAACTCATCTGTCTGCATTTGTCCTTCAAGGATGAGCAGCAGCGTGGCCTGAAACTGAGGCTGCGCAGTGTGGTTCAAGGCGATAGAGAGGTATGTCCACCAGGGGGCAGGACGAGTTGTCCTCTCTCCGGAAGCTGGTTCAGTTCTATCAGATTCTCTATGGGCTGCAGCTGTGTTGCAGAGGCTAGTCTGATGGTTGCCTTACTGCTAAAACAGGGGTTCTCAGCCCATGGGTCTTGACCCCAAAGGGGTCTAATGACCCTTTGACAGGGTCTAAGACTATCTGTGTATTAGATATTTGCATCACGATTCATAACGGTAGCAACAAAAATAATTTTATGGTTGGGGGAGGGGTGGTCACCACAACATGAGAAGTTGTATTAAAGGCCTTAATGCTATTTTGTAGATAATTTGCTCATGCTGCTTTGTTTAGACTTATTTTATCATACTAAGGCCTTATAAGCATTAGGAAGGTTTGAGAACCACTGTGCTAGAGTGATAGGTGGTCTGTTCTCTTTAGAATTGGGAGAGATCAGAGAGGCAATAAATTCAAACTATCTCCTCTGATAGGATGCCGATCTGTACTGAAGGCTGACTTAAATGCAGCCTCAGATCCCAAGTTCTTTGCCACCACCTCAGAGTCCCAAGGAACAGCATAACCTGGTACCTTATTTATAGTGGAGGCAACCTTCTCAGAAATGCTCGGAACAAGGATGAGCCTGGGGTTTGCAGCCAGTGCTTTAGATAAAGAAATATAGGAGGTAGCAGTTCCCTGTTTCTATGTGTGTGGGGGGTGGGGGGCATTTAGTGATGCTTCAGCAATGAGACCCACATTGTATGACTGCCTCGCCCTCCCTGTACAGCAGGCTCTGAGCAGCAGACCCTGGATCTAGTTTTGCCCAATCCATCACTGTCATGTTTCCCCAGATACATTTACTTCTCTAGGTCACTCCTGCCTCCATATGCAAAGACACTAAGGAGAAAACTTTCAACTCAAGGAAGAAACAAAGGAAACTCAAATGTACCCTTACATCTCTCCACCAATCACCTTGGCCTGAGAATCCCATCTAGTGACCCAGTGATGGTAAATGCCTATAATCCTAACATTTAGAGGGCTCAGGAGTTGGAGGCAGAAGAATCTGGAATTCAAGGACATCCTTGGTTATATGGTAAAATCTAGGCCATCCTGGGCTACATGAGCACCACACTGAAGGCCCAGTGATGAGATAGCTCTAAATATATACATCACCACTCAGCTTCCATTTTGCCAATATTCTTCAAGCACAATTATCCATTCTCTGCCGACAGCAACCATTTATCATGGATATTCATTTATTTACTGCAGTGTGCTTAGATATGAGGATGGGCCATCCTTAGATCTGGGCAGCACTGTACCTCGTACTTAAGGGCTGCTCAGGCTGCTCTTTCATAAGTAAAAAGGATGGGCAGGTGCCAGGGGAAGACAGCCTGACAAGGCTTAGGGCAGTCATCTCTCCTCTTGCCTCAAAGTATATTCTTTTTATGCAGAATATGTGCGACTGATACTTTGTAAAGTTTTCAGTGTGTAGGTGCATTGTGTATGGGGGCAGGGTACACTCACATACGTGTAGAATGAAGAGAGTAATCCTGAATATTTTTCCTCAGGCTTGTTCCTCCTTGTTTTCTGTCTCTACCCTACCAGCCTATGTGTATAGCACTGTGCCTGGCTTTCTACCACTGTGCCTGGCTTTCTTGTCTGGGCACTGGGGATTGAACTCAGGTCTTCGTGCATATGTGGTAAGCACTTTAAAGATCGAGCTATCTTCTCAGTCTTTGTACATTTGCCTGCAAGATGTACCCCTTCTTACTTTCAGGGCTGCGAAAATATCTTAAATTATTCATGCTGAAATCAGTTCTAATTTAGTTGGTCATGACCTGCCTGGGGGTGATGGAGTTAGACAAAACAGGGACTCACTGCAAACTCCCTCGCTGTCATCATCAGGACAGACTAAAGACACGAAGGCTCAAAATCTTTCAACCAGTCCCAGCATCCCTGTGACAGTCCCCTGGATGCAGCAAATGGTAGCACCTAACACGCAGGTTCTAGGCCAGTGAGCTTATCCCAGGGGGGTCTGGAAGTTAAACTTGGGTTCAAGAAAGCCACTTACAGCCTGTAATCTAAACCCTGAGGAGGAAGGACTAATTCTCCAGGCAGAAACCCTGTTTCTCCTGGAAACAGCAAAACCTCAACTGAAATCCATATTGTGACACTTCTACCCCTAGAAGAAACCTGGGGAATTCGGGTTTACCAAATGGCGAACTAATGTTACTATGAAAATTTCCCTCTTCATACCAGCTTAGAGAATAGGGACACCACAGAATGCCTTCTTTCCTCCTACTGTACCTAATTAAGGGTCAGAAAGTGGAATGACACATTAGCCTAGAAATCCCCAGCATACCCCCTACCTCATTTGCTTCTGATTTTCAATTACTCTGGTATAATGTACTTAAAATCTGTCTTTTATTTAGAAAGATAAACACAGCAGCTTGGTAATTTCATTGCTGTGTCAATTTACAAAGAAAATTCTATTTAAACTCAGTGACTGGCCCACCGCCACCAACCCAGCCAATGGCAAGCTGCTGTCTGAAGGGACAAGGAAATGCCAGCGGAGCCTCTTGAGTGAGTGGTGGAACTGGCAGGGATCCTCGCTCCCTCTCCTTAACCGTCTCCTGGGATGATTCTGAGTTTTCAGAACTAAAAACGAAGATTGATATTCATCTTATTTTACCCAGCTGGTTTGTGTACAGCCAACATTAGGTATGCATGATCTGTGAGATGCAATTTCCCAACCTCTGAGTCATGTGATCCTCCTAAGTACCCTCTGACTTCTGCTACCAACCTACCCTCATTTGATGGTTGAGAAAATTGAAATTGGAGGGAAGTCAGCAATAGGAACAAACTCACAGGTGATAACCCAGATACGGTTCTACAGTTTTCTGTCAACACCCCACAAAGCTAACTGCAATGAAACCTGACTTTACTCCATTGTCCTGACCCATGCTCAACCATCTAGGTGCAACGTAGAAACTCAATAAATGTGTGTTAAAGAAATAATTAGTTAAAACCACCCCTAGCACCCCACCTTACCTCTAAGACTCAAGGTATACCGCAGAAGAGAGGGCCGAGTGTCCAAGCCGAGGAAGTGGAGGGCAGGTGTACAATGGTGTGTTCTGGATGTGACATGGCCATCACACACGTAAGTGCACATAAGCTGTGGTAGCATCTGTGGTAGAGGAGAGTGTTCCAAGGCTCACCCTTACCTGAGAAGCTATTAGCAGTTGATGGATGCTAGGAAAGGTGGCCTAAAGTAGGTTGTCCATATCCCCGTGGATGGCTCCACATCTGTGTATTTGGACAGCACTAATTAGACTCAGAGGGTTAAATAAGGAAAGGATGTGAAGTTGGGAAGGACATGTGGGAGGGGGAACCTAGAGGGAGTTAGGGGAGGGGCGTTGGACTTGGTCAAGATACACTCTATACATGTGTGAAATTTTCAAAGGATAAGTATCATTTTAAAAGAAATTAATGATTGAATGGCCTCATATTTACTCTGTGGCCAGAGTCTGACCCATACTAGAGCCCCAATTAAACCCTGATAGAGATCATAGATTTAATTCAAAGTCAGCGTGCTATAAATTGCCTCCTTTGACTCCAGTCAGAACCCAATTCTACCCGACCATCATACACAGCTGGCCCAGTGAGTCTGAATAGCTGAAAACCCTGTTCCAACCTCCTACCCTACTAGGCCCACCTGCCGCTGCAGGAACGCCATCTCTGCTCCTACAGGAATACTGTTCTGCCTCCTCATGCAGAAGCCCTATCCCTGTTCCTCCTTACACAGTGGCTCTTGTTCCTACATCCATGTCAACACTGTCATCATCTCTTTGTGGATCATGCACCTCTCCTCCAAATCAGTTTCCCCTACTCGACGCTCTACCCAACCATCTTCTCCATCAATGATCATTTAGCCACTTGCTGCTGGTCTAAGTACTGTCTTAGTCAGGGTTTTTTTTTTTCTTCTTCTTTTTCTTTTTTTTTCTTTTTTTTCTTCTCTTTCTTTCCTTTTCTTTTCTTTTTTTTTTCTGGATCTGGGGACCAAACCCAGGGCCTTGCGCTTGCTAGGCAAGCGCTCTACCACTGAGCTAAATCCCCAACCCTTAGTCAGGGGTTCTATTCCTGCACAAAACATCACGACCAAGAAGCAAGTTGGGGAGGAAAGAGTTTAGCCAGCTTACACTTCCGCATTGCTGTTCATCACCAAAGGAAGTCAGGACAGGAACTCACACAGGGCAGGAGCTTGGAGGCAGGAGCTGATGCACAGGCCATGAGGGGTGCTGCTTACTAACTTACTCAGCTTGCTTTCTTATAGAACCCAAGACTACCAGCCCAGAGACAGCACCACCAACAGTGGGCTGGGTCCCCCCTCCTTGATCACTAATTGAGAAAATGTCTTACAGTTGGATCTCACGGAGGCATTTCCTCAAGGGAGGCTCCTTTCTCTGTGATAACTCCAGCTTGTGTCAAGTTGACACACAAAATCAGCCAGTACAATTGATCCCTTGTCAACTTGACATACAAACACATCATTATTAAACCTCAACCCTTACTTTCTTACTCATCCCCAAGTTCTAAATTACTTTAAAAGTCCCACAATCTTTACAAATTCTTACATGTTAAAATTCCAATCCCTTTAAAATAGCCAATCTCTTTTAAAATTCAAAGTCTTTTTACAATTCAGAGTCTCTTAACTGTGACCTCCACTAAAATAATTTCTTCCTTCAACAGAGAAAAATATCAGGGTACAGTCACAATCAAAAGCAAAAGCAAAAGCAAACTCTAACCATCCAGTGTCAGAGATCCACTCATGGCCTTCTGGGCTCCTCCAAGGGCTTGGGTTACTTCTCCAGCTCTGCTCTTTGTAGCACTTACCTTGTCTTCTAGGCTCCAGCTGCCTGTACTCTACAACTGCTAGTGTTTTGGTGGTCATCTCATGGCACTGGCATCTCCAAAACGTTGCTGTCTTCTGCTGCAACTAGGTTTCACCAATAGCCCCTCACAGGCTTTCTTCATGGTGCCAAGCCTCAACTCTTTTGCATGACCCCTTTAACCCTGGGCCATGAATTGCAACTGAGGCTGCACCTTCATCAATGGCCTTCTATGGCCTCTCACAGTGCCCAGCCTCAGCTGCTCTTCATGACCCCTTCATGCCTTCAAAACCAGTACCACATTACTGGACTCTTACACATTACCAAGTCCAACCACATCATGAGGTACAACATTGGCTATCTCTAGAACACAGCCTCTTCGTGCTCTCAGAAAACACTTCCCAAAAGATTTCACCTCAATGATGCTGGTCCCTTCTTAGTCACTGCTGATTCTCAACTCTAGTTAACCAGCACCAATAGTCCCAGTAGTACAAGGGGTTCACTGTAGTAGTTCTGGTATCTTGTTGATATAAAGCTGATTCTTCAGCCCCGACTAACCAAAACCACAGAATCTTCATAATCAAAACAGCAATGGCCCTGATAAGAGTCTTTGATCTTGGGCTGGAGAGATGGCTCAGTGGTTAAGGGCACCGACTGCTCTTCCCAAGGTCCTGAGTTCAAATCCCAGCAACCACATGGTGGCTCACAACCATCTGTAATGAGATCTGATGCCCTCTTCTGGTGTGTCTGAAGACAGCTACAGTGTACTCATATATATATAATAAATGAATAAAATATTTAAAAAAAAAGAGTCTTTGATCTTCCCTCTGAAATTTCACAAGCCAGGCCTCCATCATTTGCACTGCTCTCAACATTGTCTTCCAAGCTCCTACAGAATATCCCTCAGAGCTCTTACACCCAATGGCTCTTCTAGCCCAAAGTTCCAAAGTCTTCCCCAAAACATGGCCAAGCTGTCACAGGAATACCTCACTTCAATCTCTGCTCCTGTTCCTAAACCCACATGAACATTATCATCATCTCTTTGTGGATCACGCACCTCTCCTCCAAATCACTTTCCTCTACTCAACGCTCTACCCAACATTCTTCTCCATCAATGGTCTAAGTACTGACTGTCTCCTCTACACCACACATGCCAAAACAACAGGGATGCATCTATGTGTCTATTTCATGAAGAAGGTGAACCTCAGAATCCATGGCACTACCAAGCTCATGTCCATAAACATCTGTCACTGACTTTCTGGACTGTGCCTTCATCATAGCCACTGCCATTTATCTAAGCCAGGAATCAGAAGCTCATGTTGTTCAAATGCTATCAAGTAAGCACTTTGATGCTGAAGTATGGGTAAGAAAATATAGATGGGTGCCTCACTTAAGATATAAGGTTGAATGATGTCACCATATCTTTCAAATGGAAAATATTGTTGGAATTGTAGCTTGTGTATAGACAAAACCCGAGTAACATAATCACTGGTTGGTGTTGATCTCACCCCTTACATTCTTCTTATACCACACACAGATAGATAAATAATTGATTGATTGATTGATTGATAGACAGACAGACAGATATATGTGTAATGAGGCTTATTCAGCTCAGTGGTAAGGTAATTGCTTGCCATACACAAGGTCCTGTGTTCTATACTCAGCACAGCAAATAAACAAATGCTATCTGTGTGACGCACATCATACATATATAATTCATACTTATCTAAATGAAGTTCTGGGTCAGCAAGATGAATTAGAATGTAGAAATATTTGCCACCAAGCTTAGTGACCTGATTTTGAGTCCCAGAACCCACAAAGTAGAAGGCAAGAACTGACTCCTACAAGTCACCTTCTGACCTACCCAGGCACACTGTGGTATCTGTGGTATCTGTGAGCATATAAACACACACATGTATGACATATTTTTTAAGTTCTATTTTTTCTGTGCACATAAATAAACACACATATATGATATGATTTTAAGTTCTATTTTTTTCAAATTCTAAATTTGTAGGAACAGTACGAGACATTTTGTTCTGTAAGATAGTTGTTACTGCCCTATTGGCTATGATTAGAAATAGGTATAGACTAGTATACCAAAATTAATACACAAGCAAATATTTTAAATTAAGACCTAATGAGTAAATCATGTTGGGGCTAGAGGAGCAGAGAAAAGGCAGTGGAGTATTTACGTTGTTCAATTAGTAAGTAGAGTGTTTGCCAATGTCCTCCTGCCTAGTGCTACACTGTGGTTTGAAAGCCAATTCCATTCTCAGCCAGGCACTTTGATTTGGTTCCACACACTGGATCTAGTGGAAGGAGCAGGAGCCTAAGAGGTTTAGTGTATTGTTCTTGGCCCCTGTGTAGCACTAGTGTTAAAGAGAGCAGTCTGCTTCCCAGCCACACTTCTTTGGGTGGCCAAGGTACACCTTACGAATGTGGGGCAGGAGAATCTGTAGCAGGGACTCAAATTCAGAGAAGAGTAAGACTCTCTGCTCTGTAAGAAGCCAAACCACCCAGAGTCACTTTGTCACAGGATTAAGCAGAGCTCAGAGGAATGGGGTTACTATTGGTTCAACACAGAAAAGGAACCCCCCAGTAATGATAACCATTAGTGATAACATAGTCTTGGTTCTCTTCTTATCAGAGCCCCTGACTCTCCTGTGCTCCCACTACTTTTAGAGATAGCCTCTCTGTGGCCATATTGTTCCCACCAGGACATCCAGAGGCTGGCTAGAGCAAGGATCCCAATTTTGCTGCATCCTGGAATCTACTGGAGATTTCAAACAGCATTATAGCCTGGTCTAACCACACTCGTTGTGAAAATGTCATGTAGGGTGAAATCTCCAGCTTGGGACAAGCATTCAGTGCTTCCCAGGCAACTCTACTGCACAGCAAAGGTTAAAATCACTACTAGCTCAGAAGTTTCTTTTGACTTCCGTCTGACCCAAAAGCCCACTGTTTTACCCTGGGCCACAGCTTTTCCCAAACCTCAATATGACAAAAAAAAAAAATCCAAGAGGCTAGGATTTTTGTCTGTCTGCCTATCTGTCTGTCTGTCTGTCTGTCTGTTTGTTTGTTTTAATGTATTTGTGGATTACAGCTCTAAAGAGTCCATTTTTCAGGTGGGGCCAGGGACTCCACATCTTAAGCCCCTGAGCTGTCACAGTGCACTGTGGACTATGCTAATGTCTCCGTTTACTGACAGCAATCCCTGTGCCTCATCCTCAGCATAATCACCAAACAGCTTTCAGCCTCCAAGCTCATAGTGAGGAGGGGTGTTCTGAAGGCAGAGCTGCCCAACCACTAGAACCAGGCTCATCCGTGGGCTGACAGATGGCAGAGGGAGGGCCCCTTCCGGAAAAATCTCAGTGCCGCTGCAGTATGCTGCTGCAGAGGGAGACAGGTTAAGATTGATAGTCCCCCATGCTGCAGAACTCCATCAGCCCAGCACCTCGTGACATCAGCAGTGATGCCACTGGCCATTATCAAGTCACCCCAGGGCACCGAAGATTGATTTCCAACCACAGAAATAACGCCTACCATCTCTAGGTACGTGGGCAGGGAACCAACTCCAAACCTAACTGTAATTTAGCATTCATTTGCATTTTTAAATTAGTTAGGCTGTGGACCGTTGCAAAGCAATGACAGAGAATTTTTATAATAATTAGCCTTGTGGGATAGGGGGAGGAGAGGCAGAAAATGGCTGCACTACCATTTCATTGGAAGAAAAAGGAGACTCCAGCATCTTGGGTCATCAGATCAGATGCCAAGCTCCTGGTCCCCACTGACCTTGTGGACCAGGGCAACTTTCCTCAGACTTTGGCTGAACATTCAGGTCCATCTTTTCCCTATATCCCTCACAGCACATGCGGCATCTCCTCCTGTTGGCTAGATGCCTTCACAGTCCCTTTCCTTTGCTTTCTTTAGGGCTGAATTCAGCTCGTCTCTGTACAAATGCTCACCCAGGTTGTGTCAACACCAGGATTCGTTCACTAAAAATAACTGACATTGATAGAGCTCTCACCCATCTGCTAACACACTCCCATCCATTAGAGCAAATGAGTCTCCTGTCTTGGAGGAGGAGCCTGGGCAGGATGGATCCAGGCTCTGTATCTTAGAGATGAAGAAACTGAGGTAGAAGGATACTCCAGGACTTGCTGAAGATCATACAGCTAGCAAACAGCTATGCTGGGATTGTATGAGGTTTGTCACAACACAGTTGAAACATTCAGGGCAAGCTGTGGAACATACCAACCACTTCTGAGCCTCTTGCCTAAGGGGGGACACTCAGAAAAGGAAACAAGACAGACAAGATTTAAGAGCTTCTGTAAGGCAAAGAACACTGAGATTAGGACAAAACGGCAACCAACAGATTGGGAAAAAATCTTTACCAATCCTACAACTGATAGAGGGCTTATATCCAAAATATACAAAGAACTCACGAAATTAGACGGCAGGGAGACAAATAACCCTATTAAAAAATGGGGTTCAGAGCTAAACAAAGAATTCACAGCTGAGGAATGCTGAATGGCTGAGAAGCACCTAAAGAAATGTTCAACATCTTTAGTCATAAGGGAAATGCAAATCAAAACAACCCTGAGATTCCACCTCATGCCAGTCAGAATAACTAAGATCAAAAACTCCGGCGACAGCAGATGCTGGTGAGGATGTGGAGAAAGAGGAACACTCCTCCATTGTTGGTGGGATTGCAGACTGTTACAACCATTCTGGAAATCAGTCTGGAGGTTCCTCAGAAAATTGAACATTGAACTACCTGAGGACCCAGCTATACCTCTCTTGGGCATAAACCCAAAAGATGCCCCAACATATAAAAAAGACACGTGCTCCACTATGTTCATAGCAGCCTTATTTATAATAGCCAGAAGCTGGAAAGAACCCAGATGCCCTTCAACAGAGGAATGGATACAGAAAATGTGGTACATCTACACAATGGAATATTACTCAGCTATCAAAAACAATGACTTTATGAAATCCATAGGCAAATGGATGGAACTGGAAAATATCATCCTGAGTGAGGTAACCCAATCACAGAAAAACACACATGGTATGCACTCATTGATATGTGGATATTACCCCAAATGCTCAAATTACCCTAAATGCAAATTACCCTAAATGCACAGAACACATGAGACTCAGGATGATCAAAATGCGAATGCTTCATTCCTTCTTTTAAAAGGGAACAAGAATACACTTGGGAGGGGATAGGGAGGCAAAGTTTAGAACAGAGGCTGAAAGAATGCCCATTCAGAGCCTGCCCCACATGTGGCCCATACATATACAGCCACCAAACTAGATAAGATGGATGAAGCAAAGAAGTGCAGGCTGATAGGAACCGGATGTAGATCTCTCCTGAGAGACACAGCCAGAATAAGGCAAATACATAGGCGAAAGCCAGCAGCAAACCACTGAACTGAGAATAGGACCCCATTGAAGGATTCAGAGAAAGGACTGGAAGAGCTTGAAGGGGCTCGAGACCCCATACGAACAACAATGCCAACCAACCAGAGCTTCCAGGGACTAAGCCACTACCCAAAGACTATACATGGACTGACCCTGGACTCTGACCTCATAGGTAGCAATGAACAGCCTAGTAAGAGCACCAGTGGAAGGGGAAGCCCTTGGTCCTGCCAAGACTGAACGCCCAGTGAACTTGATTGTTGGGGGGAGGGTGGTAATGGGGGGAGGATGGGGAGGGGAACATCCATATAGAAGGGGAGGGGGAGGGGCTGGGGGATGTTGGCCTGGAAACTGGGAAAGGTAATAACAATTGAAATGCAAGTAAGAAATACCCAATTTAATAAAGATGGAGGGAAAAAAATAAAAGTGAAGAAGGTTAAGAGAGAGAGAGAGAGAGAGAGAGAGAGAGAGAGAGAGACTTCAAGGAAAGCTGGTAACGGCCATCTTCAAACAGGTGAAGGTTTTTGTGGGAATAGGAGATGAGCTTGTATGACTTTGTCACCAAGGATTGATGAGATGCTAAGATTTGGTTTTAAAATGCACCCCACAGGCTCCTGTGTTTGAATACCCAGTGCCCAGCTGGTGGCACTGTTAGAAATGAGTCATTGTAGAGTCTCAATGGAAGAACAAGTGGGTTATGGGTGGGGGGGGGGGGGGAGAGGTGCAGGAGGATCTACAACCCAGCCCCATTTCCAGTCTATATTTTTCTTTTTCTGGCCATCAAGATGTTAAGTATCTCAGTCATATGATCCTGCTGCCATGAATTTGATCACGTCTTCCCTTCCACATGGCTCTGTATCCTCCTAAACCAAAAGGCAAAATAAATTCTTTATCTAGTTGCTTCTTCTCGGGACAAAGCAGGTACAATGAGGTACATTTAAGGTTGACAGAGGTGAGGGAATCTGCACTGGTAAGAGCTATAAAATCATACCAGCCACACCCAAATCTCATCCTTGCTACTAATGGACTGGCATGGGCCAGGCTTGTGGTTTTGAATTCCCAGACTCCTCATCTATAACAAAAGAGACAATGATGGCTACTTTATGGGATTGTCAGTATTGTCAAATAAATGGATACGACATTGATGAATATTCAACAGATAATGAATAGATACGACAGTCTGTGACTCATACAATTATGTCTTAAACACCCAAGGAGAAGCAAACTCACTTCACCCAACAAATCTAGTAAGTACGTGTGCCGTCTGGATCCTTGATCAAAAGTTGGAGAATTCTAAATTGGACCAAGAGAGATTTACAGTAACTCTTCCTCACCCCAAGGATGGAGAAACATCTCAGGGGTCCATGTCTGGTGGCACACCCGCCTGTAACTCCAGCACCAGAGGATCTGAGACCATCTTCTAGCCTCTGAGAGCTCTCCACTCACATGTGTGTGGGAGTGCACACATACACACATACACACACACACACACACACACACACACACACGCATACACACAAAATAAATAAATAAAAACAACCATTTAAAAAGTATCCCTTCCTCCATAAAGGACCCTTGAAAACAGCTGCTAGTGCACCAGTTCTTTTCAAATCAATGAGAAGACTCATGTTGGGTGGAGTGACACATGTCCCATCTGGAGAGAAGCTGGCTACACACTGTTACCACATAGAAAACACTGGGTTTGATCTAGCAGGGATGAAGAAGATGAAGGGGTAGTAAAAGATGGTTGGGAAGGGGAAGCAAAGTAAAGCTGTCACTTTAATGCACACATGGCTGGGTGTTTATATGTTCCCAAAGAATCTGCAGATGAACTCTGTGAATTAGCAAATAAATTAAACAAGGTTACTAGATGTAATAAAATCCCACACAGTTTGTTTATGGTTTCATGTATAATAACATTTGAAATGAAATTTTTAAATTTAAAAGTCTAGTATTTATAATCTAAAAAAACTACCTAGCTCCTAGGAACAAATTCTGAAATATAAAACATCAATAAACTTCTATTCTAAAGCTATAAAATAAGATTAATGAAACAGAAATAATCTAATTAAATAAAAGTATGTGTCCACAGGTTAGACATACTGGTATATCATAATAATATAATTCCATCCCAGATGGATATACAAGTTCTATATAATTTATTATATTTCATCATATTATTTTCTGAAAATAAAAAATCTAATCCTAAAATATATCCAGGATCTTAAAACACTGCCAACTACTTGAGAAGATCATTCAGACCCAGAGTTCCAGAATCAACTGGATATCTTCGCAACAGTGTCACTTATACTCTGGGGGTACCAACAACTGTCTAACTGAACTTAAGTTCCATTAAAAAGGAGAGAAACTATGCCTGGTACTGGAAACTTAGCAAACTACTCATGACTAGTAAGGGTTTCCTAGAGGAGTACCTACGACCGCCTTTTCCCTGAACTAATGCAGTCTAAATAAGTATTTAGACTTACTCTTATACCCACATCTAAGTGTAGCTCTCACCCTTCATCAAAGAAATGTCTTTATGTTGTAGTGGGAGACCGTGAAAGAAATTCATAGTCAAAATGCTGAACAGAGCATGAAATACCCAGTACCATTAGATATGTCTGCAATACAACTCTGTCACCTAGGGCTCAGGGAGCATTGTGGAAAGAGGTTGTAAGAGCCAGATGGCATATCCTGGGTGACAGTGTCTTCTGTCTATGAAGTTATGCCATGAAATGTCAACAATTGGTCAGCTAAACAGGACCTGAACAAGGAAAGGCAGATTGACATGCCATCACAGATGAGAGGACTCTCACAAGGCTCACCCCTGGAGCTACAGTAAGTTAGTGGGTGCTGAGAGAGGGAGACTCGGTCTTTCTCCAGGATGAGTTCCCTAATGGGTGATCCAAGACCAGGTGGCCAGACCTAAAATCATCTACATACAAGCATACTAAAGAGACTTAGCAAGTTTCATTTACATGTGTGGACACATATAATAATATTAATTTTATAAACAAAATAATAGTGAGAATACATGAAATCAGAAGGAATGCTTAGAAGGGGAAACAGAGAGGGAGGGAACGGACATAGCAGTTGGAGATTGAAGGTGATCAAAACATATGTGCATGGATGAAGTGGCATAATGACATCCATTATTTCTTAATAACGGATCATAAAAATGAAAAAAATTAGTGTGGAGAGATGGGCTACAAGAGTAGGTGAGGCAATTTTGAAGAATATATGTTACCATCCACAGTTCAAGATCTATTAACTGGATGTGATGGTTCATGCCTTTAATCCTGGCACTTGGGAGGTGGACGCAGGGAGATCAGGAGTTTAAAATCATCTGCAACTACATAATGAGTTTGAAACTCAGCTGACTACAGGAGACCCAGCTTCAAAACAAAACCCAAAGCTGTCTATTATAAAGCTGTGGCAAATTATTCACACACATATATATAATGCAGTATATATAGAATATTCCATCTTTTTCCAATGATATCTCATAGTTCTGTGTAGATAGCTATCTTTATTATGCCTGGTAAGAGTGTGGCGGGCCTTGTTCATTTGTTTGGTTGTTTGGTTTTATTAGGGGTCTCACTATGTTTCTAGGTCTCAAATTCTTGAACTCAGGTGACTTTATTTGTGAATTGCCCTGGTGCTGTTTGCATTTTGATGCTAATTACACTTCCCCAAGAGCGGCTGCCTAGGATGAGGAGTGGTAGATCTAGGCACATAGTTTGTATTCATATTGATTGAGTTGTGTTTTCCTTGCACAGGCATATTTGGGTTGGAGAATTTACAACAACAAATTGGCACCCAATATATCATTTAGAACTCAACCTACCTGAGATAAAAGTTCACTGACCCCCACCTCCCACCCTCCCTCACCTCCCTGAATAGGGCTTGAGCAGCAATCTAGGCTGGAGCAATGGAGGATTGAAAGCTGTGTCTGAGGGTGTCTATAGAGAACTACAGAGAGGCTCACTCCCCAAAACCCCAGGCAGAGAGTTACGGCCAGGAGTCCTCAACCTTACCAATGCTAAGACCATTTAATACAGTCTCTCATATTGTGGTAACCCCCAACCTTAAAATCATTCTTTGTTACTACTTAATAACTGTAATTCTGCTATTGTCATGACTTATAATGTAAACATCTGATAGGCAGGATGTCTGATATGGGACCCCTGTGAAAGGGTCATTCAACCCCACTAAGGGGTCCAGAACTCACAGGTTAGGAGCAGCTGCCCTTCGGCCTCAGCCTCCACTTCAGGTATGCACCTTGATCAGCTTAGAAGGGTAAGAGTTTGAGGCCATGGTAATTGACAGAGTATTGATACTGACAGTGATTACCGGACTCAGGACTTATACAAGAAAAATTGCACACAGAGAGGTAATGGCACAGCGGTTTTGTGCATAAAAGATTTTTAATTTAAAAGGTATCAACTGAATAGTCATGTGCAGAAATTTTCACCACCCTTTGCTTTCACCAAATAAATGCATACAAAATCATTTCCTGGTAGATTTAAAATCTAAAGGTAGAAAAATTATAGGAAACAATTTATGAGGTTATCTGTGTCATTCTGAAGGTAACAAAAGTTCTTGAGCAATAGTTAAGGTCCTAACAGTGAACAAGAAAACTAATAAAGTAGGCTAAGAGTAAAAACCAGAATTCATCAACTGAGCCCTTGAGCACAAAGGCGAAGGAGAGTTCATGTGAGGATATTTATGGGACAAATGTTTGTGAAAACAGTCTCGGCCAAACATATAAAAGACCCAGATAAATAAATGGGACAGATTATCTGAAAGGAAAGTGACACACACCTCTAAACTTACAGATGACAAAACTGAGTCAGAGTGGCCAATACATTAGGAAATCTTCTAATTAAGATTAAGACCGAGATTAATCTTACAAGTTTATACTGCAGAGTGACCCCACTATGCCCTGCACCAAAACCGCTTAAAAAGGGGGAATCAGCATCAACAAAACCCCAAGTCCAAATATCAGCCACGGTCCTCGAATGCCCCGTAACTGCCACATAGAAGGTGACCTGCTGGCACCTACCAGGATGTGCGCAGGGGACAGCCTAAGATGAATTCAAGCAATTTTCAGAATTTCAGTTTCGCACTTTGCACATAAGACAAGGTCTGTCTTATTTCCCTTCCTCTTGCTGTGATACAATACTCAGATAAAAGTCACCCCAGAGAATACGGGTTTATTCTTCTCATAGTTCCAGGTTCGTCCATGCTGGTGGGGAGGCCGTAACAGCAAGAGTTTGAGGGAACTTGTCATATTACCTCAGAGTTCAGAACAGAGAGCTCAACTCACTCTCTGCCTTTCTTTCAATCCAGGGCCGAAGTCCTGAAATGGTACCATTCACATGCAGGGTGGGGCTTTCTACCTTAATTAACCCACTTAAGAATATCTCTCCCAGGTAGGTCCACAAGCCGGTCTGATCCAGACAACTTCTCACTGAGACACTCTTCCCAAATGATTATACATTGTGTCAAGTCAGTGATCAAAACTAACCATCACAGGGTCTCCTGTTTTGCTTGGACTGGCCCTGGACTCACTTCTATAACTGACCTTGACCTTGAACTCCTGAGCCTCCAGCCTCCACTTCCCAAGTGCCGAGATCACTGGCATGTACCACCATGCCTTGCTCAAGACACATAAAAGAGTATTGATCACAACACAATTCACTGGTAACTGAAATCAGAAGGCATCCGAATGCCAATTATAGAATTGTGGATGTATGTCCTAGGTATGGAATATAGACATGAGGACAGATGATCAATAATTGCATGTGAGATCAAGAGATGGATTCAAGATTCAATAGATCCCAAATTGACCAAAGAGGTCAAATGAAAAAGACAATTTACTTTGCATTGGTATTGAAGTCAATAAGAAATTAAGGTAATGGGCATTGTGAGAAGTCAAGGCAGGAAGGAGTATGGGGTGGGGTTCTGGATGTCAGGAAGAGAACAATCTGCCTTGATCCAGTGCTGATTGTACAAACAGCACGAACGCATTAAGGTACATGTAAGAGAGGGGCTGCTTCCTATGTTAGCTACCTTTCTGGTCACTGTTGTAAAATGCCTTCAATAAGGATGTTAAGGGAGGAAGGATTTACTTCAGCTCTCAGTTTGAGGGTATATAGTTCATCATCGTGGGGGAGGCACAGCACCAACAGTCTACTCACATCTGAGAACTTCGAGAAGTAGAGTGAAGATAGGAAATATGTTCAGGCTACAAACTCCACCCCCACCCCAACAACCCACCCCACCTCACTTCCTAAAAGTTCCATAATCTCCCTCCACCCCAAACAGCACCATCAGCTAAGGATCAAGTGTTTGAACACATGAGCTTGTGAGGGGAAAGGTCACACCCAACCCATAAGGAGTACTCTTACTGATTTTGTAAAGTACAAAGACAACTAAAGAATTATGGGTAAAAAAAAGTCTCCTTCCTGGGTCATGGGGTACTTGAAGGAAAGCAGGGATAGATAAGAATGCATCGGGATCCGACTGAAATGAGCTTTAAATGCCAGCAATAGATGCCCAAGTGCCTTACCCTAAGTAAGGCTTTTGTAAACTTGTAAGGTCTAGATTGCAATTATTTCCAGTTTTGCAGGTCATGCATTCTCAACTGCACCCACTTAGCTCCAACTTTGTGAAAGAAAATTAGCCAAAGACCATACACAGATAAACATGTGTAGCTGTGTTTCGGTGAAACTGTGTTTACAAAGCCAGGAGGTGGGCCAGACTGCCCGTACCTGCTATAGACAATAAGAACCATAGGGTGTTTCTAGGCACTCAAGGATGTGGTTTAAGGTGGGCTTCAGGAGAGTCATTCTGGGGCAAATACTAAATAGAGTATTGGAGAGGGCACAGCATCCATGCGAAGAGTCATAACTGGGGCAGAAGACACTGATGGTGCAGAGTGGGAGAAGAGGACATGGGGAGTCTCAGTAACACTCTCTTGTCACTGATTCCTCCCTCACTGTCAAGGATAGACTTCGGTAGAAGACATGAACCCCTTCCCCACGTCTGCACACACTGCATCCAACACACACAACACACACACACACACACACACACACACACACACACACACAGAGGGAGACAGAGAGAAACAGGCAGAGAGAGGGGAAGGAGGAGGAACAGAGACAGAGACAGAGACAGAGAGACAGAAATAGAGATAGAGAGAGGCACACACATGATTGTTCAAAGTCCAGAGAACTGCTTTGTTCAGAAAGCCATGTTCTCAGAGACATGTGAGTTTAATATTGTTTCTGGGATGTCTGTCTGGCCTTTTCTTTTCTTTTCTTTTTTTTTTATTAACTTGAGTATTTCTTATTTACATTTCGAGTGTTATTCCCTTTCCCGGTTTCTGGGCAAACATCCCCCTAATCCCTCCCCCTCCCCTTTCTTATCGGTGTTCCCCTCCCCACCCTCCCCCCATTACCACCCTCCCCCCAACAATCTAGTTCACTGGGGGTTCAGTCTTAGCAGGACCCAGGGCTTCCCCTTCACTGGTGCTCTTACTAGGATATGCATTGCTACCTATGAGGTCAGAGTCCAGGGTCAGTCCATGTATAGTCTTTAGGTAGTGTCTTAGTCCCTGGAAGCTCTGGTTGCTTGGCATTGTTGTTCATAAGGGGTCTCGAGCCCCTTCGAGCTCTTCCAGTTCTTTCTCTGAATCCTTCAATGGGGTCCTATTCTCAGTTCAGTGGTTTGCTGCTGGCATACGCCTCTGTGTTTGCTGTATTCTGGCTGTGTCTCTCAGGAGAGATCTACATCCGGTTCCTGTCAGCCTGCCCTTCTTTGCTTCATCCATCTTGTCTAATTGGGTGGCTGTGTATGTATGGGCCACATGTGGGGCAGGCTCTGAATGGGTGTTCCTTCTGTGTCTGTTTTAATCTTTTCCTCTCTATTCCCTGCCAAGGGTATTCTTGTTCCCCTTTTAAAGAAGGAGTGAAGCATTCACATTTTGATCATCCGTCTTGAGTTTCATTTTGTCTGGCCTTTTCCTTACGTGGACCTATTTTGACCTCTAGCTAAGCTCCATCCAGTAAGTAGATGGACCAGTTGGATGGGTGCTCCATTTCCATCTAGGGCTTTCTCTGCTCCCTTCTCTTTAGTTCTTAAATTCCATAGTGTTGAGCTGGCAGATGCCTCAGCACTGAGGGAAAATAGAATATCTGGGCTTCCTCCCTTCCCAGGAGACTGCTCCTGGTCTCAATAAGAGAAAATAGCCACCTAACCCAACTCATCTCCCTATAGATGTTTAAAACCAAAAGTCAGCTAACATAATGTTATTTTTACATGCATCTTTTCTGGGAACCTCTGGGGAGTAGAATTAACAAAAGGAAAGCAAGTTTTGTGTGATCATGGGCCTCTAGCCATATGCACTCACAGCACAGTTATGTGTATACACACACACGCGCGCACACACACACACACACCACACACACACACACACACACACACACACACACACACACACACACATGCACTGACATTCCAGGTCTTACTGCTAATATCACTTCAATTATTGGGTAAATGAGCCTATAATTAGTTTTTGCCAAGTCGACACAAACTCAAGTCATCTGGAAGGGAAGAAGCTCAACTTAGAAAACTCCTCCATCAAATTGGCCCATTCACAAATGTGTCAGTCATTTTCTTGATTAATGATGATGGGGCTGGGCACCCCACTGTGAGTGGGGCAACCCCTAGGTAGGTAGTTCTGAGCTGTATAACAAAGGTAGCAGAGTGAGCCAGGGAAGGCAAACCAGTGAGCAGGACTCCTCCACTGTCTCTGCTTCGGTTCCTTCCTCCAGGTTCCTGCCTTGACTTCCTGCCTTGGTTTCCTTCGGTGGTGGACTGGTACCTGGAATTACAAGATGAAATAAACCCTTCTCCCTCCCAGGTTGCCTTTAGTTGTATTTATCACAGCAACAGAAACCTAACTACAACACAGCCCTATCAGCAGACGATTTGGCCTAAAATTCTCAATGTTCAGCAAACGAGCCAATACAGTTTTTTCTTTCCTTTGTCCTTGGAACGTCGCCACCCGGAGCCCCACCAAATACATGTGGGATCTGAATGCATCAACATGGACACATGGCAGAGGAGAGCGAAAGTCATCTTGGCCTCCAAACTGAGGCACCGAGTAGCCATTCTTCTAGCTCAGGCAAGGGGAGAAATAGAGGCCCAGACGTTCCACTCGAGCCATTTCCCCTTCCTGTCCTCCCGCCTCCCCCAGGCACACATCCTTTTGTAGTTTTATAATCATTCCGCCTGCATCTGAAGACATTACCTCCTGAGCACGGACCAGCAGCCTCATTACGGAAGCGCAGCCTGCAGCCGGGTGGATTTCCCTACAGGCCCCTGGACCTTTCCATTTTATTGCCGTGTCACTCCTCATTGTAACACGTATTAATCACGAAGATACATTTTTTTTCCTCGGGCTGTAGATTTAAGTGGCCCCTTTCCAAGCACTTGGTAAAGGTTGGTTCAGGGAAGGGAGAACAGGAATGATTAAATTTGTAAGCTTGGGTCTCCATCCCCTATTTATATATGCACAGAAAAAGAGGCTGCTGGGTGCAGATTTCAAAAACATGTCAGAGGCACTTTCCTTTTATGGGTTGGAGGTGGTGATGCATACAGGATGAGGTCTGGACTTCAGATCTCCCTGGTTTCAAGCCTGGCTCTGCTATCAGCGAGCTGTGTAACCAATAGACTCACTTTTCTGGCTTTCAGAGTCTTCATCTATACAGTGGGAAGACTTCCTCCTGCTGGGCTCTGACATTTAAACAGTGATAAACCAAGCTGGTGGTTGAGGAAAGCCCTGTTCTAGCCCAGTTTCTTTGCTTTATAACACAATTTTGGGAAAAGGAGGTTTGTTTGGCTTGCAAGTCTAGATTGCAGTCCATCATTATGGAGAAGTCAAGGAAGGAATGTTAAAGAGCTGGCCACATCACATCATCAGAGAGAAATGAATGCATGCATGCTCTCTTGCTCGTTTGCTTGTGCCAAGTTCAATTTCTCCACTCTTAGATAGTTCAGCCTAGGGGACTGGTGCCACACTCAGTGGGTCAGATCTTTCCACATCAAGTAACAATCAACATAGTCCCTCACAGACATGTGCACAGGCCAACCTGATCTAGACAAGTCCTCAATTGAAGCTTTCCTCTCTAGTTGCTCTAGGTTGTGGAAGGTTGGCATTCATAAACGAACCAGCATACCTACCAAAGCCACATGGACTAAGAGTTAGGGAGCTATACAGAGGATGACCAGATGATCCCTATGGTGACTTGACCAGCTAAGTAAAGACACTCTTTCCTAAGGAGGGATGGCCACGGTGGGGTTTCATCTTCCAGCTAGTGAGAAAGGGAAACATTCAAGACTTGTCCTGGGAAGCATGGAACAGCTTTGAACATGTTCCTGTTTGAATATGATATGCCCTTCACTGGCTTCTGTTTGTTACAACTTGGTCCCTAACTGCTTGGTGGCACTGCTTGGAAGGCTTTTGGAATCTCTCAAAGGTGGAAAGATTAGGTAGCCATTAGGAGTCCTGTCTTGGGGTCTGAAAGCTCTAAACCACTTCCAGACTGCGATCTGCTTTCTGACAGTAGAAGCTGTAGAGCCAGCTGCTTCCCGTGTTTGTTAGCGTGGCTTTCCTGGCATAATGGCCTGTATCTTTTCTTAAACCGTGAGCTAACATAGATACTTCTACCTGCAGCATGTCTCCTGTCAGGTATTTGGTCATGGTAACGAGAAAAAGCAGTTAGTAGGTTGTCCTGTGTGGTTTTTCTAATTTCATCTTCCTAAGGTCAGACTCACTGTTTGGCTCTAAGCTTTGAACTTCCACTGAGAGGCTTTATTAGGCCACCTTTCAGGACTGGAAACAAGGCCCAGAGAGGCCAAGCTATTCATTGTCATGTAAGTAAGCAATTAGAGCTGAAAGTTGCCCTTCTTGATGGCTCTGAGTCTGACCATGAATTGAGAACAGAGACGCTTGCAACCTCAGATGGTGGCTTCTGGAATCCCTGGAGCCAGGATACAGTGTCCTCTGTCTTTCTTAGGCAACAACATTTCCTCCAGAAGACTGAAAGGATCAGTATTGGCTCAGAAACCCCAAGACCAAGTTCTCAGCACAAAGGAGATTGGTTTACTCAAGAGGGTAGGGAATAAGAGACAAAGACAAGAGAAAATGATTGGAGGGAGAAATGGAACAAGAGAGAAGGGGAAGAGATGTTTGTCCTGAAATGAGGGATTAAGAACAGCCTCTGGATAGAGAGGAGACAGACATGACCCATAGGTAAGTGGTGGTTTATAAATGTAAAAGAAAAAACCCCATGTTAGGATGGGGTGTTTAATTTTAACTGGCATGCTAATTAGGTGAGCTAAAGGGGATTTTTAATTGCTAGACTTCAATGCTTTGATAACCGGACCTTGGCAGTCAGCCTCAGGTGGAGGAATTGGCCAAATAAGGGAATGGACCTTGAAAGCTAACTTAAGAATGTACTTTTATAGTTTCTATCAAGGCAGAAGGAATGGGGAGAAGGGTAAGGTCTACCAAAGCTGTGCTTGCCATGCTAGGGCTGCGTAGAGTCCCTTCAAAGACTATGAAGGCCAAGAAGGAAGGTCAAAAAGAAGAAACATGAAGCTAGTGTCCTTCCCTCAATACAGTATTCCTTCACTGGCTGCCTACACTAAGATTCCCTCAAAAAGTTATTCATGGCAGAAAACTAATGCAATTTTTTTATTTGAAACTGGAGGAGATGCAATCATGTTCCAATCTGCTTCAGTGCATCTCCTTGGTAAGGTGATATATTTCATAATGGAAATAGGCTGAGGAGAAAAAGTGGCTAAAACCTACCTCAAAAGGCAGACCAGGATCCTTACCTTTCAGTAAAATGTATTTTTTTCTGTTTGCTTCTTTACTGTGTGAGTACAGACTTCTTTAAGGTTCCCTTTCCTCAAACCTGATCCATCAAATCTCTGATTTGTATCTGGTTCTCATTGATTCAAGTATCAGAAATCATCACCTGCCTACAAGGCCTCCCATCTTGGACTACTAGCAAAATGGCTAATTTATACTCTCTCTCTCTCTCTCTCTCTCTCTCTCTCTCTCTCTCTCTCTCTCTCTCTCTCTCTCATATGTGTGTGTGTGTGTGTGTGTGTGTGTGTGTGTGTGTGTGTGTGTACATAGCTCTGAGTGTATTAGCTTTCTGTTACTGTGTCAAAATGCCTGAGGAAGAAAGCCTCCAATTAAGAGAGAGTTATTTGGATGCACAGCTTCAGAGGATCCAGTCTGTGGTCAGCAGACTCCATTGCCTTTGGACATATGGTAGCACAGGACATCGAGGTGGGGAACATGACACAGAGAAAAGATGCTGGCCTCAGGGCATCTGGAAAGCAGAGAGAAAGGAACAAGAGAAGAGATCAGGCATGAACACACCCTTCATATATCCCAAATGACAAACTTCTTACAACCAGGTCCCACACTCTAAAGTTCCCAACATTGCTCAATAACACACAAAACAATGAACTACTGAGGAACTGGTCCACAGATGAGATGAGAGGTATCATGATCCAATTACTGCTAAACATTCCACCCCTAAACACTGATGTTCTAGGAAACCAGCTTTTGGCACAGGAACGAAGGGGGTTATTTGGGATTCAAACTATATATAACATACATGCACAAGTACGTGCCTTCCTAGTTCAGAGCGGAGGAAACTAATACTCCACATTAGTTACTTTTCTACTGCTGAGATGAAATCCCTGACAAAAGCAATTTAGTAAAGGAAGTGTTCATTTTGGTTCATGGTTTGAGTTTACAATGCAACCTAACCAGAAAAACATGGCAGTTGGGGTGGAGGCAGCAGGTCACAGTGTGTCTACAGCCAGGAAGAAGAGGAAAGAACACTAGCTTGTCTTTTCATTTTTCCGTTCTCCTTTGTATTCAGTCCTGGACTCCATCTTACATAACTGCATTGCCCACATTCAGAGAGAGAGCCCTTCCCTGCTCAGCTAAACCTTCTGAAAGCACACATATGGATTCACCCAGTGGTGTGACTCTAAGGTCATTCTAAATCCAGTCAAGCTGACAATCAAGATCATCCATCACATGCAGTGGCTACCAGAACCACTGGGTAATGAGAGTCTGTGAAGTTCTATTCAAAAACAAGAAAAATTTCTGTGGTTGATTGCTAATGTCTGCTACCACCACAGGAGAGGAAGCAGGAGAATGTGTGTTGAGTATCTATTGACTAATAAGCAAGTTTATGATTGAAAAGACAAGAGCATTCTAACACATCTGGTAAGGGAGATGAAGAGAAAAATGGAGAAAATGCTAGACAATTAGGACACTCTGGTCACCAGACAAGACCCTTAGCTGTGTCCTTCCTTAGATTATCTTAATGACTTCCAACTTAATAGGATCTAGAATCACCTAAGAAATAAGCCTCTGGGTACGAAAGGATTATCCAGATTATGTTAGCCTCTGGTCATGCTCATGAGGAATTATTTTGATTAGGTTAACCATGTGGGAAGAACTGCCCACTGTGGGTGGCATCATCCTCTAGCCTAGGATTCTAGACTGTACAAAGAAAAGAAAGTGAGTTGAGGCCAAGCATTAATGCCTTTTTTGCAGATGTAATGAGACCAGATACTTCACACTTCTCCAGTAGTGACCCCGCCCATGATAGACTTCACTGGAATTGTGTGAACTAAGAGAAAACCCTTCCTTTTTAAGTGGCTTTTGTCAGAGTATTTTCTCAAAGCAACAGGAAAAGTGACTTAAGAGAGCATCAACTTTCTTGCCCTGTTCTGTCTATTCCTGTCCTCTGATCCTTCAGAGCGTTGGGAACATCTACAACTCTGAGAGGAAAGTGACTTTTAGTTCTCCCTCTGTTAGCTTGACATTTCTTAGCACACACCTTAATTGCCTGCCCATATCTTAATTACTCCCCAGCATGGTGATTCTCAAACTTGCTGCACATTATAATCATCCGGGGAGCTTTCAGAGTGCCCAATGCCCAGCTCACATCCTAATTAAACAGAAAGGCTAGGGATGAGAGCCAGGACCAGGGATTTTAAAGATGCTTAGATGATTATACTGGGTAGCTAACTTAGGAACCAGTGAGCTAATATCTCCACATGTGGAAATAGAGCAAGAGCCCAGGAACATGGAAATACTTCAAGGGACTCAAGTTTTTGTTTATAACTCTGTGGAGGGCTCACCCAATTCTGGCAGAGCTGAGGAAAGGTTTCCGTGCGAAGACATTGAAAGCATCATTAGCACCCATTACAGAAAGCAGCATATACTTAGAAGGGAGTCACTGGCTTATAAGAGGGGGTAGAGATTTCCAAATTATTATTATTATTATTATTATTATTATTATTATTATTATTATTATTATTATATTATTAATGTATTTCCAATAAAAACATTAACTATAAAGAGCCTCAAGAATAGCAAATAAGCCTGTTTTTAGAATCCTGGCCTGTCACCAGGAGTGATGGCCCATGCCAGTAATCTCCAGGAGGTAGAAACAGGAAGAAAATCAATTAAAGCTTATCCTAGGCTACACAATGAATTCAAGTCATCAAGGACTACAAAAGACCCTGTCTCAAAAATCAAAACTAAACAAGACCATGAGCTATAGAGGTGTAGGCAAACACAGCTGCGTCTAATCCAACCATGGATACTAATAACTGAGAAACTGGGACTCAGAGAGAGAGAACACTTCCAGCCAACTCATTAAGTTCATACAAAGAGCTGCATATAAGATCTTTACGCTTGTGCTCCCTGCAGACTTCAGAGTCCCTCAGTGTGACTCTACCCTTTCTGCATGACCTGCCATGTCTAAGATGATAGTAGCTGCTCCCACACCCCAGCCAGACCTCAACTGTCACATCCTCTCAGTTTTCCTACTCACAACCTCCCCTAAGCCAGAACTGCCGCATGCGTTAGCATCTGCCTGCAGAATAGACCTTGGCTCTTTGCCACATTTCAAACTCAGCCTAAAGATTTCTTCCCTTTCTCAAGTCTAACATCTAAGTTAAGTTTCTTCCTACTGCATCTCATACTTTTTTTTCTTATTTCTTAACATTTAGTATGATTTGAATGATTTTGTTTATGTGTTTTTTTTTATTATCCCTGAATTGTTAATACAAACCCCATGAGGGAAAGAAGATAAAATGCAAACATTAGCCATCGAAATGTCAACCCTAGGATCTAGTATACTGGTTTGGTAAAGAATTCTAGAAGGAAGAAAAGAAGGTGAAAGAGGAAAAAGAAATAAGGAAGAAGAAAGGAGAAAAGGTGAGGTTAAAAAAAATGAGAACGGCATCCTGTTGTCTTCCTGAGGCTCCATAACAAGACTGGATCAAACGTAAAGCCAGAATTTGTACCTAGGCAGCACTGGTATCCAGGCAACAGTGGTACCTAGGTCTCCTAATGGATATGCTAATTGTGGTCACTCATGCCATGCCAGCACAGAGAGGAATTAAGGGCATTTTGGCCCCTTCCCCAGGACAATTTGTTGTCCCCATGGAGACAGTCTCTTGGCATGACAAAAAATAATTCTGTTTTTGCTTCAGATACGATGGCCCGTTTCAACAGCGCTGGCTGCAGAAGGTTGCAGGTTAGAAATGGACACGGACTCTCTTGTGATTCACTTCTAGTTCTCCCCAGTCTTGTTCCCTCTGCCTGCAATTCAAGCCATTTGTCTGTCAAATGTGGATACAAAGTTTGTTGTGTTACCAGAATAACAGCAGGGAATGAGGAAGGCAGTGGGTGGTAAGAAGATGCAATGACCTCATGGTATGTTCTGCACACATCAGAACAATTCATAACACTCCTACCAGGAACAGACATGAAGCCATACCACCTTTGCCCTGCTCTCTGTCTAGCCATGCCGTATTAGTTACTTTCCTCATTGCTGCAACAAAATACCTGACAAATGCAGCTTAAGGAAGGCAGCAATTTATTTTGCTTACAGCTTGAGAGTACAGTCCATCTCAGAGCAGAAGGCATGATGGCGGGAATTCATATGAGGCAGCTGGTGTCAAGTCAGGAGGCAGAAGGACACGGGTGGTGGTGTTTAACTCATATTCTCCTTTAAAAAAAGATTATGTTTAAATTTGTATATATGCAACACACACACACACACACACACACACACACACACACACACACACACGTGTGCAGTGCAGGAGGAGGCCAAAGAGGACATTGGAATCCCTAGAGGTGATTATGAGCTGCCTGACACAAGCACTGAGAATCACACTCTAGTCCTCTGCAAGAGCAATGCTCGTACCCTGTAGCCCGCCTTTCCAAGCCCTCCATTCTCCTCTTAATTCAGCCCAGACCCCAAGCCATGGAATGGTGCTGCCTACAGTTAGAGTTAGTCTTCCCACCTCAACTAATAACAATATAGAAGCTCCCTCACAGACACGCCCAGAGCTTTGTCTTCTGGGTAAACCTCGAGTTGCTGATCAGTATGTGTGATCCCACTTGCCCAGTGTCTTCTTTGTCTAACAATAATGGTGGAGAAGGGACAGCAGGGCGAAGACAGTCACCAATAGTCCATTACCTTCAGTATGTCAGTCTCATTGCAGACAGTAACTCAGCTCTTCACTCTTCCCTTAAGAGGCCTTTTAATTCCCACTATAGACATGAAAACCAAGGCTGGGGCTATGTCAGATAAACTCTATTCAGCAAAGTAAGTCCATAGTGAGATGGGATTCAGATACAGTCTACCTGAGCCCTGGGCTCCTGTAGCTCAGACCAAGCCACACTCTCTCCCTGGCATGCTGGTTTGAAAAAGAGTCTCCCTCATAGACTGATATATTTTTCCCCATTGGTAGCACTGTTTGGGTAGGTGGTGAAGCCTTGTGGGAGGAAGTACATCACTGGGTTAGACTCTCAGAGTTCATAGTTGCACCCAACCTCCAGTCTGCTCTCTCTGCTTCCCTCTCAGCTTCCTTCTCCTGTCCCATGCTTGCTTCTTGTTGCCATTTCTCCCTACCATGATAGTCCTCTGGAACCGTGAACCAAAATAAATGGCTCCTTCTATCAGTTGCTTTTGGCCATGGTGTTTTATCACAGCAATGAAAGGTAACCAAGACACTTGGGTTAGTGGGAAATATATCTGGACATTTTGTCTGTCTGCCCACAGTGCAATGAACAGGCCTGTTCATGCACAGTTCTTTTTCATTTTGATAAAAGGTATATGACAGAACAAACACCATTTGAACTCTCATAGGGTGTGCAGTATCATAGCATTAACACATCCACCATTTCTATCTAGGACAAGAAGCTAAGAGTTTACACAAAAGGATCCCATAGTCCCCATTAAGTAACCACTTCACAGCATCATATACCCACTGCCACCACCTATCCATCACCAACCCTCTCTCAGTCTCTGTGGGTTTATAAACTCTTTTAGATCCTTCTAGCTTGGAGTAGGGAGGTGACTCAGTCAGTAAAGTACTTGTCATAAACTTGGGTTTGGTCCCCAGAAGACATGTTTAAAAAAAAGGAAAAGTCGGGCATGATGGCATATGCTTGTTACTGCCCCACTGGGAGACAGGCACAGGAGGATTCCTATAGATTAATGGCCTTCTAACAACCTAGGCTACATGGCAAGTTCGAGGCCTGTGAGTGACCCTATCTTAGGAAAAGAGGTAGATCATTCTTGGGGAGTGACCTAAGGTTGACCTCTGATTTCCATATACATGAACATGCTTATATATGTACACACAGACACACACACACACAGAGACACACACACACACACACACACACACACACACACACACACACACACACACACACACCTTACTGTAAGATTCTTTCCAGTCCCTGCTTCAGAAACTGCAGCTCTCCCTTTACTCCAAGTTCTGGCTTAGCATTTGCACCTGTCTCCCTAGGGAGCCACCTGCTAACTGCCTAATTGAAAGGCACAGAGCTGGGAAGCAGGAAGCTCCCTCCCCAGGGGAGCCGTGGCACCAGCGACTGAAGATGCAGAGGAATGTTAATGCCTACCAGAAGCTGTCCAGATCTCTGGTGACAAGTCAGACCTTTCAGGACCGTGGGTTGGCAATGCTTCCCGGTGCTACATTGAACCCCACAGTGGGTTGGGATATTTGTGAGGTAGAAAAAGCTTTGAGGACTGAATGACTTAGAACAGGGTGGAAACAGCTCTTGAAGTTTTAACTCAGTTGAGGTCAGGAAAGGGAAACAGCAAGTAGAGGGGCAGGTCTGTGTCACGCAAGGAGAAAAGTGTAGCAAGATAGGTGTGGCATCGGAATTCTTTGAGGAAAAAAAATGGCAGAAATACAAATACCATGCTAATGAGTTTCTGGAAGTTTTCATTTCTGAGAAAGATGAATAGGAATTATCTGTCTTACAGTACACTTCTCCACTCCAGGTCTGGTGTCCTCTCAAAGGCAAGAAGTGACAGAGTGGCAGAGGTTAGAGAAGGCTGCTTTTCTCCCTTTACAGCTTCCATAGCACCATCAGAGATGCTGAGACTTGTCCACTGGGATGAGGAGGCTTTTGGGTCAGTTCCAGCTCAACTCCTCCAAGTCCTGTGTCTGATGTGTGTGGTGTCTTCAACAATATGATCTTGTCCTGAAGCCCAAGAGGCAGCCAAGGGCCCCACCAGTGTTTTGAAGGTCTTTTGGACTTCTTTGACCAACAACTGGAAGAGAAGTTTCCCATGCCTAGAACACGGGGGGATTTGTTGGTCTGTGTCTCTTGTGGGAAGCATTATCATCCGAAGTGATGTAAACATCACTCATTTAAACATTTCCCTCCTTCATAGCTCCAGTCTCCTACTCCCCATGTAGCACACCCTGCCGTGGTCCCTTTATATATTCCTAGATTCTGCAGTTCCTACAGGCTAGGTTCTCACACACAGGCTATGTACTCACATCAAAAGATTCAGAGCTAGAACCCACAAATAAGAGGAAAATGTGGTGTTTTTCTGAGTCTATAATATTTTAGCTCTATCCACTTGCCCACAAATTTCATGATCTCATTTTTCTTTTCAGCTGTACTGTACATATGAGGCATATATTCATCATCCACGTATCAGTTGCTTTTGTTACTTGGCTATTGTGAGTAGAGCAACAAGGAACATGGGTGAGCAAGAGTCTGTAGAGTAGGGTGTCAAGTTTCTTGAGCATATGCCAAGGAGTGGTCTGGCTGGGACATAGAGCAATCAATAGTCCTACCCAGCTATAAAGTCTGCAAACCACAGCAATGACCAGCCCGGCAAGATATACCCAATAGTATAATAATGGCACATATCTTGGGAATAACTAACAGTCAACTAATCGGACTTAAGATCCACTTAAGAAGAGAAAATTCATGCCTGGTGCTGGAAATCTAGTTACCAAACCGCGGTTGGTGATGTCTTGGACCATAAAGGAGGGCTACGGCCACCTTCTCAAACCAGTATAATTTCTAGCATTATACAGTCTACTTAACCTTATCCACACAGACAAACGTGGCTCTCACCTCTCATCAAAGAAGTTTCTTTTTGCAACAGGCAAAAACCATCATAGAAATCAAACTGGTCAAAATGAAGAGAATAGCAGATCACGGGGTTCCTAGTCCCAATAGATACATACACCTACAGCACAACTGCTATACCTACAGCTCGGCGGACATTGTGGAATACTGCTGGGGGCGGGGGGAGGGTGTCAGTAAAAGTGTCTGAGGCAGAGGACCAGGACATAGGCTGACTGAAAGTGCCTTCCATACAGAATAGGAAGGGGGCAGCCCCGAAATTTCAACTGCATGGTTGCCAAAACAAGACCTTCACTATGACAGCTTCAGTTGATATGCCAGTGTGGATAGAAAAAATACTACAAGGCCATACCCCTCGATGAAGAGCTATCAGTATCTTTAGAGAGAGGGATAAGACCTTAATAGGTTATCTAATTTCAAGTCCTAAGCCCTAAATACATAGGAACAACACTAAATGAACTCAACGTGTGTGTATGTGCATATATGTGTGTATGTATGTATATATATAATATATCAATAATAAAGAAGATGAGGTAATTTTGAAAGGGAGTCGAGACTCAGGAGGGGTTAGAGAGGGAGAGAATGAGTGGAAATGATATAAATATGGTACTCATGTACAAAATTCTTTTTAAAAATTAATAAAATTAGAGTAGAGGTGAAAGGAAGATGATTTGGGGTTAAGAACAAAAAGTCAGGGAATCCCAGGAAACTAGAGGTAGAGGAAAGGCTCTAGTCTCTACTCCCAAGTCCACACTGCCTGCGGGGAGGAAGGGCAAAGTGATGCTTCTACAAAGCACGATTGCTGCTGTCTGCCTGAACTATATATAACCCCACCGTGCCCATGGGATGGGCGCACCAAACAGGAGACTAAGGGCAAAATGCAGTTCACCATGGTCAAGAGTATAAAATCAGTCAGCCTGAAGCACTAAACACACAGGCTCTCTGGGGGGGGGGGGGTCTTCTACACAGACCTCCCAAGCTTTCGTTTCAAACTGAAACACTGAGGAGCAGAGACATCAGGATTTCACAGCAGTCACAGGGTGAGTTGGACATAGCAGCTACTTTCTCGGGCGCTCAGCTACCTTCTTGGCCACTCAGGTTGGTATCCCTTTTTTATTAAGGGGATGGGCTAGAGCCTTAAAACAATTGTCAATTGTTAGAATTCTAAAAATTAAGATTAAAGCCCTTCTGAGATCAAGTAAATCAATGGAAAAATGAGATTTGATTTGAGAGAAATTGATTTTTACGTTATCTTTTCTCTCTCACACACTTACTGTATAAATGAAGAGAAACCCGTGGTGATAGCACTGTGTCTAATGTTCCCATAATGCCAAGGTAGCTACCATGACAAGCAATCTTGACGTGAATACATTAATTTTATCCTTGAATGGAAGCAACAGGAGACTTAGTATTTGTTGAGCAGGAGCCCTAATTAGCAGATCTGGTACCTGGAGCTTTAGGGAAGCTTATCGGAAGGATTAAGGTCATAGCCCTGGCAGACAGAGAGCTCATAACAAGGGGGAGGGCACCATGGTTCCAATTCAACTACACTCCTAATTCTGATCCATTCACCTCAAGTCCCTGCACTTTCATGAAAACATCTGTGTTAGGACTGCAGATGTGATCTCCTCACCTTGGCTCATTCCCTTTCCTCTCATCCTTCATAGCTGCATGCCAGCCATGTCACCATTTCCTCAAAATTCTTTCTTTACGTCACCCGCCCTTTCTGCATAGTTTTTAACAGAGAACGTGTTTACTATTACTGTCACTGATGGGAAAAATAGCCTTCCTTCCATAGCCAAATGCCACTGTAAATACACACGTACTTAGTTATTTTTTTTCCGGAGCTGAGGACAGAACCCAGGGCCTTGCACTGCTAGGCAAGCACTCTACCACTGAGCTAAATCCCCAACCCCTTAGTTAAAGGTTTAACAGGAGTGGGACGAGCTGGAAAGATAGTTTAATGGTTAAAAGCTTGTACTGACTGGCTTTGCAGAAGTGAGTCTGGTTCCCAGCACCATCACCAAGGGGACTCACAACCACCTGTAACTCTAACTCCATGGGGGATCCAATTCCTCTGGCCTGCTGGGTCTTTCGCATTCACATCAGATCCTATGTTTGGAAGGTCAGCATGTCCCTGACTGAGTTGCCTCCCAGCTCCCCCCCTCTCCTGTTCTCAGGGTTCAGGCAGCTGCTGTAGCAAGGAAGGTTGTAGAATCAAGAGGAAGCCTGTAAGAGTCAGCCCAGTACTCAGTTGGTGATCGTGGAATTCTGGTGTCAGATTTGTCATGATCTGTACAATCAAAGAGGGTATAGCCGTAGGAGTAAAGGGACATGCCTAGTCTGCCCCAGCTAGTTATTATCTGAGTCTGGTTCAAAGCGCTTGCCTGCACATACTGATTATACAGTGTTCCCACTCAAATGAGTATTTTTTTTTTGAAAGGCAAAACTCACAAACCTGAACTGCTGGTGACAAACGCTTTCCATTCCTTGGCCTCTTATGACCTGAATTCCTGGGACCTCAATCATTACTCCTTCCTCCTTAATACCCTTCCTACAGTGCTGGATCGTTATGGCCCCCTGTGCATGCAGAAATGTGAGATGGAGGACATCTGGGTCCTGGCAGTACAGCCCTGGAGCTGGGGCTGCTGGATTCCCTTAAAAACAGGAAAGGGAAAGGCCGAGGAGGTAGCTTAGTCAATGATGTGCTTACTGTACAAACACAGGGACCTGAGTTGCAGCCCGAAAACACACAGTTTAAAAGCAAACTGTGCAGGTATGCAGTGCAATCCTATCCCTGGAGAGGTGGAGTCAGGCAGATTCCTGGGGCTCCCTAGCTCCTTTACTGAGCACCCATGAGAGATGCTGTCTCAGAAGCCCAAGCTGGATGACACCTGAGGAGTAATAGCTAAAGGGGACCCCCACCTTCACATACATGCCACATGCACATACACACACACACAAACACACAGGTGCAATGCATGCAAAGGCACACAAAATAAAGCAGAGGAGAGCATCACTGGGGGTATTTTCTATCATGCATCTGGAACAAGCTTGGATTGGCTCCTTCAGGGTACCTGAAAGGGAGGGTGGCCCTCAGAGGCGGGTCATAGAGGCTGTATCCTGATCCTGCTTGCAGCCACTTCATTTTCCTTTCTCTGTCCACTTCCTGATTGCTCACACCTCTGGTTCCAACACTGGCCCAGCCACAAGCTGTTCCACATCTTCTGCACTATGATGGACTGTTTGTGCATAGGCAAGGTGAAATAAAGCCTTCCTTCATTAAATTGGTGTATTTTGCCACAGTGACCAGAAATGAAGAGTACATCATCCAACTCCCTTCCAACGAGCCCACCCCACCACAGGCTGCCCTGGGAATGACTGTATGGTGAAGTTTTTGCTGGGCCAGAACCCTGACACCTTGCAGCAAGCACACATGTCCTAGCAGCCTGCATTCCAGTCCCTACAGTTTCCGCTGACCTGGCTTTCTAATTTATATGTATGTCCCCTCCTCTGAAGCACAGCTTAAACATTCTCAACTATACTCTCCTTTCACAACACTGCCCCGAATCCCAGTTTCCTTCAGGTCTGACAGAGACCTCCCTGGCCATTTCCAGCCCAGACACAAAGCAAAAGCACTCCAGGGAGACACAGGGAGGGAGCAAGAACCAGAGCTACTATAGTCTGTGTCTGTATCCAAGTCACTGGGGGAAGCAATTCAAACAGTGGGCTGAGAGGAGGAAAGATGCTCTGGTTCCAAGGGAGCCAGAGTTGGGGGTGGGGAGTGGGGGGTGGGGGGACTCAAGTTCTAAGGACAGCTGCATCGTGGGAAAATTTGCCAAGTAGAGGGAGCCTTGCAGACAGTTCAGTACTGCCCAACACCTGTGTTCTAAAGGATCATGGTTTGTTATTAAGTTCATCCAACTTCATTTGCTTGGCCACTCTTTATTCATGCTCCAGAACTTTCTCGTCAGGACACATCTTTTTGCAAGATCCAAAGTTAGCGAAGAGTCTTTTCAGGTTGGTTTAGCAGGAAACCCCCCTCCCCTTCCATCTATATCTGATCAGGTTCCCTGCTCTTCCTATCCCCCAGGAGAGGCTAGTACCCTGGCCCATCTCCAGTTAGCAGAAACCCTCCTACCCTTAAGGTTTTGACTTAGTCACTTTCCATCCCGAAATCCCACCCTGCTCCGTGGTTATACTTACCCAGCATGGGCCACCGAAGTGCCTTCTGTGTCTACCATGAAAACACTGAATAGATTTTTCTCCACCATGTTTGATTAATAAGCATTATGGAAAAACTATCTGCTATAAAAGCCCTGGGATTTTTTCCAGGGAGGCAAACCAAATGGATTTCTCCCAGGCATCTGTTCTGCCTGGACCTTCTTAAAACAAGGAGAGAGAAGGGGACATGTTGTGGGAGAGGAGAGTGACCTCGATGAGAGATGGGAACAACTGTCTTTTGAAGCTAGGGATTAGCACGACTCAAAACTGCAAGATGCTTTGACTTCAAAGGAAGGTAAAAGACAAGTTCCAGGAAAGATGTTGGGGGGATTTGGATCTAGGCACTTGGGCTGTCAGTACTTCACGCTGGCCTCCTGTGTGACTGAGATCAAAGCCTTGTTTTGGGTTTCCCATCTGTGGAGTGAGGGGTCCTGGCACCACAGCGCACCCCTCCAGATTTGCAGTTCTCTGCTGAGCTGCAGCTTACAGCCTGGACCAGTGTCCTTGCTCCTCCAGAGAGAATGTGCCAAGCCAGCCAGCAATATGCCACGGGAGCTGGTGCAGCGTGATTTACAGCCAGGCTGCCTCGATCCCGTCGGAATGTTCGGAATGAGTTCACCATCGACGATCTTAGTGTCATCATTATTGGCCTCATGGGAGACATTTATTTCTTCCCTGCCCTTCAAATCTCAGCACAAGGTGAAAAGCTCTCTGGTTCCCACTACTTTCCCTTTGTCATGCAAGATCTGCCTCTCAGAACTCAGGGACACACGCATAAGGAGGGCTGAGTTCAGACAGAGCTGATATACTCAGTCCCAGACACAGTACCAGTGCAACCCAGCTCATTCCCTCCACCAGTGAGCCTGCCGTGCACCCCTTCTGCTCCTCTAGGTTCACCTTGGCTCCCTCCGCCTGGAGTACCTTCCACCCCCCAGCTAACATCCAGTATCTTCTTTGCCTCACACTTTTCCTACTGACAGCTTCTTCCCTGAGACTTCCCTAATGAGCTCTTCAAACCAATTGTCCCTCCCCGGTCTCCACCCCGGGATGAGGCACCTGCACTTTGTACCCCATCTCTTCTGGTCTCGATTTAAAAACAGTGACGCGTGCATCCCCCTTTCATCTGAGCACAGGGAGCACACGGAGGATAGCATTTTTTTTTTTTGGTTCTTTTTTTTCCGGAGCTGGGGACCGAACCCAGGGCCTTGCGTTTGCTAGGCAAGCGCTCTACCACTGAGCTAAATCCCCAGCCCCGCGTTTTTTTGTCTTAGCCTCCATCACCTTCATGCACGTTGTTCTTGACACCCTACCGTGAGTTTTCTCAACTGCAAGACGAGCACGCAAAATCTCAATGACATATTCATAAGGCAGTGGCTGCTGTCAGCTAATATTTTGGAGACATTTTGTTTGCTATAGTGTCAGCAGGCTGTCCTGCTCAATCCTACTTCTAGACCGGCATTCCTAATGTTTGTATAGTAATTGGTGACTTGACCCTGAGTTACAATCACCTCTGTCCTCAGATGCTTCATACTCATTTCACACACAGTAAAAGGAACGGGAGCCTCAGACAGGAGCATCCTGTCAGGGTGGTGCGGGCTGGTTGGCATAGCATGGCAGCCAGAGACAAAGGTCAGATGGAAAATGAGAACTAGTCAGGCGCTGTAACTTCTTCCCTGTAGTAAGTACCTTCATTCGGGTAAGAGGTGGGAAGACAAAGCCTGTGTTCTTCATGATTTCATGAAGAAAAGCAAGGTCCTAACTGATCCAAAATACTTATTAAAAAAACAGCAAGAATTTTTTTCCTTTTACATAATTGGGATATACATCATTTCAGGTGTGGATAATGAAGCTAAAACAGGCAATTTATCTTAAATGGTAGAGACTTTTAAAGTGTCAGTTGTATTTAAAATCATCTCTAGAACTAGGATAGATTGATTGTGGAAGAAATAAACTTTCATGAGCAGCAGAAAACATACACACACACACACACACACACACACACACACACACACACGATAGGGATGATGGGTCAGCAGACCAAAGTTGGAAGCATATGACCCAAGAGTAGTACGCAGTGTTTGACTTCAGCTCCATGTTGGTCTCGTCTGTTGTGCATGCCCTGGCGCCACTGAGCCACACTCTAGCTCCTGGGTGGTTTGATTTCAACTGGTCCATGTGGAAGGGGAAAAAAAACCAGGTATGATGACAAAGACTCAATTGATACTGCTACTGGAGATGTCTCCACCACCCCCTGTTGACACTGACAACAAGATGGCTGGCCTACACTGATTGATTTCATGCTTGACAGTAAGTAACTTTGGGTATTCACAACTTCATCCAAATTCTCGGTTAACCCTCAATTAAGCCTAAGAAGTAAACGTTGCTCTGTGGCCTCCATTTAGCAAATGAGGAAATGGAGATAGAAAACACTTCCCAAAGTGCTACAGAGGAAGTAGCGAGATGGGGATTTTTTTTTTAATTTATTAATTTTGTGTGTATGAGTACACTTTAGCTCCCTTCAGACACACCAGAAGAGGGCATCAGATCCCATTACAGATGGTTGTGAGCCACCACGTGGTTGCTGGGAATTGAACTCAGGACCTCTGGAAGAGCAGTAAGTGCTCTTAACCACTGAGCCATCTCTCCAGCCTCTGTAGGACACATCCCCCCTAACCACACCCTTCTGGGAGTCACCATTACAGAGGCAACATCAGACTGTATGCTCAGTTGGGTCCTATGATGCAGCAAAGAGAGAGAAAGTTCTAGAAGCTACCTTGAACACAGGCTGGGCTGACTGCCCATGTATAATGCACAGCACTCATGCCATACAAGTAGGCTGGAAGATATGAGGGTTAGTGTGAACTCTGTCTTACGTTGCCTGGGGAAGTAGCTACAATGCCCCCCAATCCCTGCCCTCTGCATACAACCTTAGCATTGAAGGCAAAGCCATGAGGACAGGCTTTGTAATCAGTTCTGGGTGGGTTTTCTTACCAACTCGGCTGTGTCTGGTCACCAAGTTGTCCCTCTTCCATCTACACACCCCCAGTAAACAGCAGATAAAGTTTTCCCGTTAAAAAGTCAAGTAAAAAGCAAATTTAAGATTTGCCAAGGCTCTACTTCAAACCAAGAGGTTTTAAGCCACAGGTCAAATAAAGAGAGGCAATGTGTCCACAAAGAACATGACGGAGACCTGAGAAATCTTTTATTTCTCCTCCAAGGGCCCGGGAAGTAGAAGAAAAACTGTGGCTCCCCAAATGGCTTGTCCGACATTACAGGCGGCACAGCTTGCTTCCACATCACAGCCATTCACTGATAGAATGCTGCTCTGAACATCACCGTAACAACCTGGAAATAAATAAGCGGACCCCACTCTCCTCCTCAGGCCCTCAAAGTGAGGGCTGCCATCTGAAGAAACGCCATCAGTCATGAGAAATGCTTCTTAAATCAGAATCATGTCCACACTTAACTTTTCTAGGTGTCGATAAATTTTTATTAAAAGATAAAAACTATCTTTACAAAAAAGCCATTCTGCTGGTTTTGCGATTAAGTGCCAGGAAGCCCTGATTTCCCGAGTGGGTTCAAACCATGAATCTGCCAGAGGGGCCCTTAGTTTGACACTGGGCTCCTTCGGGAAATACCAGAAAAAGCATCTTGAAGGTTGTACTGCCTCTTGCCACGTGACCTCTGGGACAGCTTCACCCCGCAGAGCTCACCTTGCCCCTGCAGGGGAACATCAACGGGAAGGGAAATGGACTTCAGCAAATGGGGTTCCGAGAAGCAAAGCCTAGAGCTGTGTCCTAAACAGTGGATGAGGTTCAGTGGTGACTGACTGGAAACCAATAGAGTTGAACATAAGCTATTTCTAGCTTCCCTTTATGGTATTAACCCCACACTGACACCACAAGGCAACACGGAGCAAATCTAGCTTGCTCAGGCTTTTTGCAAACTCTTCATATATATTCACACACACACACACACACACACACACATACACACATATACACGTGTGTATATATATATACACAAATATACATATATACAAATATATATGCATATATATATTCCCAAGCAATATAAAGCCTTCATTTTTTTATGCTTGATTTTTACAGATAATAACAAAGTGGGCCACACTTGTGAAAATACGTAAGAATAATACAAGTTTGCTGGAAGGTCTAACATAGTTTTTCAACAAACTACTTTCCAGGGCCCCAGGATTGCTCTGTCTCCAGATGGTTAACTGAGAAATCCACTCATATTATTTAAAACAATGTTATTAAATTGACTATATATGTGTACATATATATGCACATAAAATATGTGGAGATCAAAGGGCGCTGCAATGAAGTCAGTTCTGTCCTACCACCATGTGGATGGGAGTATTAGACCATGGTCATCAGGCTTGGCAGCGAGCACCTACACAGGCTGAGCCATCTTGCTGGCCCTGAGAAATCGGCTCTTTATGTTTACATCAGCACTTTTCCAACTTAAGTCTCAGATTCATTCATTGTCTTGGCTAATTGGAAATTTTACTTTACAGCTACTTTGCATTCATTTTGCATAGAATGCTAGTGCTTATTACCCCGTTGTCAGACTAATCAACAGAAACACTGATGTGCAGGCTGTGCGTTGGGACAGAGGCAGGTTTCAACAGGGTATGTTTCCCAAAAGGAGTCAACACGAGGATATTTTCTTACAAAAACCCTTTCACTCTCCTAAGCAACTTTGAAATAGCATGGCTTAGGGCCACTCCTTCCTCCCCATTAAAGCCCCCTCTTCACCCCTATAGCCCTTTCTATGAATGTTTCCATGACAATCTTAGTTAAAATTACAGGCTGATTTCATTGCCATCTCCAACACTCCGTGGCCCACTTTTCTACCCTGGTTTCTTTCCAGCACCCATGTACCACGTGTTCTGATCACTCATTTGTTCATCCCGTCTCATCCCCTGTCTCCACCATAAGAGAACCTGCCTGAAGACAGAACAGCCTGCCTGTTTTATCCACTGCCTAGTGCCAGTGCCAAGCCCTGAGCTGGGCTGGAACTCTGAGCTTAGTCAGTCTCAAAACATAGGCAGAGTGAGCAAGTGAATGATCAGGCAATTCGTAACAGTATCTCAGAGGTCAGACAGAATGTGGCTGATAGGACTGGGCTGGAGGTGCCCTGCCTCATGTAGGGAAGACCAACAGATCCCATCATGGTTTGGCTAGGGACTGCCTAGAGCACTCTGTGAAAAGCGTAGGATTATGGGAATGAAGGATAAAGTCGATTAGTAATGTCTGCCCTGAAGCATCAAAAGTGCTTCCAGGGACAATGGATGTTTGATTTAGGATAAATACTTAATCTCTATTTATTTATGGCTTTCAGATGAGGTCTCACTCTGTAGGCCTGGCTGGACTTTAACTTGAGCCAATGCCCCTGTATCAGCTTCTCAAGTGGTGGAATTGCGAGCATGAGATACTATTCCCAGTGTAAGTACTTTATATCATAAATCTTGTTCCTACCCTACCAGTAAGACTAAATGAGTCTTATGAAGCCATCTTAGTACTTAAGAGGGAGAGACAAGAGTATCAGGAGCTATCAGCCTCAGTTGCATAGTGTGTTTAAAGCTAGCCTGGGCTATATTGGACCCTGTCTCTGAAACGAAACAATAACAGCAACAATAACAAAACAAACAAACAAACAAACGAAAACCCAAACCCACAGCTTTAGCATCTGTAGACAAAGGGCAAATGAGGGATTCGAGTAAACTAAAAGAAAGGGTAAGAAAAGAAGCACTGGTATAGCATTGCAGAGCACCCACACACTTCCTGTCATGGCACCAATGAAATGACTCCATGTAGTCCCCATTTCTGAACAAGCTCCTGTCATCGGTCAGCCTGAGGCCAGCCCTCACTTCCTGACTGAGCACTCTGCAAGGCAATCCTCCATCTGACTTTTGAGATCCCTTCAAAGCCTCCTACCCTGGAACTCCCTTAGACGCAGACAGGTTTAGTCCCGGAGCTGCCTCAGAAAACTGTTTCTGACCACACCTGCCATCAGACAGGTACCAAAGACAGCACTTTCAGTCGACACATACCAATTTCAACTCTAAAAAGAAAATCCATTTTCTAGTAAATTCCAACAAAGCCTTTCCCGAACAAAACAGTCACAATTTAAGGTAATGAGAATTATGGAGCCCAGCCAGGAGCTTCCCAGGTGCTCGGCGCCTCCATCACTCTGTGACATTGAGTTGAATCCGCCTTATGAGCGCCTATAGAGTAATCACCCTGGTGTTGCCAGCCTGGATCTCACCTGGGGCTGGAGAGATCTAACAGTCAAATCACGGCTGTCTCAGCCTCCTGCCTACTTCCTTGAAGCCCTCCCCTAGCAAGGTTGGAGGAGAGATCTTCATTAGAGCCATCATTCCAGAGGCTGCAGAGCTCTGTGCAAATGACAGAGATTGCTCAGCAAACACGAGGGTCACCAGGCAGTCTAGATAAATAGACACACGCCAAGGTTTCCATGACCCAGAAAGCCCTAAGAAAATATGGTTTTACACAGCGAAGAAGGGGAAAAAATGATATCTCCATCTAAAATAGCTGATGAGTATTTTTCCCTTCTACTTGGGCAAAGTAATAGTTTGAGGATGAGCAGGGAATTGGGTGCTTTATAATTCCCTAAGGAGTCATTTGTGGGAGAGGTATGAGCCAGGGAGAAGAATGGGCTGGATGGGAGGCTCTACCACAGTGGGATCAGGCTAGGCAAGGAGGAAGCACAGCCTGAGCTATTTTCAGTAGTGTTCTGTGTCTGGTGATGAAGTCAGCCTCTGACACACAGGGCTGCATGCTTCTTGAGGGTGAGCATGGGGCCCCTGCCCAGATGACTCATTTCTTTCTGCTGGCCAGCCTTCCACTCCATGGTGTTTGATAATTCCTTAGTAAGACCATGCATCTCACTCTTGTGCCCCTACCTTTAGACTGTGATGCCACACGCTCCAGGCTCTCCTTGTACCCCCTACACCCTGCCACTAGCACATCTTTCTGGCCTGGTTCTCAGCTTCCCAACACAGCTATGGAATCTCAACACAGTTTTCGGCTTCCCTCATGAACCCTTCCCTGCTCTGCATACCATGGTTTGGTGTCCTGTCAGCAGCAATTTTAACTATTACAAAATAAACAAAGCTGTGTCCCCAGCACTGACAAAACTGTATTGTGAGAATTCCTCTTTAGACCATCTTCACGAATGATGGTGCCCACAGAGTGTACCCTAAGGTCCTTGGTGACCAGCATCAAGAGTTCAGTTTGACCAAGTCAAGGCCAAGTGCAGATGACACATTGCAGCTACAGCCCAAATGATTGCTCAGTCTTAGACATGGAGTTCCTGAAAGATGCCAGAGTGAACAAGAAGTCATCACAAGGTAGACGGTGGTTCCTTCTTGCTTCTTCACATGTGTGAGGGATCCAAGAAGAAAAGTACTGAACTCTCTGCCACCCAACTCGAATTCCGTGGCTGTCTTCTCTGCCTCAGGCAACCCTCTCATCTTTGGAAGGGACAAATCCCCTTTCAAGTTACTGGAGAAAAGTTGAGTTCTATGAACTCCAGTCTGACAGTCGAGATCTTTTTGCCCTTTATTGCTTTCTAGACACATTAAAATGTTTTAATTCAATTATTTGATTTTCTGATGTTTGAGGTTTCTAGATCATAATTTTTAGTATGTCCACAGACAACAGTTTGCACACGTTCTCTCCTCTTCTGTAGCCTATCTCTTCTCTGACAATGGTTTTCTTTGCTGAGTCAAAACTTTTTGGTCTGATGTATCCAAGTCCTTTTTATAGCTGATGTTAAACTATTCACGAGTAGAACCCTCAGGAGCTAAACATCTCCCATTAGACCCATTTCCCAACAGTTTGCATAAGGATTGAGTTCCCAACGCAGATTTTTTGGAGAGCAAAACTCCATAGTGCTCTCCTTTGTAATTGCAATTCCAACAACATGTAGTAATTAAAACGACAAGACCTAGGGAACATCTCAGCAAACATTTAACCTATTTAATAACTTCATCAAGGAAGACTGGTTCAGAGAGATATTGCCAAACTCATATTAATGGTTAGTTTTAGTCATCAACTTAACACAACTTAGAATCACCTACCACTAGCCTCAATGAGGGACTATCTGCACTGGGCTGGCCTGTAGGTATGTAAGGGGATTGTCTTAATTGATTTAGAAAAACCCAAAACCCAAATCCAACCCACTATGGGCAGCACCATTCCCAAGGCTGGAAGTCCTGGACTGTATGTATAAGAGTAAAGAAATCAAGCTGAGTACAAGCACACAAGAGAAAAAGTGAGCATGTATATAATATACATGTCCTCCCCCTCTCTCTCTCTCCTCCCCTCCCTCCCTCCCACCTTCCCCATCTTTCTCTCCTAACCCTCCATGGGTGTGACTAGCTGCTTCAAGCTTCTGCCACTGTGACTTTCCTGCTTGGATGAACTATAATCTAGAATTGTAAACTTTCTCCCCCGAATTGCAGGATATTTTATCAGAGCAGCAGAAATGAAACTAAAATACTCATGAATTCAATGCATCATAGTATTTTTAAAGTAACTTCTACAGATTGTTAACAGGTATTGGTGAAAGGGGTTGGTGAACCAAGTGTGCCTTAGAGACACTGATTAAACCAAACATTTTTACTACAGGACTTTGAACCTTTAATAAGCTTAGTAACCTCTTTCCTGTATGAGAGAGAGAGAGAGAGAGAGAGAGAGAGAGAGAGAGAGAGAGAGAGAGATTCTCAAACACCAGGAAAATAGTTATAAGAATGTTTCATGAAAAAACTGGGTCACTGGTGTCTGTGGATCCTTCCTGGTACACATGGCCCCACTGCCTGGATGAGTTGAATCTGTCTCATATAGACATGAACGCCTTCCACCTAACCCACAACCCCTGTATGGCCCACACATCCTGGTTTACTCTATTTCCTTTGTCTCTTATCATTTCCTGAGGTCAGGAAGTATAAATTCATTTGGTAAATAAGTATTGTGTGACCCCCTAGAAGGGAAAGTTATTTTAAAAAAAAAAAAAGGAACAGAGACAAGGCTGGAGAGATGGCTCAGCAGTTAATAGCACAAACTTCTCTTGTGGAGGACAGCACCCACACTGGGCAGCTCACATCGCCTGTAATTCCAGCTCCAGAGAATCAGATACTCTCTTTTGGCCTTCAGGAGCATGTACACACATCTATAGACATATATATTCATACACACACACAGAGAGAGAGAGAGAGAGAGAGAGAGAGAGAGAGAGAGAGAGAGAGAGAGAGAGAGAGAGAGAGAGAGAGATTGGGACTTTAAAACAAAATAATCAAAATAAGAAAGGCATCAACCTTCATCTGCTGTGGCTTTCTGACTATAACCAGTCACCTCATTCTCTTCCATCACAGTTAAAATCATTTTCACCAACAGGTCTTTGTCATGGTGGACTCTCAAACTCTGAGTCAAAAGAAAGCCTGGCTTCCTTCAAAAGTAAAGTCACAATACTGAGTGCAAACCTTGACTTGGTTGATCTCTCTCTCTCTCTCTCTCTCTCTCTCTCTCTCTCTCTCTCTCTCTGTGTGTGTGTGTGTGTGTGTGTGTGTGTGCATGTCTGTGTGTGTGTGCATGTCTGTGTGTGTGAGCACACATGTGGGTGAGTGCATGTACACACACAGATGTATGTGTGTGTCCATGTGCCCATGGAGATCAGAGGTGTTGGACACCCTGTAGCTGGAATTACAGGCAGTTGTAAGAACCCATTGTGGGTACTGAGAGCCAAACTTAGGTCTTCTGACAGAACAGTTTGCACTTAACCACTGAGCTGTCTTCCCCCAACACACACCCCATCTCATTAATGTTATCATATATAATGATAAACATAATCCAGATAGGACTTTTCCCCTTCTTGATTTCCAAATGAAGAGACACAGTCAAATGACTCCTTTTTAATAACTATATATCATCAATGACATGGCCAAAGCTTCTTTGCTCTCCCTTTGCATGATCAGAAACAACCTACCAAGTCAAGGGCTTACCTGGAATCAGACTTCCCTGTTACGAATCTGTTGTCCTTCCCTCAGGGCCTTCCACACACCTTCCTGTGCCCTTATATATGGAGGTAGATTTAGGAGTTAAGTCATCTTCCCAGGTATCTTCCCTGTGCTTAGATTAGGCAACTAGCAGTCCTTACCCACACAAGGTGTGCAGAGGCCATATTTCCCCATTTCTTGCCCAGTGCTCTCTCCTGGGCACCCTGACCTTCCAGATATGGAGGGAGGGAAAAAAGCCTTATTCTCAGCTGCTACAATAATCACCAAAGCCACCACCCTTCAGAGAGCAACATAAATTCCTATCAGGTCCACACTCTGTCACCATGTGTGTCAGAGCTGACTGCCCATCCTGCCACAGCCAATCCATGCTACTTTGGTCATGATGGGACAGCCTCGGGGAAAATCGTTGGCTCATTCAGCTTTGCTTCAGCTGCAAGCAAAACCTGCCAGACCTCATTCACCTCTTCTCCTCTCTCCCTCTTCTCTCTCCTGTCCGTGGCTTTCAGACAGCCTTCCCAGGGGAGCCCTGTGTCTCCTGTGGTTGGACTCTGCATGCATATAGAAATACTATCTACATAATTTATCACTCCCAACATTTCCTTCTCTTTTCTAAAGAAATACGGATTGCTATCTGTATCAGGGGAGCCAGGGAGAGTTTTACATATTGAATATGCTTTTGTATAAATATGTCATTTGCCAATCACTGAGCAAACTGGATTCTTTAACACACCTATGTGCCATTGCTAAGGCTTGTTCCCTGATTTAAAAGGACCTCCTCTCCTTATTTCCTTTTAACACTTACCCACCCAAAAAAGGACTTTTTATTACTTCAATTTTCCTGTGAGTATCCAATCTTCTCATAGGATATGGTCCAGGAGGTCTGTGTGGAATGCCCCATCCCAGGCTAGAATGACACGTGTTCCATGCTTGGACACTTAGAAGTCCTATTTCTGCAGTCATAAAGTTTGGTTTAGGAATATACAGATGGCCTGTTGAAGCTGATAACAGTCTGCAATAACTTCTGCAAACAGAGGTCTAGGGTGGCAGAACACAATCCCATCACTACAGAAACTTTTTCTGTCCCAGTGAACATGATGCAACAAATGGAAATGAAGAGACTCCAGGGAAGTGATCATATTGTTTATGATATTCTTCAGGATGTGTTTGAAACTAGCACCATCCACTAGCTTTTCAGATCTATGATCTGCAAGATGGCAGCATTGGTGGTGGTGTTGGTAGTGGTGATGATGACAGTGGGTGATGGTGATGATAGTGATGGTCTTGGTGATTATGGCAATGATAGTGCTGGTGATGGTGGGTGATAGGAATGTCCCTACGAGAACTGCCCTATATATAGCATGGAACCTGGCTTTGCTCAGAGTAACAGCCAGGGGAAAGCATGGAGGAGGCCAGGATAGTTTATGTTTTAATGCCAGACATACTACAACTTAAGAAAGCTGGTAATACACACTGCCTTGGAAAGTAAGAGTCTTGAGATAATTTGAAAATCTGGTTTCAAAGTGTTAGAATGTTGTCCATTACATTTAATAACCACAAGAAAATTCCCTCTAACTCCCCTACAAGGGGATCTTAATCCTGCTCAGTGGCAGCCTGATTGTTTTTCTCTCCAAACACAACAAACCATAGAGCAGATCTCTTTGCGCCTTAGAAACTTAAAGCCATATCTACAGCCACCTCCATCCAGTTTAAAATATTCCGTGGCATGTGATTTATGTAGTATCTTCATCTCTAAATTTTCTGCCCATGTCTCTAGTTTTCTTTTGACATTATTTCTTATTTTAAAATTTACTTCTCTCAGCTATAAGCTTTGCATGCTAATGAGCTGCCTTCGGACCTTTTTTTCTAGGATAAGTTATGTTCTAAATAAAGTAAAGAAAGAAGTAAGTACAAGCATAAAAATGTATAGATACACATGGAAAGTAAGTCTCTTGATTTGCTCATCTATATCCCCAGAGTGAGTGCACCAAATATTTTAAATAAATCCTGGTCATTGTACCTGACAGAGCCTGTAGCAAGGAGACTTTCAATGGCACCGAGAACACCCATGGGCACCCATTTCCCATGGCACAGTAGTGTGCCATGCTCAGTCTCTAACCATTTCACTATTTCCTTTATTTAACACCCAGGACATCCCCCGGAGTAGGTACTACCATGATCCCCACCTGCCCAATAAGGACTATAAGGAGAGAAAACTGAAACTATTGTCAACTTCCAGAAAGCAATAGAGGGATCAAGATACGAACCTATAGCAAAGGTACACATTGCTGTTGCTGTTGTTAATGCTGATGTTGAGGCTGATGCGCTTGACAAATGGGAAAGTATGTTTCAACGTGTTTTCAGTAAGGTGAAAGCTATGCCAGAGAGACAACCTAGTGGCATCTGCCACTTTCACCAAGTTAACCAAGAAGATGCTGACCCAAACAGAGTTGGAATAAGCCATGGTGACTGGTAAGATTACCGGCTACATAGTGAACAAGATAAGAGAAACTGCATTTGTACGTTCCCTCTGTCTTGTTAGTTTCTCCAATCTGATTACAAGCCATGAGGACAATTGTCTTATGTTATCTCAAAACAATACTAGACAAGCAGAAGGTGCCTGTTGCAGTCAATTAATTAATTCAAATAAGTAATTAAAGAGATAGTCCCTTATAGGTAGGCTGGGGAAGCAAAGAACATCTAAAGATGGGAGAATAAAGGGGAGGGAAGAAACGAATGGGGGAGGAATGAGAAGTGTATAAGGTCACTAGGGAGGAAAAAGGAGCTTCTCCAACACCCTCTCTATTCCACTTCCCCTTTCTAAGCCACCTCAAGCTAATGGAATTTAGCGAGTTTGGTTCCCAGACTGAGACACCAGCTAAACCGTGTTTGTAGGTGAAAAGGCTCAATGAACAATAAAGGGTCAACTCTTCGGTGTGCCTTGTAGGCACTGCCTTCCTGGTGAGTATTGGCATTGGACTAGAAAGTAATTTTGACTAGATATCACTTCATCACCATTAGACCCCTAATAAGTGATATGTCCCAAACTATAAATATCAGATCTGTTGATAGAGAAGAGATCAATAGATTAGAGCAGGCCACTTTCAGAAGGAGCAAAGATTGGAGAATGAATGTAAATGAGCTGAGGAAACATAATCAAGGGGCAGGAATCCATTGTCCATTCTGTCTGCTCTGTGGTCAGGAAGTGGAGAACATGGAAGGCTCTGCTGAGGTGTTGATGGATTGGACGACATTGACTGGGGCACGATGCCAGCATATCAAAAGACAGTGAGAGTAGCCAGCACGATCAATGACAGAGCCCATTGTGCACGTTCAGGAATGAGTCTCGAGAGCATCTATGTAGAAGGATTCAGAGGCCCCTCTGAGTTCAAAAGAGAGTGCGACCGTCAGTTAATAATGTCTTCCATGGGCACACAGACGGAGTACAGGAAGACACAACACATGATTATACCATGACTGATGACTTTGCAATCCTATCATTACAAGTACCCTCCCCGGGGAAGCCCTTGGTCCTGCTAAGACTGAACCCCCAGTGAACGTGATTGTTGGGGGAAGGGCGGCAATGGGGGGAGGATGGGGAAGGGAACACCCATAAAGAAGGGGAGGGGGAGGGATTAGGGGGATGTTTGCCTGGAAACCGGGAAAGGGAATAACACTCGAAATGTAAATAAAAAATACTCAAGTTAGTAATAATAATAATAATAATAATAATAATAATAATAATAATAATGAAGTACCCTTCCCCCCAGCACCCTTTTCTTACTAGCCCTTGTCATTTACCATGTCCTGTTATTCCTGGAACTGAGATGGGAACTTTCACAATTGCCTAAGACAGTTGTTGTATCATTGTTTCCCTTAGATAAAACATTGCATCCTGGATGGAAATTCATTAAGCCCAGGATGTAAACAGCTCAATAGTTTGAGGAAGTTCCTGAAGCTGACCAGAATCACTAGTCCCCTCCTTACCCAAGAATTTTTAAGCAGTATAGAGAGACACTTTTAAACAAGCTCAGTTGCCTAGAGAACTCTTAAAGAAATTACCTAGATAAGGCTTAGCTGCCAGGAAGTGGCTCAGATCACCTACAACCACCTGAGCTACCTGGAAGAGATGCTCTCCAGCCTGCCAAGCTGCTTGCAGGCTCTGCAGTGTGTTCCAGGTTTTCAGATTTTGTGAGCTGTCACCTATTTGGGGGTGGGCCTTGGTAATGCAGCTGTCTTTGGGTTATCTCTGCTTCTGTAAGTAACACCAATAAATGTGATGTCATTACTGTGGTCTGTCATTTCCCTATCTGCCATGAGTAGGTGTTTCCTCACATCTATTCAGGAATAGTAACGCACAATAATGAAGTCATTCAAGATATGTGATTTTCCAGGTGTCCATCACAAGCATGTCTGAGTCACCTGCTGCTCACTCCCTACCTCCCATCTGCTGTCCAAATAAATGCCCAGCCTTGGAAGGACCTGTACCAGGAATGGTTTGAGGGACCTATTTAGTCCCATGCAAATTTCTCCTTAATAGACAGAGAACCACACCACACCCTCTGGATCTGCTGTGTAAGACTGAACTGTCTCTAAATAGAACATGGCTTCGGGTTTTTCCATGGGGGACCTGCATCAGCAATTCCGTAAGTAAGCCACCGGGCAAAAGCGACTTTCTCTCCAGCATTCTTTACCCCTAGAAAATCACAGCTATGCAAAGAGAATCGGGTTAAAGAGGCGGGGGTCAGAGCATGGAAGGGAAGAAGAAAGCAGGAAGTGAGACCCTGACTTCATCTTTTAGGCTCACAGTTGCTCTCCAGGCAGTGAGTATGGACTGTGCGTTTGCTGTCTGTTCCCTCCCCCCAGAGTCCTCCAAGCTTTTTCAACTCAGTTTCCCTGTAGCTGATAGTCACTCCCTCCAGGACATGTCTAAAGGTTAACACCCTGTTAACATTATATCCTAGCGATCTTTTTCAGCCATCTATCCCTTAGGAGTAAAAGCAACAGCCAGCAACTGAGGAGTGCTTGGTATGTTCTGGGGACTTTGCAAAGCATCAACACAGGTCACTTCATTAAGAAACAAGAATTTTATGTGACCATCTTCCTCTCATCGTTCAAATGCAGAGACGGGCTCGGAGAGTTCAAGAGTCACCTCCTAACACATTAACACCAACCCTGAAGTTAATTAAGCAGCAGAGCCATGTTTAAAACTGAGCCCTGGCGGCTCTTTCAGAGGATTTGAGTTTGGATCTCAACACCTACATGGTGGTTCATAACTCCAGCTCCATGGAATCTAACACCTTCTTCTCACCTCCTCTGGCACCAGGCTCTGCACATACAAACATGCGCACACACAAATACACACACACACACACACACACACACACACACAGAGAGAGAGAGAGAGAGAGAGAGAGAGCAAGAAAAATACTAATATGCATAAAAAATATTTCTTCAAAACTAAAGAACAAACAAACAAACAAAAAACAGATCAAGGCATACAAAATGACTTCATGGTTTAAGATGCAACCCAGAAGGAATTCTAAAATCAGAGGTTCAAGGAGTAATCCCCAGTACTGCACAATCCAGCAAGGTGGTAAGTTTGTGACCCCAGCAGTTGGGAGGTGGAGGCAGGAAGATCAGAAGTTTAGGGTCATCCTCAGCTACAGTTAGCTCAAGGCCAGCCTGGGAGCCAGGCAATGTCACCTGAACTATAACTATACTGCCTGCACCCTGATTGCATCATAAGAAAATAGAAAATAAGAGTTCTGCCCTCAGCAGGTTGCCAGGCTGATGAGATGGTTCGGTGGCTAAGAGTACTTGCTGCTTTTGCAGAGGACCAGTGTTTGGTTCCTACCATGCCTGTTGGGCTGTAGATACCTCCAGCTCCAGGGGTTCTGAACTCTTTCTTCTGGACTCTACAGGCACATGTGTACACACACAACCATACACACACATACAAATAAGTATTTTAAAGTATTCTTTTTAGAAAGAGAAACCTTTCAACGCCTAAGTATAGTCCTTCCATGTCTTCTCCTAGCACCTTCCTTTTTTAACAAACAGATTTAGATAGATACCTAGGCTAGAGATTCAAACTCTGTAAGTTTAAACCTTTGAGAGATAAAAATAAATAAATAAATAAATAAATAAATAAATAAATAAATAAATAAATAAATAAATAAAAGCTTAGTCCAAACCAAGCAAACCTAAACTGGTTTGTTGAGGAACCAGGGCATACAACCTTATAGTGTAGCTAAGCCTCAGAAGAGTGGTGTCAAGGAGGTTCTGTCTCCCTATCTGATAGCTCAGAGATACACAGTGGGCACCCTGAGTCACACAACAAATAAATACAGCTGCTGTTTATGCAGAGTTCAGCTGCTGTCCCTAATACTATTTCCAGAGAGGGCATGTTCTTTCATCTGTAAACACTGCCCCCACCCCACGCACCAGCTCACAAGCAGGGAGCCCCAGAGAGTTCATCAAAATTGACTTCCGTACTCCACTAGTCAAGACTCCATACTCCCTAGCTTCTCTCCTCACTTCCTAAGTCCATTATTCCTTGAGAAATCCACAAGGAATAAGCACATCAGCAAAGAAGGCAAGGGCATAGAGAAAGCCATCTCTTTATCAGCCTTCACAACGCTTGCACCTTCAGGTCACGAGGGAGGAAGGAGAGCTGTGAGTAATATTCAATGTTTATAGCATCATCTCAGCTATGGCAGAGAATCACACACACACACACACACACACACACACACAGGCCCCCAGTCCCAGGAGTGAGTGCTTCCCTGCCGTGTGGGTTTTCTTATTGTTCTGTCTGGGAGATTCAGTGAAAGCAGATGTGATAGGCTTAGAAACCCCACAAATTCATGTCTGGCTTACAGATCTCTAGGAAAAGCCCAGGAGACACTAGAGTTCCTTGTAGAGAAAGGAAGCTAAGCCCTACCAAAGAGAAGTTGAGGCTGAGCAGCTGGACGGGAGGGGCTGGAGGATGAGCCTCTCCCCAGAGTCAGAAGGCTGGTCCTGTTACAAAGCTCCATGAGTAGCCTGTAAACTCTGAGGGAAACAGGGTAGAGAGGCAGAGTCTGTCAGCATAAGAGGGGCCTCAGCATACCGTATTTCCGTGTGTTAACTGACTGCAGAGTGCTCACACTGCCATTGGAGTGTTTGAGATGTTGATGCCCTCAGGAGGAAGGCCACAAAACATATCTACACATTTGCAGGGATGGCGTGCCCAGATGACATCCTATTCTATCGAAAACCAAGACTCTGATTTCAGTGGTATAGTCCAGTTACCACAGTCATAGACTATGGAACCAGAGATGGAGTTCAGTGGTAGGAGACCTGTCTAGCAGGCTCAAGCCCTGGCTTCCACACTCTGCTGCCTTCAATGAATAGTGTCCCCTATAAGCTCATGTATTGAGCACTTGGCCCCAGTTGGTACACTGTTTGGGGAGGTTATGGATGCTTTAGGAAACAGAGCCATGCTGAAGGAAGTATATCATTGGGGACGGGCTTTGAGTATTCACAGCCCCTCTCTCTATTTCACTGCCGCCAACCCCCATTATCCTCAGCATCGCTAGTGTGAAATGCGACCAGCCAGCTTCCTGCACCTATCAGTTTCCTGTTTCCATGCCTCCCAGCTATGATGGACTCTATCCTTCTGGACCTGTAGACCAAAATCAACTCTTCGTTTCTCAAGTAGCTTTGTACAGAATGTTTTATCATAGGAACAACAACAACAATAACAAAACCAAACTAATGAATACAAACACAATACATACATACATACATACATACATACATACATACATACATACATACAAAGTAAATATCCCCAGAGCCTCCAACTTGCTCAACATACACCACTTTTTAGCTGTGTAACTCACATAGTTACTCAGCTTCTCAGGGTCTCAGTTTCCCCTATAAAATAGGAATCATAAAGGAGTACTGCAGAACCGGTGTGAGATGCCAACGAATGCAATATCTTTGTTGTACTCAGAGAGGATTTTCACATTGTAGGTATTCAGTAAGAATCTATTAAGCATCTACAGGTACCAGTGACCTTCTGGGATACCAAGATGGCCAAACATGTACAAGACAGACAGATCCCCATTCCTATGAATAAATCAATAGCTATGATTTCAGACACTCTAAGACCCTTAAGAAATAACAGTATATTCAATACAGGATGGTGTCTTTGAGAAAAGAACAAGGAAACAACACGTAAGGAAGGCTTGTGACATAGGGGGACTATCTCTGCTTTGAGCTTGCCAAATCTAGAAAAGAAGCTGGTCATGCTGAGTGACGGGACACCCATCACAAAGGATTAGAAACATGGAAGCCCAAGGCAGATCAAGGTCTGGTATGTTAAGAACAAAAGAGAAGGCAAGTTCTGCCTGTGGGGCTTGAGGCAGAGTAGGGGAGAGGGGAGAAAAGGATGGAAATGAGATCAGAGATACAGACAAGATATAGACACAGGACCCTAAAGGTCAACACCAGAAACCACTGGTGCGTTATTCTGGGATACATTGGAAGACACTGCCAGTTTTAAGCAGGGTAAGATGTATAATTTACATTTTAAAGAGCTCTTATCCTTAATGTATAAAAGCTAAGAACCAGAACTTTCTCAAGCAATCTGTCCTTTGTCTATCCACAGAGGCCTCCAAGGTCCTAAAAAGCTCACAGATACAAGATCAAGGAGTCGGGTCCCTGAGCAGGCACAGAGCTACCCCCGGCTGACTAGCCACACCAAAGCTGCAGTTACAGGACTTTGTTGTGCTGAACCAATGAGATGGAAGGAAGGCTGTCTGCGATTTGATGGGCAAAAGTACTTTTCACTTCATGCTTGGAAAGAGACTGTGGCAGGGGGGAGTTAAGGAGACAGATGTGAGAGCTGGGAACAAACCCCATAAAGACTTTCTTCTCCACTCAGTGCCTTGAACAGAGCAGTCAGCTGCTGGTGAATTTTATATGTGTAGTGGGTCTCAGTTAAGTACCAGTACCTCCATCACTCCTGCGGGTACTGTTTATGAAAGAAAATGCAGATGAGAACTGGGCAAGCCAGAACACCCTTAGATGGCATTCGTTATCTCCACTATCTCTCTTTTCAGGATTCAGGCGTAAAGTGAATAGTACTTTTCTCCATCAAACCCTGACTGGCTTTATAAGTCTTTGGTAGATAAACAAGATTGGCTTCTAAAGCCCTGGATAAGAAGCAATAAGGCATGGGTTGCTGAGTTCCAGGCAACATCAGGCAATGACTTCCCCCTGGTTATAGCCTTCACCAGACACAGGTCCTCCTGAAGCACAGTTTGGACATCTGGTGTGTACCTGGGTTCACAGTCAGTTATCTGTACACACTGACTAAGCACCTACTTGTACCAGGCCTACCTCCAAGGACTTGCAGGTTCATGGTGAACCAAACAGACAAGGCCTTGTTCTTTTCTCAATACATTAGTTAACAACCATGTACAAGACAGAGCATGTCCCCAGTCTCCTGGCAAACAAGGAGATGCTGATAAGGGCTCGGGAGAAAATGACAGAGTGCAATTCAATAGGGTGTCTTTGAAGAAAGGGCAAGGAGCCATAAAGTAGGGCAGGTATACAAACCACCACTCTGTTAGGGAGGGAAGAGAAAGGTGTGAAGGATGTCAGATATGTTGACAAATGCTACAGTAGAAGCCAAAGCAGAGAGGAGTGGAGCCCAGTGGAGAGAATGCTCATAAGAGGATCAGGATTCCAGTTGGCTCAGTCGACAAACATGAGGACCCAAGTTCAATCACCAGAACCCATATTTTTAAAACAGCCAGGCATAGTAGCATGCTTGGAATCCCAGCTCTAGGGAAATGGAAATAGAAGGATCCTGGAGCTTGCTGACTGGTCACCCTTGCCTACACTTCTGTGGCAACAGCCTCCAAATAGAAACATTTCCACTCTGGAAGGAGGCTCCCTCAATCTCAGGAAGTACCTAAAACCTATAAATTTACAAGTCTCAGGAAGTTCCTAAAACTTATTCAATTTTCAACGACCCCATACACACATCCAAGTTATATGAACAGTAGAGAGTGCTAGAGGGAAAAGGGCTCTCCTTGCTGTGGAGCTGACTGCAAGTTGCACGCTCGCTCGAGCTCTGGGACTGCTGCTTGTGAGCTGTCACTCACGCTGGGGGATTGGGGGGGAGCTATTCAGTGATGCAGCTACCTTTGAGTTACCCATGTTCTTGTAAGTGACTCCTCACACATATTCCTGTAATTAATCCCAAGAAAGTCATTGCTTTGCCATGTTGGTTGGTTGTAGTGGTATCCGTGTTGATTTGTTTTGTTTTCTTTTGTTTTGCTTTGTCTTGTCTTGTCACTGGGCCCTATCTCAGGTACTTAGACATTTGTTTACTTACTTTCTCCCAGGGGAGGAAAAAAAACCATACAATATATATAATCCCTGACCAATTTGTCTTGACCTCTCTCTTCTTCCTACTCCCTGCCCCATCATGCCTTTCCTTTCCACTAAAATGATGAGCTAAAATAAATCCTTCCATTCTTAAGTTGTTTATGACAAGGATTCACAACATCCACCTGAGATGTTCAAACACTGTTATCTTATATCCAGATGGCAGGTGTCAACATACAGCTAGTAAATAAAGTTTACCTTCACAGCAGTTCATAGCCATCTGTAACTCCAACTCCCTCTTTTGACCTCCACAGACACCAGGCACACATACGACAAAGGCAAACCACCCATGCATATAGATTGTTTTTAAATGACAAGAGTCACCCTGTAGAATGTGTTCATAGCCCATACTGCTCTCATTTTCCTAATATGGCCCTTGCTACATTGACCAGTGACTAGGACTCAAGCCATTAAGCCTGTCAGGCACAAAGCATTAGTTTGGAGACCTGCAGAATCTCACTTCTTGGCTCTGAAGCACTTTTCCCAGTTTCATCTGTCTGTCCCCGTCATTGCTCTGATGTGGCCTGACTGTCCCGATGCGGACTGAGTGCATTATATTTGAAGGAAGACACCTGCTCTCTGATGACACAGCCGTAGAAATTTGACTGGGAAACTGACCTTCAGAGACTCCATTTTCCTACTGGTGCTATGGAAAGGTGCTCTCCAGAGAGCCCAGAGGGTAATTGCTTCTGCCTCTGCTTTGGAGGATGCTGACTTCCATACAATGCCAGCCTTACCTGCAGGTTTAATTTAGCTCTTTTGTCTGCGTCAAACTCCCTGGAAACCATCCTTTATGTGGTGCCAAGCACATCACACTGCCGGCCACGTCTGGCTGAATTTAGACTTGCCCTTTCCACCGGAGATCCTGAGGCACTGAGACTGCCTGGTCAGGTACTGGGTCTTCCATCCCCTGGGAAGAGGATGTGGGTGATTGGATTCTGCCACTGGGTGTCAGCAGTGTTTTGTCCTCTTTATAGAAAATGAGCTGTTTGCTTAGCTAGGGAGCTGTCTGCACAGTGGGTCTGAGCTCCCATGTGAAGACAGCCACTTCTAGCATGTTAGGCACACTCCATGAGCCCAGAGTTCCAATCATGGCTCACATCAGCTATCCTGCATCACTACAATCACCCATCCCCCCCCTTTAATTCTTCATCTCTCAAATCTATCTTTTTTCATGATGCTACCATCAGAGCTCATTTGGAGACTAATGACCTCCCCTGCTACTAGAGGCTTGCAAGCAAAAGCTAGACAAACACCTGGCAGGAATGTTTGCAGAGAAAATACATATTAAACAAACACCTCATCGGTATAAACTGAAACACATGTTGTCGTTGTGTCTGTGTGTATGAGTGCGTGTTTTTTTATCTAACTAGACCCTATGTGGTACCTCTTTGGAGCAGGGGTCCCTGGGATAGTTTCTCAAATACAAATGGAGCTATTGCTCCTTCCTAGCTGGGACTCCCAGTTGTCCATGACAGAAGAATCTCAGTGATGGAGCTTGATAAGAAGTGCTGTATTCTGGCTACTTCCAAACCATCCAGCCCAACTAACTGTACACTGGCTTCAATATGAACAAATCTTCTGAAATCAAATCCAACCCTCCCCCACTTTTCTCTGTAGCTTCATAAACCTGAGCACCCTCCCCAACACATTCTCTCTTTCTCTCTCTCTCTCTCTCTCTCTCTCTCTCTCTCTCTCTCTCTCTCACACACACACACACACACACACACACACACACACACACACACACACACACACACACACACATACACATTTTTCTGCCAGTGCAGCCTCCTTCAAGGGCCTCCTGCAGGGAGCTGGTAGGGAGTTTCCTCCCAACAGCCTCTGCTTACCCCGAGCTCTGCCCTCCCTGCAGGTACCTGAGCCTATCAGTCAACCAAGTTCTCAACTGGATTGAGCTCTCCATGATGAGTCTTATGCCTGACAGCTTTGTATCCCTGACTCATGCCATGTATCAGGCAGATAGCTGATAATCCCCAAATTTCTCTTAACCTGATGTAATGGGGCCACGGGGTTATTGTGCTGATTTTGCTGAGTCCGCAGTATCCCTTGCATGCTTTTCCTATTTGCCTTCCCAGTGTCCCAGGCAGTCACACTGGCTCAGTGTGTCCCAGACATACAGCTCATCACTTCCTCTATCTGATGGATCTTACTGTACTTGGGCAACACGTGAGCCACTTTTGTGAAAAGCTCACTAGCTCTTATCTCCATTTATATTTGTCTGGAATCGTCACTAAGAGCTTACACTGGACCAGCCATGGGAACACAAGCTCATTATCCCAGGGAATGGAGGCAGGGTGATTGCAAGTTCTTGCCTAGCTCTACAGAATGAGTTCAAGGCTAGCCTGGGTGATTTTATGAGAGTCTGTCTCCAAACAAAATCTTAAAAAGGAGAGAGAGGGAGGGAATGGACTCAGTGATACAATAGCTTTGCATCTATGAGGTCCCAAGTCCTACCCAGTCAAAGCCTTGCAACCAGAGGAGGTGGGGAGTCAGGTGGTTAAGACACAGACTAAGGGGACTGGGGAGATGGCTCAACCATTACAATGTTTGTCAGGTAAGCATGAGGACCTAAATTTTATCCCTAGGATTCACATAAAATGCTGAAGATATTGGCCCACTCGTAATCCCAGCACTGGGGAGGTAGGAATAGACAGTTCCATGGGGACTCATTGGCCAGTCAGTCTAACCTAACGGGTAAGCCACAGTGAAGAACACCTGAGGCTGTCCTCTGACCTACAGACATAAATACACACACACACACACACACACACACACACACACACACGAAGCTTTATTTCATGTCACTTTAAGCCGCCAACATGTCACTTAAGCCAGGCAGTGCAATGTAAGTTTAGAAAGCTTCGGGACTCCCATCTCATGTGATGGGAGGGAGGAGAGAGAAAAGTTCCACTAGAGAGACTCCCAAGGAAGGGGACACACTCAGGTATACAAAAAGCTCTCCTGACTTCTGTACTGCAAGCAGTGATGAGGTGGCCTCTACTGAACCCCACAGGACATCACAGCATGACAGATGTCATTTATCATTCACTTATCTATCCTTTTAGCCCCTCATCTCTTTGAGACAGTGGCCCATCCATCTTTGCACCAACCCCAGCAGCAGCAGCAACAGCAGTAGATCATTGGCACTGACATGTACTTGGTTGATGTCATGGACGGGTAAGTGACAGACCATAAGAAACACAAGATAGATAGATAGATAGATAGATAGATAGATAGATAGATAGATAGATAGATAGAGATATATACATATAAACTAGGCTACAAGAGGGATAGACATTCTCTTCTGTGGATTAGCTACTGGTAAGGTGCCCATGTTACTGTGACTATTCCTTAACTTGTGATCCTAACACATGGGGCAAGCAACCCCAGTGAAACTCACTCAGTTACCAAAAAACAAACAAAAAGACATAAAAGTTCCAGAAACTGGACTCGTTGAGAAGAAGAAACGGGTCAGTAGGAGCTGGGGAAGGGGAGAGAGTATAAAAGGAGTAAAGATGATCGAAATACACTATATGAGTCTATGAAAATGTCACATAAAACTCATTATTATATATAGTTAATGTATGGCCATAGATGATAGAAGAACGATCTTTAAGTCTAGCCCACTTGTGTGGGTTTCTAGTCATGTGGTTCTCAGCTCTGACATCTCACCACTCACCCCTAGTAGCTTTAAGACTAACCCTTCTATCACCCGATTCCTTGGGATAATCTAATTCAACAAGAATGAGGTGAGTCCCAGGCCATCCGTAAGCACACACTCACCAAAGGATTCTGAAGCCTGTGTCTCAAGGCCCGGTTCTCAGGGAAGCCCAGACTCACTCACCCAATGCTGCTTTTATACCTCAGGGCTTCTGTTTCTCTCTCACTCGCTTCCTCTTCACAGATGCATCAGCTTACTAGGATAATCTGCAAAAGCCAACCGACCATCCAACAACAACAAAAAACAACAAACACACACACACACAAAAACCCACCCTGTGATTTGTAAAATCCCAGAAGATACTGTCACTTGGTAGCAACGCAACTGTCCCGCTAGTCACTAAGACTCACTCAGTCTAATTACCAACTGTAAGGACACGGGTGTCTCAGTTAGACCCAGTCTGTACATGGAGAAGTGGAGGCACGGGGAGGCAGACTGACATGGTTAAAACACTATGTCAAGATAGGGCAGTTTGAATGGAAAATGTCAAATAGTCCCTGCATTTAAATACTTGACCTCCTGTTGGTGGTGCTGTCTGTGGAGGCTTAGGAGGTGTGGCTTTGCTTAGGAATCGGGGACTCTGATAGTAAAAAATCGTTTCTCTGCTTTGTGCTTGTAGTTTAAGATATGTGTTCTTGCCTTCTGTGCCAGCTACCGTGCCCGCTGCTTGCTGCTGTACCTATCGCCATTAAGAAACTGTAAGTTCAAATAAATTCTCTCTTCAATAAGGTGCCTTGGCCATGACAATTTACACAGTGATGAAAGAGTAACTGATGCAGGCGGAGACAAAGAGGTGGCTCAATGGCTAACATCTACCATCTTCTAGTGGACTTCAATTTGGGGTTCCCAAGCTCCCATGTTGAGTGGCTCAGGACTGCCTGCGGCTCTAGCTCCATGGGATTCAATTCCTTCTTGTGAACTCTGCAGGCACACGCACACACACACACACACACACACACACACACACACACACACACACACAATTAATTCAAATAAAACAAAACAGGTTTCACAGCCCCAGATCATATGTGGAGGTCATGTTCCTAAGAACAGGATGCGAAGAGACATTGGTAGGGAATCAACCCAAAGCAGAATGAACCTCACTGTATACAAAGATCTCTCCATAGATGAGAAGATGTAGACATGACAGAAGGCTCGGGTCTCAAAGTCAAATCCCTGTGTTTCCCACCCACCATTGGAAACCATAAACAAGCAGAGTTGACTGTGTGCAGCCCCTGTCTTGAGTACTTTGTATACAACTCACTTAATTCCCATCATACCCTAGGATAAATGTTATGAACACCACCACTTATTTGCAGGGGAGGTGACTGAGAAACAGAGATGTTGAGAAACTTGTCTATAGCCACATAGCTGAGAGGATTAGAATTAAGACTTCAGACACCCTTTCTATCTCCCAGCCTTCCTCGGAGACTCTTCTCTCAACCATCCTTTGGGCCAGCCCCCAACCACTTTCCTAGCATCTTTCACAGCTTTGCTTCTAGCCTCCCCCACTAACTACCAAGCCAGTCTCACTCCCATCCTCCCCTATCAGCTACCACCCTAGCCTCTCTCCCAACCATCCTGGAAGCCCCACTCCCAGCTGTTCCTCTAGCCATCTGCACAGTGACTGACAGGTCTTTTGGGCAAATCGAATCCTTTCCTTTGGTTTCAGTCTCCAGTACAAAGGAGTCCCAAGGCTTCTTACAGTTTGATATTTTTCAGTGATTTCATTTAGAAATTACTTTTTGAAAAAAATGTAGATTCAGGGGTGAATAAATGACTCAGCAGTTCAAAGCATGTATTTCTCTTGCCAAGGACCCAAATTCAGTTCCAGATACCCATGTGAACTGAAGGAGTTGACAGAGGCTGCCTTTGTTAGAGTCAGGGTTGAGGTGACTTGAGATTGATTGGTTGGTTGTTTTCTTAAAGGTTGGTGAGTATGTTTTTCTGCTTGGCTGCTGAGTGTTTCTTTTGGGTTTGCATGTTCCTCTCTCTCTCTCTCTCTCTCTCTCTCTCTCTCTCTCTCTCTGTCTGTGTGTGTGTGTGTGTGTGTGTGTGTGTGTGCATGTGTGCACCTCACCACCACCTATAACTCCAGCCTCCAAGGATCTGAGCTTCTGCAGGGAATTAAATCCATGAACACAAATCCATACTCAAATACATATACATATAATCAAAAAATTTAAAGCATAAATTTTTGGTTTTTCAATGGATTAGATAGACATAGAGATATATATCCACTTGAACCATATCACTAGCCAATAAAAATATTTAAGTTAAATGTTTCTCTGGTGAAAGATGAAATCTTATCCAAAGGCAAGAGGCTTCCTGTGAATGCTACAGTCTGATGGGCCAACGTACAGGGATTTCCTGAGTGGTTTCCAAGACATGCTACAGCCAGAGATTATCCCAGAGACACCATCCTTCAGTAACAATTTTGTGATCCAGCTCCCCCGAAACATATACTGTGACAAGCCAACTCAAACAACCGTCTTATCACAGCCAAGGGAGATGAACCACCACCACCTGTCCCTGCTGAACATAAGCTTTGTGACATGGAGGAAGCTACTAATGTCTTTGATCCTTGATTTCCTCACCAGTGAAAATGGGTTAGCAGCCATACCTCTCTCACCAAGATGCACGAGACTGAGACAAGATAACCCAAACATGTGGGTGGAACCCACCCCAACAGTACCATACTCATGAGGAAGATGATCCTTCAGGGGCAGCTTCTCCTTACCTATGTGTTTCTAGCACCTGCATAGCTCTATATATTTACTTAGGAATCACATGGCTAGACCTGAAGCTAAGTTAACTATTATGCACTACTTAATACTGAGGACACTAACTGTAATAATTAACAATGTCAGCAACAGTAAGTGAATATCCCATTCTTCAAGGAGAATCGCCTTTAAAGCTTCATGATAGCTCATGGTGGTGTCTACTACCTAATCTGTCCCTGCCTGGTAGAGTCATACCCATGACCTACCCAGATCCCTAAACATCAAATGCTGTGAACAGAGTTCGGCCCAGTGCAACCTGACTCTGCCATTCACAGCCTATGAAAGTCATAGTCTGAGTCTTCGGTCAGTGGAATTCAATGCCATAAGGACCCATCAGTTAGCATCCTTCACTCTTCAGTAATCAAATCTTATTGCTTCATCCTGAGTGAAATGCACATCACCAGAGCTCGAGAGACCTTGATGCCTTGACACCCATCATACACTGTCACGGAGCTTCCAGGACAAATGATGTCTTGACGTGGGGACTCAGCACGAAGGTGCAGAGAAGACGGGTTGCTGGTTAGCATGTCAACTGAAGGACAATATATTTTAATGCAAACGCAATGAGCTGGAACGGTGGTACTTCTCCAAGAGTCTTAACTAGGCTAGCATGACCTCCGGAGGGGCCAGAATTCTCACAGCAAAATTAGAATAGAAAGGCTTATGGAGATTTCTATGCTAATCAGCCATATTTTACCGGAACAGTTTTGTTCAGCAGCATGGCCATTTGCCAACTTCAGCCAGGGCATCATGTGGCCAGAGGACGGACAGAAAATGATGGCTCAGAAAGTGGTGGAGAGGCCATATTAAGGTGATGGTACCCCAAAGGTGGTGGAGAACTAGAAATAATGTGAGGGCCCCAAGGAAATGATTCCCCAGCAGAGGGTGAGTGCAGGCCCTTGCTACTCTGTAGTCTGCATTCAGCTGCAGTAAAAAAAAAAAAAAAATACTGCCTGGGAGTTAGTAAGAGCCACAGACACCTGGGACCTAAACACTGATTTAAAAAAGAGAAAAATAAGAAAATTGCTTTGTCCGATGAGAGGATTTTTTTTGTACATATTTTTCTTTTCATTTGGCTCAGAAGCTCTTCCCTGCTGAAGGGAAAGGGACAGAGGCATTTTTCTTTGACCTAGCCCCACACAAAATCTTCATCATTCTTTTGCTTTGGAATTAAGGGAGTTGACAGAAGCAGAGACCGAGCTAAGCAGACACAGAACTACATGCAGAGAAAGCCCAAAGCCCAAATCCGTGTGTCTGTAAGAGGCAGTCACAATTAAATAAGGAAACGAAGAGATGAAGACATCCTACCATGCCCCCATGGTATTAACGATGCCATCTGAACAGATTTTTAATGGTTTTCAAAAGATTGCTTGGCACCTCCCCAGAAATACTGAATCATAACCACAAGGGGAGACAGAGGAGAGAGAAATCGTCCACACTTTCAACCAAGCCTCCCAGATGATCTTCATGCAGGACCAGTATGGACTGTAGTCATTCAACCACCCACACAGAAAGAAAGCATCGGTGCTCACAAGGTTCATAGTGCCCTATATTCATCTGCTAAATGCTAAACCGGGAGCTGAGCTTGTAGGCACGTAGCTGTTATCTTCCCCGACATTGACCCCAAACAACATTCCAATAATTAATATTCACCTAGCACCTAATGTATGCCAGGAACTCTTACATATATTATCGTGTTTCAGTCAAAGGTTAATGTCACTGAAACATTCTGAAAACTCAGCATATGGATTGGTTAGTTAAAGTCAGAGTTTCTTAGTGACAACATTATACATAATTGGATCACAGGATTCTGTTACACCTCAGCTTCGATGAGGATGGAAAACAAATTTGGTCTGAACAGAATTTCTGTTCGTCTGCAGCCGTCATCTGAGTGTGAAAAAGAAAAGATCGAATGGCTCAGCAGATAAAGGTGCTGGTTGAGTTCAATCCCCGGGACCTGGATGGTAGGAGAAGAGAACCATTTCTACAGAAAATGAACTAAACGACCAACAGAGTTTAATTTCAGTCTGCTATTACCTAAACCGTCACTTGAATGAGTATCCAGGTAGTGTTCATCTTGAATAAAAGTATATACTTTTAATTTTTTCATATGATCACTGTGTCTCACCAAAGTGAACTGACACCATAGGAAAGGAGATGAGAGGTGAAAGTTGTTCATTAGCATTGGTGAAGTGTGTTGGATACAAGGATCGCATCTCACTTGCTCTGGTCCAGGGACCGTATCCCTTCTATCCCTCTGGGCTGCTTAGCCTTCTGACTATCATAGAAGAATGGGCGTTGGATGATACATGCTGGCATCTTTTTATAACACCTTGATCACAGAGTCTATGACCCTGGACTCTGTCACTCACTGCCAATAACACCGACCCCTCTAAAATTTGGGGACTCTGAATTCTCTCCCCACGTTGAATCTGGGCTGCAGTTTCCACTGAAGTGCCAATTTGCACCAAGTACTTCTCAGACCAACCAACACCACACAGGACCAGCAGATTCATCTCCTACCCTCAGCTGGCAGTGCAGCCGATCTACTCCTACATTGTCCCACTTCCTCTAATGATCCTCCCACGTTCTGTGCTGAAGCCAAGCAGGAGTGAGAAAATTATGACTGTTTGTTCTGCTCTGCAGTTCTCTTCCCTCAACTAATTCCCGTTGTCTTTGAAGAGGGACAGATCCTCCAAGTGACCTTGCTAGGGAGATCTTGAATAAAGCATGTCTTCATATGCTGACCAGGCAGCCAAAGGGTCTGGCCCTTTGATGTGGCTACAGTGAAGAAAAGAACTATAGTGGGTCCTGTTACCTTCCACCTCTTAGAATTGTCATCATATTCCACCAATCAGAGTCATTCTATCTCATTCCTCCAATCAGAACCATCTATATATTCCACATATCAGAACAGGTCTATCATACCCCCCCCCAGAAACCCCATCTCTCCAACCAGCCCTATGACCTTACTTACAATTCTAACTCTAGTCCAGACACCATCATGCGACACACAATACAATGCGGTGGTGTCCAGTGATATCATCTCATTTATCTGTCAACTTTGTGTCTCTTCTCTCAATGAGTGTGGACAGTTTCAGAAAGCAGAGACTACTTTGGAAAGCACTAAGAGGGCTATGACAAAATATTCTTTACTAGTTATCTATCTATCTATCTATCTATCTATCTCTATCTATCTATCTATCTCTATCTATCTATCTATCTCTATCTATCTATCTATCTCTATCTATCTATCTCTATCTATCTATCTCTATCTATCTATCTATCTCTATCTCTCTATCTCTCTATCTCTCTATCTATCTATCTATCTATCTATCTATCTATCTATCTATCTATCTATCTTTACTTTTAAGATAGAACCTCACTATATGGCCCTAGCTGGTGTTGGACCCATGATCCTTTTGCCACAACTTTCAGGGTACTTGATGTATATGCATGTGCCATCAGACTTGGCTAAAACAATAGAATCTAAAGGTAGATGACTCAGGTTCAAATCCTGCCTCTGAGTATCTGTGAAATACTGAACATGTCACTCAATCTCTGGGCTTTTGCTCCCCCAACCTGTGTCTATTAAATGAAGATAATACAGCTACCTCCAAGTGTTTGTGAAGAAGAAATAATGCATCCACTGAAGCATTCAGAATAACCCTAGGTACACCCATGCTTAAATCTTCATTTAATTTCTCCAGCCATACAGTCTTTTTATTTTTAATTTTTAAGCCTTATTTTAATGTGTATGTGTGCATGTGTCTGCATGTGTGTGATTATGTGCGCATGAGTGATTATGTGTGCATGAGTGCAGATATCTATGGAGTCCAGAAAAGGGCATGCAATTCCCCGGAGTTGGAGTTACAAGTGGTTGCAACTGCTGCATGTAGGTGTTGGGAACTGAACTTTGAGCCTCTGTGTAAGGAACAGTATTAAGCCCTCAGTCATTTTGCCGGCCTCCATGTTTATCTTGAATCAGTTTCTTTTCATTAGCTGTAGTTTTTTAAAATAACATTTTATTTAAAATAACTCTGATGTGCAAAGCTAAATGTTTCAACATTGAAATTTTTCAAAAATCGAAGTTCTTTAAGTATGAGTCTGTAACAATCTAGAAAGCAACTTCTGTCACAGAAATAACCACTACCCCTCAAACACTAGATCGTTCAGAAAAAAAGTGAGATATCAGCTCTTAGCATCTTCTTTATCTCTGTTTTACCAAAGAAACATTTTCTTGGCCTTCCTATCTTTAGTTGTTATTCTTTTGTTAGAGTGAACTGAGTATTGAGGTTAAGAGCAATGCTAGAGTTAAAATGGAGTGACTGCTAATGTCAGAAGGCAAGTAAGAGTGTTTGCAGGTGGGTGCGATGTAGCCATGGTGAACAGATAAGGAAGGAAAGGAGAGAGAGGCTTTAGAACAACAACAAAGCTAGCTCTGACTGGTTCCCAGTCCCAGGAAGCCCCATGTCCACCCATCTGAAAAACAAGTGCAAGACCCAGGTACCCTTCACATTTGTTTACATCTAATACCTCTATTCTAGGAATCAGAGCATCCCAGACTATCCGTGATCAAGAAGCTGGCTATGAGGTAACCAAGGAAACTGCAGTTACATCTTGGTAGCTGTGGTAGGAGTCAGCTCCCTACAGTCAATAAAGATAAGACGCGGTCCATGATGAACTTAAAGAAGGCCACGCAAATAGGAAAACAAAGACAGTTTGATATACTTCACAGATAACAGATCCAGACAAGGTCGGTGGCTAGTGGACAACATCAAAGCTGAGGGCTTGCAGTCCTAGACAAGTCAAGAAAGAACAAGCAAAGATGATTGGGATGGATACATGACCGCCCTCCCTAATTGGAAGAGCAGTATGGGAATAGTGCATAATTTTCTGGGTTGGGTCAGGAGGAAATGCATGAATGATACAGGCCTCCATTGACTTAGTGCATGATGTGCCCCAGGAATTAGCCAATCATAATAAAAACTATGCCAATTTTTGTTCAGTTTCTACCTAAGTGCTTTAAAAAGTCTCTAGACAAGGCATCTATGGCAACTTCTTGGAGTATCCTCCTACAAATCTTGGTCTTTCCTGCTCTTTCTACAATAAAACTTGACTTCACTTTGCTCTCTCCACTGTGTCCCTGTCTTTAGCTATCATAGATGTGAGACAATGACATTGAGAGCCATTTCTGGTTGACTTTCAATGGCCTTTGATTGTTCATCACCTTAGTCTCCAGTCAAGCTCAGTAGAATAAGAAAGACTCCAATACCCTCAAAGGTATACATCATTTTGGTAAGTCAATAAGCCAAGGAATTCATTAAGCCATATTAACTGCACATGTTCAATGTGTTCATTATGATGTCACATGATGACATACATGGATCACATGCACATGTTTCCTCCCCTGTCAGTGCACACTATTTATGTTCTATTTGACTTTTTCTAATTTTCCCATATTCAAAGGAATGCAAGATACCTATACATTTCTCTGTCTGGCTTGTTTCACTTAACACAATGATTTTGTTTTACTCTCACTTTTCTACAAATGACAATATTTTATTCTTCATAGTTGAGTAACACACTCATACATGCACCACACACACACACACACACACACACACACACACACAGAGAGAGAGAGACAGACAGACAGACAGACAGACAGATAGACATATAGATATACATATATGTACACATGACAAATTATTTTGTCTTTCAGGCACTGATGGATGCCCAGACCAATTCTTTAATAGCTATTGTAACTAGCACAGTGGTGAACATGATCAGGCAGATATTGCTTCTATATGCTGACTTCATTTCCTTTGGTATCCAGAAGTGACACGGTTCAGTCCCAATATAATTTTATGCTGAGGTTTTATGTTTGTTTGCTTGCTTGCTTGTTGGCATTCTGGAGCTCACACATAAGGCCTCAGGCATTCCGGGCAAGTGCTCTACCCCCCAGGCCCTAGTCTTAGAGTTCAGATTAACACCCATATTGTTTTGCCATGCTGGCTATGCTAATTTGCATTCCCTCATCCATATCCTCATCAATGATGCACTGCTTTCCAGTTCTAGCCATTTTCTCGGATATAACATGATTATTTTCTTCATGACTAATACTCAATTGTGAGATTATACTACATTTTATTTGTTATTTTGATAAGTACTTACAATCATTATGTTAAGCAAAATAAACAAAACTCCCCAGAAAGAGAAACATTTCATATTTTCTCTTACATATGAAATAGAAAAAATATTAAAAATTTTCAAAAGAGGACATGAAGTTTGGGAGGGGGCACAAAGGAAAGGAATCTTAGAGGACTTAGAATAGGGGAGAGGATGATATATATCATGATACTGTGAAGTCATGCAGCTATGGAATGTATTATATAATTATAGCTTTTCCTCAGGACATGAGTGACCATTCTATTGCCATCACAGAAATAGCCTGGACCTAGAGTCATTGAAAGCAAAGGATCAGAATTACAGCATTAGACTTCACTCTACAGTAATGGTGGCTCTCTCAATTGTCCCTAGAACAAAGATGAAGGTAGACCTACAGACCATCTCCTGTGATGTCAGATGGTCCTCTCTCTAGGTCACCAACTACATGTGGTCTTGGATGGTGTTGTATCACACAGGTGGTGGAAAGTTAACTGAAAACAAGATGCTATGACACAGTTTCTATGATGTCATTGCACATGGTGTGGTAGGACATTTTAGTGATGTAGTTGTCTTTGAGTCACCTACACCCTTGCAACCCCTCACCTATGCTTCTGCAATAAACCCAAATTAAATTCATTGGCTCACCATGATCCATTTGGGTGAAAATGCTCCTTTGGTCTGTCACTGGTAAGCCATCTGAAGTAAATATCTGTATCCGTTCACATCTAGGGAGAAGTCACATAACAGACTTGACAAAGGATGTCTGGTAAAGTTATTTTCTGGGAAACAATATTAAGACATCAAATATTGCCTCATTCATAGCCAAATCCTTCAGTCTAATGCATCTGTAATGGAGCTAACATCTTCATATCTATTATTCTGATTTTTATACCTCTCTCTTAATTGGTTTGGAGCTTAGGGGAATACATAGGTATGATATATATGTATATGTATAGAGAGTCCTAAAAATCCCAATACATACCATTTGTTGCTGCCATTACTAGTGTTAATGATATTTCCAAGCAGGAATGTCAGAGGTTCTTACCTTCCTCATGTTCTAGAGTGGCAATGGGGGTAGGCGGTGTTGGCTGTTTCATTAACAATAATCAACAGTGGAAATCACAGAAGAAACACACATGGTCCCCACTTATCTATAAACTCATATATAAGCACCATAAAACATAAAGCTGGCTTAAAGATATTGCTCAGAGCCATCTTTTGTTTAGTGACCCAACTAAATCTCTGGCACTTTATTGGTGGCTTTTTTCTGGGGGCGGGGGCGGGGGGAGGGAGTGTCACCTTGCATGTCCCCAGAACTCTTAAAAAGAAGTTAGGGAAATCTAGAAGGTTGACCAGACATCTATTCTATTTTGGTTCTCCAAATCTCCAGCAGCCTGATACTGTCTGGGCTGAGAGAAATGGGGCTATTTCAGAGAACAGCAGAATGCCAGTGGCAAGGGCTTCCACGTGTCTATTTCTGGATGTCCCCTGATGCTGTGTCATTGGGAGAGCTGTGACATCACACTTTCCCCAAAGCTTGACATTACAGTGACTCATAAAAACTGTCAGCTGTGGCTGCCAGCCTCACTTACTATCCACAGACAATGGAATCACACAAAGTGATTTGTACTAGAGTTGGGTGGTGACAGGAAGGCAAAACATTGGGACTAGAAGTTGCCCTCTAACCAACTTATAAGTCTTTGCTAGTTTTCCTGTAACTGGGATCCAGACTCTACTGGTCCATCTCCAAGAACAGTGTGTTCATGACCTCCCTGAGCAACTGGATACAGATTATATCACAGTGATAGAATATTTAGGCACAAGATTTTTAATAGGTCATGTAATAGGAAGCCTAGAAGGAGGTGATACTGGTGTTGGCTTGTGGCATAAGACAAGACTAAGGACTTCAAGTATTTTCATCTTGTTAGACATCAATGATGATTTTATTCGTTGAGTCAAGCATCTTTCCCCTCAATGACTCTAGGACTATAGCAAAATAAAAAGGGTTACATACAAACAAGTGTTCTTCTGATTCACCAAGATAAAAAACCTTCATCTGAGACCCAGAAACTTGTCCCCAGTCTCAGTGATCAGAACAGGATTTTGCATCCATTCCTCAACTGTTTACATATGCTGCCATTTCACTGTGAATTATGCCTTGGGGCTGGGAACACTACTGTCCAAATAAATAACAGTGAAAAAGAATGAAAAATGGCCACTGGGTCTGGGCAGTCAGCCATATCACCACAGCGACCCAAGCCCTTGCTTGAACTCAAAGATTTTTATAATACCAAGTTTGACATTTCTTTCTTCTCACCCTTTTGCTGTGGTGCTGAGGGTTAAACCCAGGACCCTTTACATGCTAGGTGTGTGTTCTATCATTAAGCTACACCCCACTCCTTGTTATTTTGAGTCAAGGTCTCACTATATAGATCAAGCTGGGCACAAACTCACAATCCTCCTGCTTTAGCCTTCTGAGTTAAGGGTTTGTGTCACCATGACATCCAGTGGCTACTCTTCTAAATGTGTTTCCCCAGTTACTGATACCAGGGATACTTTAATGACCACACAGAAGAAGCACATTTCCATACAGCAACTTATAACACTTTATAACATCCTGTAAAAATATACAGTCTCCTTAGCTCTGTGATACAGTGAATTCTGGAAGTGGGTGGTTTGGACCAAGTGCCCTGCTCTGTTATTTCCTGGCTGAGGAAAGACTCTTTAAAACTTTGCCCCAGCCTCCTCATTCGCACTGTGAACACAATGGTTGATTACCTCTCAGGTTATGGTAAGGATTAAGAATATACAGAAAACACAGAAAAGTGACTGTCATGTAGTTGTCTATTAGTATATAGCAATTTAAAAGTATTGAGATTTTTGCCTTTGTCAATATTATATGCATCTCTCACAAAGTAGAAAGGAACCATTACATTAGAACTCAGCATTAAATTCTTGATCTGTCATCAGCAATTAATCAGAGAGAGGGACAGAGACAGAGAGACAGAGAGAGACAGAGAGAGAGGCAGAGAGAGAGAGAGACAGCAGGGAGACAGAGAAAGAAAGAGAGAGAGAAATTTAGTTAAAAGGTGGAGTTTTAACTATTTCGTGACATATCTGGACTGAAGGTAAGCCTGTCTATCACTCCAGGAAGCAGAAGTTCAGAGCATAAGCCCTGGCTGCACAGCTTGACAGATCACCAGACCTTATGACATCTACTAACTTTGTTATCTTTTCCACTGCCACTACTTGTAGCTACCCCATGAAGTGACCTGCTCCATGAATCTCTGGACGATGTCCTCACAAGGCAGTGTCGAGGCTGAATTCTGTCCACCCAAAATTCATATTCTGAGGTCCTAACTCCAAGTATCTCAGATTCTGACCATGTTTAAAGACAAGGTCTTCAGAAGATGATGAAGTTAAATGAGGCTCCCAGTCTGACTTTGTCTCAGTAAGAATACCTTTGGATGGAATGAGACAGCAGGATGCTGGGGATGTAACTCAGCTCAGTGCTATAATCCTCGCTCACATGAAGGCCTGGGATAAGGGGAGCAGAAATGCACATAAAGAGGACAGAACCAGCAAGGACACTACCATAAGAAGGTGGCCTCTGCAAGTCAAGGAGAGAAGCCTCAGAACAAAATCAACTCTGATGATTGGTCTTGGCTCCAACTTGAAGAGCTTTGAAAAAGAAAGGTTCATGCAATACAAAGTGTCCTGCCTGTGTTGTGTTGTGTAATAGCAACCCCAGGAAGCTAGTAGATGGGACCTGAGTGATTCCTATTGCTTGAAGTTAAGAACCTTGTTAGAGATAAACACCGATTTGTTCTCTACTCACCATCCACTACCTTCTCCGGCACCTCTACCATCATCTCATCATCTCTACCATCTCCACCATGATTTCTTCTACCACCTCTTCCACTCTCCCCTCCACCCACCCTTCTTGATCATCTCCTCCACTCATCCTCCACCATCATCTCCTCTATTTACCCACCATTACCTCCTTCATCACCTCCACCAACCTCCTCCACCACCTCCTCCAGCACCTCCTCTATCACATCCTCCATCAACTCCTTAAACAATTCCTCCACCACCTCCTCTATGACCTCCTGTATCTCCTTCTCCATCACCTCCCTCATCACCTCCAGCATCTCCACAAGTGCCTCCTCTACCACCTCCTCCATTACCTCCAGCAGCACCTCCTCCACCAACCCTCTGCTGTCACATTCCTCACTCTCCTCTTGTCTATGCATCCACAGAAAATATAACAGTCATTTTTCAGCATGGCCACCCTGATTTGCCCATCACAACCTACATCAGAAAACTGCAGCTCCCAGAAAATCAACAACAGAATCCTTTAGGGGGAGGGTTAGCTAAAGGGCAAAGTCCTGGTCCCTACTTCTGGGACTTTGTAGGTTGATGTCTATATGCAGGTGAGGGTTGACACAATTTAGGTCAAGGCCATGACTGGACAGTAGAAAGATAAGGTGGGGACAAAGCTTTTGTAAGGTGGGAGAGAAGGAGAAGGAAGGGGAATCAAGATTGAAGTGGAGAAGGATGACCCAGATCTGGGTGGACTTGAATTGCCAAGGTAGTTGGGGATGGATTTCTGTAGACAACTTTATCTTATCTAGGTGGGGAGTTTACATCCTTATCAATTGGTTGTGAGTTTATTGTGTGGATGTATTGTGGCTTGAGAATTTAACATATAAATCTGATTGTTGGGTTACAGTCTGTTGGGTCTTGATTTTAATGGGTTGTTGGGAGTTTATGCCATAGCTATTAGGGGGCAGATGTTGGAAATGTAAACAGAGCAGGGGCAGAGAGTTACAAGAGGGTAGCCGCTGCTAGGAGCAGGGGGTGGCTGCTGGGAATGTGAGCAGAGTCCACAGTAAGAGAGGTAAGAGATAGGCGGTCTCTGTATGAAACTGGCATGGCAGCCACCCACCTTGGGAACTAGATGGGTAGAGAGATTGTTGCCTGGGTCAGAGAGGAGCTGCTGAGATAAATTAGCACTAGTTCCAGTGGCCCCACGGAACTGAAACTAGAGAGAGAGAGAGAGAGAGAGAGAGAGAGAGAGAGAGAGAGAGAGAAGACGGCAAGGGTACATGCAGGAACCGGTTCCACCCTTTTTAGTTTTTACCTCATCAGGACTTCTTGCACACCTTCCCTGGTTATCCCCTCTGTTATTAAGCACCTGTTAGTGGCATTGTTGTCTTTCAACAAGACATGCTGTTGAGAATTTGCAGAAGATGTTTTTTGTCATTGTTTTGTTTTGTTTGTTTCTGGACTTCAATTTTCTCTTCAGTCCAGCCAGAGATGTAAAGCCTAAGATGTTGTTAGACTGGTATTTATCGAACTCCAAATTCCACACTTTGATGAAGACACTATCCCCTATCATCAGTAAGAGTACAAGCAGGTGACTTAGAGAGAGAAGCATCAACCAAACAAATCCATGAACTGAATTGACCCAGGAGAGGTGATAGTCACCTTGTAAGTAGCCAGTCCCTCTGCCCTAATTGTACCAGGTAGCTGCTCCAAGACATGCTCCAGGGAGTCTGTCAAGACAGAAATGGCCCAGTTTGAAAACAAGTATTCAACACAAGAAATTATACAAAGCTGGAACTGCCTGAGATGGTTGGCATCTGAGGATGAAGTAGAATGGACGGTAGAGGCTGAACTATGTGTCCTAAAGATGACTCAGTTGACCCATCCAGCCATACAAATATGGCCTCTGACTCCCAGCCTCCCCTGTGACTAGGACACAGTTAAACACTGTATACCTGCCCATCAGCATAATGGGTAGAAAGGAAGAGAGACAGAGTGCACATAAGACAATGGAAAAAAGGGAGACAAGGGATTTAAGAGAATGAGGGAGTTATCTGTGGGAACCACCAACCTCCACAGCTCAGGCAAAGCATCTATCATGGGCCTGAACTCACTTTGGACCAATCTTAGTCTTACTCCAATTATACCATATAATTTTTAATCATGTTGTATTTTTCATCATAAAAGCAAGAATACACTTTGCCTTTACACATAAAATAAATAAAAGATGTACAAATGGCATCATTAAATATGGAAGAAGATGCATGTACATAAAAGCAATACTAACTAGATTCAGCTAGTTGGTTTTGTGTGTGTGTGTGTGTGTGTGTGTCTGTGTGTGCACGTGCGCACATGCGCATATATTATATATATCTAACAAAAATTAAGGAAGAGGCCATGAATTTGAGAAGGAATAGAGAGACATGGCAAGAGTTGGAGAGAGTTGAGGATTGGATAGAAGTAATATAAATGCAGTACTTATATATGAAATTCTCCAAAAAAATAATTTAAAAATATACAGTATGTTACAAAATATAAAACACAGAAGGATAGCATGCTGCAAGGGAGGGCTACTCGGGAAGCATGCTAAAAATTCTGGCTTATTTATTCACTTTTCATTAATGTATTCCTTTTTTTCCTGCATCCAGTCAATGAGTATGTCCCAGGCTCCATGATGAATACTGAACACGACAAACAAGTTCTTCCCTGACAGGAGCTCCCAGGCCAGCAGGACAGAACAAGAAATAAAACATAAATAAGTGGTTATGCAGTTCTAGCCTTCTAAGTCAAATGGAGGAGACAGTCACGCGTTGTTGCTATTTAAATATCTTCCAAAAGGGCAGTCAGCTGGGTGGAAAATGTCTGACCGGCAAGTAGTCAGCTAGGAGTGAGGCTGCCTGCGCCCCTCTCCCAACCATGGTAAAATTTCGAGTGGCTTGATCAGATGATGACTGATGCAGGACAGAAAGTCAGTTTCATCAGGGATGTAGCCGTGTAAGGCTACCCATGCATGTATTGGCTACACACATGTCCACAATGGCAGCACTAATGGGACTCAGTGGTAGTGTAGAACATAAACTTGGGAGGAAGATGGGGGTTGCATTGGAAAGCAGTTGCAAAAGAAGGTGTGGGGTGAATATGGTCTCTGATCCCTAGCCTCCCCTGTGACTAGAGCACAGTTAAGTACTGTATACCTGCTTGTCTGCCTAATGGGTAGAAAGGAAGAGGGACAGAGCATACATAAGACAAAGAAAAATGGGAGACAAGGGATTTAGAGAGTTAGGGGGTTGGTTATCTCCCTGTGACTAGGCTACATTGTATAGATGTATAGAATTCTCAAAGAATACATTTGAAATCTGTTTTTAAAAGGAAATACCTGATGGTTGTACCTGTTCTACAGGGAATGAGACCAAGGTCTCCTGCATTCTGAGTTGTGGTCCGCTGAGGTGGGTGTGTGACGATCCCAACAAATCAGTTCTAATTTATTAGATTTCTGCTTGTCTATTGCAAGATGGTGCAGCTATGCTCACAGGCTTCACTATGATGTCTATATGTTTATTTACTATAAAGTGTACATCTGTGGTCCCTATAAAAGTTATGTGTACAGAACTCATTATGCAATGAACTTAGGGAAAGAGACACAAACACCACAGTGAACTTCTGGAGGGTAGCCCATGCTGGGAAAGAATTTCTCCTTCCAGAACCTGGTAGAATGCATCACTTCAATGTCAAGACCATCTTGGCGTTGGCAGCCTGCAAACTCTCCTCCCCCAGCCAAGAGTATATTTCACTAGCATGAGAGCGGGAGTGACAGAATGGGGTTAGGACAGAAGGAATGATGTGGCTTTTTTTCTTTTTCTCCCTTCAAAATTCCAGTCTGAAGTACTGCAGAAGAGAAGAAGGTTAGGAGTCAATGGTGGTAGTGCTCTTGGATGTAGTAAGCAGATGATTCTTTCTATGAAGATGTAGGGTCAGTGGGAGCACAGGGGCTCAGGACCTAGAGGGAACTACTCCATCACAAAGCCCAGGGCTGGGATTATAGCTCAGTGGCAGAGAGCTTGTCTAGCACACTTGATGGTCAAGGTTCAATCCCCAGCACTATAAAAAGAAGAAATAATAGAAAACTGAAAATGTAGCTCAAAGGAAGATTACTTGTCTAGCATACACAGAGCTCTAGGTTTAATACCCCTTTATGCTTTTCATACTTCACAAAGAAGGCAGAGGAGGGAGAATATGAAAAGGAGGAAAGGAGGTAGTAGTGGAGGATGAGGAGTGAGAGGAAGAAGAGGAGGAGGAGAAAGAAAGGAAGTTGCTGCTCAATTACAGATCAATTCTTGCAGTAAAATTTTCATTTCTTCTTGGTCCAATCATGACATTTCTCTAGACCTTGGGTGTCACCCAAGGAAAATGAAAATGACTGCTTCCCCCAACAACATGGACTGTATGAATATGAAGATGCATATTGTAGGAAAACATGTTAACTTAATGAGACAAACAGCTACTGAAGATAACCGCCTCTGTCCCTATTAGCAAACTAAAACTTTTATTTAAAGTGTCCTACCTTCTGTAAAGCACCTTACACCAGGGATAAGTTGATGTCCCTAGGAAATGCTGTAGCACTATGTGCAGAGGTCTTTTGCAACCCATAAAGGTTTACCATAGCTATAGTAATTAATTTAAATTTAATTATGATTATGATCATAATAATTATCATAACTTAATTAATTTTTCCTTGCCTGTTTGAGACACAGTCTCAGTTTGTAACCCAGGCTGGTTTCCTGAGTTAATTATTCTACTCTGAGTGGTTGAATGAGTACATGAATAATTAGAGAAACAGATGACCGCACATTTCAAAAGTCACTCACAAGAAGTCTCTCCACATAAAGAAATTAATTACCAAAATGCATAAGAAACTAAATAACATCTTTTATTTTTAAAAAGTGGAGCAAGGATTTCCATAGACAGAAGGAATATAAAAAGGTGTTCAACACAACCAATCGCCAGGAAAATGAAATGTGAAAAATCCTAAAGCGATAGGACCACTTTATACCTCCAATAAAGGGCATTATTTAAAACGAAAACTAGAAAATAACTAGTGTCCATGTACAGGGGATAAACAGGAGGCCTAGGCCCTGGAGGGAATGCAAAAGATTAAGCATTGTGGAAAACTTAAGAAGAAAACAATAATAATTTGTTAAAATGATGTGACAAACTGACCTCAAAATTCCTATCTTTATACTCATAAATTAGTGCAAATTAGTGACCTCATCAAAGAAGTTTCTTTCTCCAGTGGATAAAGGCTAATGCAGAAACTCACAACTGCTCAAAGTCCAGAAAATAAGAGTCAGCAGAGGGCTCAGCTAACATAGGATTCACAAAGCTCAGGGAACATCATAGAAGACGGGGAGGACTGAGGTTTGAGAGGACTGGAGCAAAATAGTATTTTCTGATCACTACATGATCAGTGCTCTCAGGAATTCACAATCACTTCTTGCATAAGATCTGTACAATATCAAACCAATCAGCATCAGCCTTCTAAATGAGGAGTTGCTATCAGTCAATGGCTTTCAGAGAGGGAGAGTTGGTTTCCTATAAGATATGGCCTCTTGGGCTGGAGAGGTGGCTCAGCGGTTAAGAGCACCGACTGCTCTTCCAGAGGTCCTGAGTTCAATTCCCAGCAACCACACGATGGCTCACAACCATCTGAAATTGGATCTGATGCCCTTTTCTGGTGCGTCTGAGGACAGCTACAGTGTATTCATATACATTAAATAAATCTTAAAAAGAAAAAAAAGATATGGCCTCTTGCAGGTCAATCACATTTCAGAGAAAGGCTCCATACTCAGAAGAATATAGATAGCAAAAATTAGACTTGCTCTATCATCAACTTTTAAAAGTAGAACAAAAAGTTGGTAAGGGGTTGGGAGGTAGGAGGTAGATCTGAGAGGAGTTAGGGAGAGGATTAATGATCCCGATATCATCAATACATGAATACATTGTATTCATGCATGAAATTCTCAGAGAATTTGTTATATTTTGAAATGTTAAAAATAGAGTTACTTACTATATTGGGCCCACCAATTTCAATTCAGAATATTTAGCCAATAGAATTAAAACTAAGAGTCTCAGAAGGATAACTCTCATATCCATTGCAACAGTAGCTTCACTTCAATAACTGAGAAGCAGAAGCAACACTGATGAAGATGGGTGTCCATTGCTGGAGGAATGGATAAAGAGAGCATGATATATACATCCAATGAAATCACATTCAACAACAAAACAGTAGGGAGTCTGGCTGTGTTCTACAATGGGTCGAGCTTTGTGGATTCTGTGCTAGGTGAAATAAGGCAATCTCAGAACAACAAACAAGACATGATTCCATTCCTATGTGCTATCTAAAGTACAAACCTCACTGTAACAAGAGCCAAAACTGCCATATGGGTGGAGTTCTGCTCAGAAGACATTGAGTTCTAGAGAGTTGATGTACATGTACAATGTTGAGCCTCTGGGTATCAATGCTCTTTGTGCTGCTCACTGAAGATGTGCCCTGAGGGGGCTGGAGAGATGGCTCAACAGTTAAGGGCACTTATGTCTCTCCCAGTGGAACAAAGTTCAGTTCCCACCATCCACACAGGGAGGCTCACAACAGTCTCCATGTTTCAGCCCCAGGGAATCTGACTCCTTCTGGATGTCACATATCCCTCTGCAGCGTGCACATGCACACACACACACACACACTCACACACACACACACACACACACACACACACACACACACAAATACACTTGATTAAGAATAAAAGAAACCTTAAAAAAGACATGTTCAGGGGTTAGAGTCCTTGTTATACATATTTACCATAACAGTGAAGTATTTTTAAAAAAGCCTTGGCGACATTACTGCCCTAGTTTTTTGAGATCAATGACTCAAACTTTATTCTGTCTTTTGTTCAGCACAATGCCTATCTTTGGAAATTTAAAGGAAATAAACTATCCTTTTAAGGAGAAGTCTAGAACCCATATTGCAGTTGCCTTGGTTTGGAACCAACAATCATAAAATGTCAGCATCAGAGGGCAGAATGTAGAAATTGACAAAGCTGTCTTCAAGTTCACAAGTGAGAAACCTGGGAAGCAGAGGTAATCAAGGTCTAACTAAGGTCACACTGCAAGTTGGCATGCTAAGAAGTAGCTGAGCTCCCAACCATGAACCATTGTCCAGCTTGGGGATGCTGTTCAAAGTCAGGTTGTAAATCAAACCACCTGGGAACACAAATGAGACATGATCAGGACCCAGTAGAGTAGCCGAATGTAGGACTAAGGTAAGTGGACCTGTGATGTGCAGATGTGTTGGCATATGCCAAGGATGACAGGACAGTCATGGGTGTTGTTCCTCAGCAGTCTTCTACATTATTTACCATGACTATTATTATTAGTAGTAGTAGTAGTAGTATTAGTATTATTTATGTTTCTTGAGACAGGTTGTCTCAAGCCTAGAGATCATCCTATCTCTATTTCCCCAGAAGTGGGGTTACAAGCACATTGTACAACAGCCAGCTTTTCACACAGGTGTTAAGAATCAAACTCAGGTCTTCATACTTGTCCAGCAAGTACTTTATCCACTGAGTATTCCCCTAGCCTAGCATGCTCTGTCCAGTAGAAAACAAAAAGATATGCTGGCCTGGCTGACATGAGCTCAAACTGTTCTCAGTAAAACGTACCCAGGATAGATGATTCTCATTCTTTAAACAGCTAGACAGTAATGACACTCACCAATAGCCAGCCTTCTGTTCCCAATAAAACATTTGTAAATGCATTATCTCTGAGGACTTCCTCTAGCCACACAGCCTCAAGTCATACTCCCAGCCTCCCTCAGGTTGGGAGGGGTGAGTCATCACTTCCGGTCTCAGGTTTGCCTCACAAAATCAAGGTTCCTGCCAAGCTTGCCTTTCCCATTGTCTAGAAGGGCCGGCACAGAGGTGGTCTCAATAATTTTTTCTGCTAATTTAATAATCACAAAAATCTCTGCTCATATTGAGGGAAAAGAAGAAAAGAAGGAGGAGGAAGAAGAAGGAAGAGGAAGAAGAGGAAGGAGGAGGAGGAAGAGGAGGAGTAGGAGGAGGAGAAGGAGGAGAAGGAGGAGAAGGAGGAGAAGGAGGAGAAGGAGAAGGAGAAGGAGAAGGAGAAGGAGAAGGAGAAGGAGAAGGAGAAGAAGAAGAAGAAGAAGAAGAAGAAGAAGAAGAAGAAGAAGAAGAAGAAGAAGAAGAAGAAGAAGAAGAAGAAGAAGAAGAAGAAGAAGAAGAAGAAGGGGGAAGGGGAAGAGGAAGAGGAAGAGGAAGAAGAAGAAACCTGTAGGTTAAATTGACAGTACCAAACATAAATAAAAATGTGTTTTGTTTTGTTTTGTTTTGTGGTACTACAGTTTATGTCCAATGTGTCCTCTGCACATTCAGCTATCATTCCACCATGTCCATGCTGGGTGGAAACCAGTAGCCATGGTACAGTAAGTAGGGTTGCTGGGAGTTATGCTTGGGTCCCTGAGTCCCAAAGGCTCAGATGCTCTTCACCACCAGTTCACAGTGGGGCTGAATAAACCACCTGGTTTCTTAAGTTCTCCTGGCTATAAAGAGCTAAGATTGGGGTGGGGAGATGAGGCAGAACACAGAAAAGCTGTCTTACTTGGGAATGTAGGACTGTGAAAAGCACACTTTGAGCACCACTCATTCTTATAGAAGTCCCCTGCTTCTTCCTGACGTTTGGCTCTCTTATCTCATTAAACAAACTTGTACATTTGCTGTGGGTCTGGCATGTAAAAGCCCAACTAGCTTTAACCACTAAACCTCTGGAAAAGGCTTTGGGTTCAAATTTGTCCCCAAGTTTGAGATCTGAGATGGGGTAGGGATGCAAGACAGGTAGGAGCGCCATATATTATATGCCTCTTCTAGGAAGGCATGTCTGTGCTCAATAATTAAAGCTGTAAACATTTCTAGAGGAAAACATGGATATGAGCATTCGATGAGATCAGTCACTCTAAGCTGTCAGGTGGGACAGACAGCAGAGTTCAGGTCAGCTCAGGGTTTGCTGCCGAATAAGTTGTTTTGGTTTGTTTTCCCTTCGTGTAAGCAAAAACTTTCCATTTCAGAGCCTTGTGGATTTATGCAACCGTGAAGCCTCTGCCATGGGAAAATTAACTGTTTTCTTTGTGTCGCCATCTTCTCGCTTGTAAGATGTGCAGAAGTGTACTTACTTCACATAAGCCATATCTGGTTTGGGTTAAGTAAATAAATGCACAGTCGTCAGTCCAAGTAATGAACTGCTGAAGGTAAACCCCAGAAGCTGTCAAGTGCTGGCTGTTTATCCTTTTGTCTTTCCCATAGCCAGCAGTCCACGGTTCTAAATAGTCAAGTTATATTTAAACACTCAAGTTTATCAGTGGAAAAGATTGAAGTACGCTTTAGCCTTTGCAGGCAATTGCCTTGTGAATTTTAAAGAATCGGGTTCTTTTTATTAGAGCCCATAATAGAAAGCTGAGCATCCCCATGTGGAGAGGGCAAAAAATGATTTTAAACAAGAATTGGGGATTAAGATAACTTTAAAAGAGAGTGGGATTTGGACACATCAAAGGAAGGAAAGGATGTCCATTAAGGAGTAGGAAGAAGGTTAATTCTAGAAACAAGTCAATCTGATCTCCAATATGGCCTCAGAATTTAGGAGCTAGGTAACACAGGCCAGCCACTTAACCCCCTTAGGTTAAAATTGTGGTGATATCTATCTTTCAGGATCAGGGACAATGAGATGGCTCAGCAGGTAAAGGCACTTGCATGCATGCATTTGTGCAAACACACACACACACACACACACACACACACACACACACACAAATAAAAGTTACTGGGAGCCTGAGACACTGTGCACGTGAAGCACTCAGAATAATTGTAAGCAAGTTCCCATGATATCAGCCATCACTCCATTGGAGAAAAGCAAACCCATTTGAGGCTGGCATTAAGAGTATTCTTCCCTCAGCCCTCATTATCCACCCAGACACAGATTTATACACTGGCTTTCTGAGCATCCTATGACCAAGGCTGACGACAAATCACCTCTCTTCTTTGACAAGGGATTGCTGCTTTGGGCATTGACAAAATGGATGTTACCCACCAGCACTTTAGGTGCTGAGACTGTATTCTTGGAAATTACAGTGAATTATCCTAGAGTTCACTTCAGTTCGTGTCTTCTGTGTCAAATGAAGAATTATAGAACACAGAGATTGGTAGTCTACCTTGGATACGACTGAGAAGAAAAATCATAACCGAATGAAATCAGCTGTGGGTTCCTTTGAAATCCATGCAGGGGTTTGGGAGTGGGGTCTTTCTCAAGTGCATTTGGTTTTTGGTATTTCCTACAAAAAAGCCTCATTTGAAGATGCTTTCTAACAGCAATAAAATTAATACGTTGGTTATATAATTTTCTGCTCCTTGGTATCCTTTTCTTCCTTTTCACTTATTCATATCCTTCTCCAGGGCCCCTTTCTCTCACACATACACTGAAGATGTCATCATCCCCTGGAGGTCTGTAAGAAGCAGAGTGCTTGAGCTAGAAACTAGACAGCACCGTCTCCTTCCCTGTGTGTGTGGATACTCCCTCCATTCCTTAGAGGAAAATAAGCAAATTTGCCCATGTTGTTATTATCACCAAGTGGCACCAAACACAGGGAGTATTACTGGTCTCTAATAAACAGCATCCCTTAACAAGCTGACAAAGCCGGAGTGTGCCCAGCCTGCAGCCTGAATGAGACAGGTGACTGACATAGAGCTTAGCAGGAAACCATATAACAATGCAATGGCCCAAGCTGCCAATGCAAGGATCACATTCTTTATAGCAATGAAAGTACTGCATCCTTTAGAGCTGGTGCTCCTAGAAAGTCAGAAAACACAGAGGCCCTGCTGATAACCTGCACCGACTCCTCTCCCCAAGAACCCAGATGGACTTTTGCTAAATTCAACATGGCGCACCCATGGCAAATTTCACAGTAGAACTATTGTCTGCATACTTAGCCTTCATTGCCTTCCGCTGTGATAATCTCTGTGCTAGTCTGAATTATAATTATGCCAGTAGAGCCCACTGAGCGCAACGCTGTTCCCATGTGAGAGACTCTACATTGACTATGTAATGGGTCTTGCTAATTTAGCACTTGCCATTACCTTATTATAGTGACATTATCGTGCCCATTGTGCAGGTGACAAAACCAAGGAAGCACAATATGAATGCAATTTCCTACAGCCACCTGCATGACAATTCATCGTTCAGACTTACATTATAGCTTAAGTCACAGCTTTGGGGCTGGAAGAGGAGCTGAGTCATAGGGCGCTCACCCATGATGCTTGTGGCCCTCTACCCCATCCATCATAAGGTAAAACTGATGAAAAATACAAACATTCAAGTTTAAAATTTTCAGGTAAAATTTTTTAAGAGAAAATTTTAACAAACCAATTCATGCTCTAACATAGTCATAAGTAATGAATATTTATTTGTTTCGTTTTGTTTGCTTTTGCAGGAAGAGCTCACTTAGTAGCCCAGGCTAGCCTCCAACTTGTGATCTTTCTGCTCAGTCTTCCAACTGTTAGGAGTACAGGCATGCAGCACCATGCATGGCCAGAAGTAATGTTTAAGAAACTTTAAAGGAAACAGTTCAAAATAATGCCCCCCAAAATAAGAAGGACACACATATCTTAAATTGTGTTCTACTTTCTTTTCTCTCCCATCTTCTGTTTAAATGAAATTAACTAAGGATATCCACCAGGCAACAACAGGCAGGTTTTTGAGGGTAATACAAAGTGGCAAGTCTCTGTGCCTCCAGGTGTAGGGTAGTCTCCTGCTTTAGTGTGAAATGGCACTAACATGGAGAGGAGAATGTGATGGGGTGCCATGATATTCCCCCAGTATCTCCCCATACATATCCCATCTGGAGAAGCCAGCCTCAGACAGATGAGTCTTTTACGATGAGGACAGGGCCGATCTGTGATTTCCCCTGATGTATGGGACATGATTCTTTCTCTAAACCAGGAGAATGTTTAACAGGACCAGTATTGACCTGGGACCAGGATCTTGGGGAACTACAGACCCTGAGTTCAGATTCTGAGAACCCAACTCTTCCTAAGAGACTTAGGCTATCAGTCCCAAGGCCAATGTGTACCTTGTCTCCGACACCTTTGAGATATGTCATGCCCACCTTGTGCAACATAGTTTGATTAGCTTCTTGCTGACTTTGGCCCATTGTATAATAGTTTTCTGCTGTTCTGTCCCACCCCCACCCCCATGAAAACTGTATAAAAGATCCTATACTTCTTAATAAACTTGCTTGACATAAACCATCAAGTTGCAAAAGACCTCCTAACCCCAGCCTCCTGTCTTTTTTATCTTCCCATCTCCTGGACCTTCCACTTAGGACCCTTCTCCGAAGAACATCCATTTGGTCCAGGTCATTCCATACTTCCTTACTCTGATATTTTTAAACCTAGAACACTAATGGGTCCTTTCCAGTTCTCCAACCTTCCATGTCCACAGTAATTATAGAGCAGAAAGCTACTTACTATTCACTGAGGCAGTCCAATGCATCATTTCTGTTTTTCAGAAGAGAGGAACAGCCCGGAAAAAAGTGACATAGGGAATTTAAAAATTATTTTGATTTTCATTGTACACATTCATTGTATCTGCTACTATACCACATAAGGAATTTTCATTCAAAAATATTGTACATTAAACATACTCCTATATTCTTCTCTTCCAAGTCCATCCTGCCCCCTTTAGAGCCTTGATACAAAGGGAACTTGTTTGCCTGGGAGAAATATTTGGAAAGTGGGATGCAGAATTAAAACATCTGGTTTGCAGTGGAAGGGGAAGCCCTGGGTCCTGCTAAGACTGAACCCCCAGTGAACTAGACTGTTGGGGGGAGGGGGACAATGGGGGGAGGTGGGGAGGGGAACACCGATAAGAAAGGGGAGGGGGGAGGGGGATGTTTGCCCGGAAACTGGGAAAGGGAATAACACTCGAAATGTATATAAGAAATACTCAAGTTAATAATAATAATAAAAAAAAAACATCTGGTTTGCCTCATCTCAGATCTGCCACCAAATAGCTGACACCACACAGATATTGTGCATGAAGAGTGTGCGTGTCTTTTTGAGTGTCTTCTTGGATGAAGGACACCTGAAAAAAGGCTTTGGCTGGCCCCCAGTGTACTACAAGCTTCAAAATCTCAGTAGACCAAAGTTTTCCTCTGACAGGTAGGACTTCAGCACCACGGACAACAACTCAGTGGTAGAGAAAGACTACAGAATGGATTTGTCTGTGCCAGGCTTTCACCTGGAGAGGCAGCTATGACTGCGTGAATTCATATTCGAGAGGTCAGTAATGGAAATGTCATAAAATACCAGCAGTCAGATGGACTAGGGGTTTGTCTAGTAGAACTGCAGAGCATGAGCACTTCCAGGGAAGATGTGTGAGGCTTTAAACTAATAATGAGTTCCAGGTTCATCAGCAGGGGACCTGGCAGTCACTGGGGTCTTTGTGGCCCACTGAGATGATACCAGCAGCACGGGGGAAGGCCAGCCTCTCATTGCCCTGTGAGCATATGCCTAAGGAAGTTGCTTCAGCCTTGCTTTTGATCTGGCCTAGTTTAGAAGATGAATCAGCAGCTTTCCACAGACTATGAAAAAAAAAAGCAACTCTAATCTAAACCCTTCTCCAGCCATACCTCTCCCTGTTCCATGACCCTGGCTCCTTGGACCAAGGAGCCCTTACAGGAACCTGACCCAAGAGAATCTGCACCTCAGATTTCCAGTCTTTTTCCTTGGCCCTCATTTCCTGATCAACAATCAATTGTAGTCAATTACAGTTGGAAGCTGGAAGCTAGATTGCTGGGAGAGAGAGGGTTTACAAGGGTAAACAGCAAGTAGAGGGTGAAATGAGAGGGAGCTGCCACGGCTGCAGGGAGGTGAGGTCATCACTCTTCTGAGACTTTCAAGTCACTACTGGTGAGTTGTGAGACAGCTTTAAGATAAATATCTGCCAGCTTGTGATTATGCTGCTACTAAATTTAGTTATGGTGAAAAACTAAAGGAATATCAGATATAATTATGGTAAGGTTTTTTGATGTTGTTTGTTTGTTTTTGTTTTTGCAAGGGAAAAAGAATTTTTTTTCTGGAGTTAAACATAAATGACATAGCTCGGGAACACAGATTCAGGTTGCCCCAAATATCACATTCCAACATGGTAACTGTCTCAGGAAGCTTTTATAGTAACAGAACAAAAGGAAGTCATAAATCAACACACTTTCTAAAATACTTCAGTTGACTTTATCAGCAGTGCCACTTACAGCAAAGAAGAGAAATCTTTGTTGAGAACCTCAGATGCTTTCTGATGGCCTCCTTAGCCTTTCAGTTGGTGCAAGCTTGGAGTCTGAGCATTCCAAAAAGTATGGTGAATTCTAACTTTAAGTAGGAAAGAGGGTTACTGTAAGCAAGATAACTTAGCTCCTCCATATGTTCTTGAATACATGCACACATGCATTTGTTTATTTCCTGACCAGTTATGCTCAGCACACCCTACTGTGGTACCCTTAAGGGATATGTAAAGATCCAGGTTCTGACCTCCAGATGCCACAGATCACAAGCGAAGATGAATGTGTAAATACAGTAAAATGTGAGGTCAGCAAGTGTTCTTTCCTTACCCTACACATCCAGTTTGCCAGTAAGTCTGACAGATTAAATTAACAACAACAACAACAACAACAACAACAACAATAATAATAATAATAATAAAACATGCATAGTGGATGATGCTGGGCAGGTAGTTCACTTGGTTAAAGTATTTTCATATCAAGCATGAGAGCCTGAGTTTAGATCCCCAAGGCCTAACTGAAAACTCAGGCTCTCATGCTTGATATGAAAATACTTTAACCAAGTGAACTACCTGCCCAGCATCATCCACTATGCATGTTTTATTATTATTATTAAACACATCTGGGTGTGCTGATGCATGTCTGGAATCCCAACACTATCTGATATAAAGCAGAGATGGAACCATCCCTAGGAGCTGTGGGCCAGCTATCCTGCCTATAGAGTGAAGGTCTGAGCCAATGACAGATGTTCCCTCAAAGAAAAGGTAGAAGATACCAAAGGACTGGTGTCTGAGATTGTCCTCTAACCTCTACACATGTGCTCACACTTGCACACACACACAGGAGAACACACATATGGACACCAGATCTGCCCATCAAAAAAAACAAAAAAAAGCTGAAGAGATGGCTCAGCAGTCAGAGGAGTACTTTCTTCTTATACAAAGGACCGGAGTTCAAGGTCAGGAAGCTCACAACCACCTGTAATTCCAACGCCAGAAGGTGGGATGCCTTCTTTAGGACTTAACAGCCAACTACACTCATGTACACAAACACCCACGTGCACACACACACACACACACACACACACACACACACACACACATATATATATATATATATATATATATATATATATATATATATAAAGCATGCCTTCAATTTTTCCTCTTCGGTCCACATGCATTATTATAAACACTCTAGCTCATGTGGTCTCTATCTGGACCACTATCTGGAAGCATGTATGAGAGCATCTGAGATACTATTATCCCCTCACTGTAATTCACTGTTGAGAAATAGCAAGAATGAGCTACTGATCTAAAAACAAAACAAACAAAACATTAAAAACCTTGCCACTGCCCTATTTAAAATGAGAAGATTTCTGACACACTTAGAATTGAATGACATGAAATGCCCTGTACAATTTCTCCCTGTCAACTTTACCCCTGTCCTTCCTCATGATCACCAGGCTGTATCCACACTGACCTCCTTTGAGCTTCTGTCATCTGAAATATTTGCTTGGCTCTCCCTTCTCACTTCAGCATATGTAGAACACTCTCCAGGTGCCCCATCCTTCTCCAGACTCCCTCACATTAAGGTTCTCTTCCAGCCTGCCTCGATGGATTTCTTCATGGAGCTTGCCTAATGCCTTATTTATCCAGGGACTAACTTTGTTACCCCTTCACCCTTTGCAGTATGTAATGTGGAAGGAGATCCTTTATGAAGAGGCCAGAATTGGAGCCAGTTCCTATTGGGAACTTTTCAAAAGCATGGGCAGCCTGAGCACCATGACCTGACACCACAGCACTGCAGATCTAAGATTTTTGACCAGGACTGACCTTTGACCAACCAGGACTCTCCTTATTTGTATAACGGGGTTTACATAAATGGGAATAATTTGTGCAATGGATCATGTTAAACACAGAACTGCATATCAGGACTATGCACCTCCAGAAGGCATGAAACACATTCCAAAAACATAATGCACACAAAGAATCTAACTCTAATGGAAAAATTACATCTCAAGTATAGATAGACAGATACACACACGCGCGCGTGCGCGCACACACACACACACACACACACACACACTCATCCTCTTCCTACATCACATTGGACAATAGCTTAGTTATTCTCTAGAATGGCACCTCTGTCTGTCTGTCTGTCTGTCATCTGTCTGTCAATTCCTTCCCAAGGCCATAGTGTGAGATTAGTACACTTATAATATGCTTAGGTGAGAACAGAGAACCTCTGACCTGTGTGATCTCCAATGGTAATCTTTATATAATGCCAGTTTTTTCTGAATGAAGTTTTTAGAAAAGGTTATTTATCCCAAACAGTGAAGGAAAAATTTGGAAGGCATCTCATAGCCTGTGTCACTCACACAAGATGTCAGGTCACTGAAATATCTTTGTCATGGCAGGTTCAAGGAAACAGCACTAATTTATTGGGTTTTTTTGAGGAGGGTGAGTAGGTTACATTTCATTGTATGTATGAAGGTGGAGGTCAGAGGTCACTGCTCCAAAGTAAGTTCTCTCCTGCTACCTTGTGGGATCCAAGGATTGACCTCAGATCATCAGACCTGCATGCAAATGACTTCATCCACCTAGCCATCTTGCCAATACAATTTGTATTTATTTATAAATTTTTATTGGTGTATATAACTTTTATAAGATACCAATAACACATAGGTCAGAAGAAAATAGATATAATTGATAAATAGTTCTGAAACATCATAAGAAGTGTCAATCTATGCTCAAATATTCACTCTTGCACATGTGTGTACTGTGACCAGATGCTTGTGGACATACGTGGATAAATGTAAGTATATTCAGCCAAAAAGAAAAATGTTTATACATGTAAATGAGATTATTTCCATTAAAATCCCTGGGGAACAACCACAATCTAAGAGAAGGCTTTTCCCTAGCTCTCTGGGTCCCTGCAGTGCTATTGTTCAAGCATTCAAATCAGGGAGAAATCCCTCTCTTAAGATTAAAAGTTACCTGGGGTAGGAGCCATGAAACTGATTCGTGCCTTTAAACAAAGCTCCTATGTTTAGGAGCATTGACAAATTCATCCCTCCTTCATCCTCATGGAGACGCTTTCCCCCATTTAATAGAGACTCTCAGCAATTAAACTCTTGCAACACAAGGCAGCTAGTTCTAACCCATCCAAGATCAAATTCTATCTCTTTGGGCTCAACAAAGAGACAAGAATCTTGAACATTATGCTGTATATTTGTCTAAATCTTTATTAAATGTAGTGTAGCTTGAACTTCTGATCTTCATGCCTCCACGTCCCACATGTCGGATGGAACCCAGCGCTTTGTGCCCGCTAGGCATTCTACAAACTGAGAGTGCTCATTTTTGAGGGTGCAAAGATAATAGGACTCTATTAGAAAGGGAACTCAGGAAAGAGTAGATCCTGTACCCCACACAGACATACAGGTAGGGAGAAAACTTGCCCAACTTTGGGCAAAGAGTTTTTGGTGAACGTCTTCTCCTTGGGGCCTCTTGCTATCCCATCCTCCTCCCTAAGCTGTTCCTTCTCATCCATCACTAGACTCAGATCAAATTTCCAACTTATTAATCTTTTGGAGTAGTGCTGTTTCAGCAGGAAGCCATCAAGGTGACTGCTGAAAACCCAGAAGAGGACAAAAGAAAAACTGGAGATGGCCAATGAGACAGAGAACTAGGGGAGCGCAAGTCGGATGATGCAGCAGTGAACCACACAGAGAGGCTGGCAGGTAACCTACGTCTAAGAGAGAAAGCAAAATACAGGCACACGGCCACTCAAAACCATGATCCATCAAACCCTCATGTTGTTCACTAACTGCTACAGGACAGTCCCAAACATAAGACTTGACATTGGGCCATTCGTTTTCAAACTAAGGCATATGGATGCCAATAGATTCAATAAATTGAGAAGCCCTTTTATCCAAAGTGCAGCTAGAACTACCTCTGAAGTCTATACTTGAGTGTGATTGAAGCTGCCTGGCACCCAACCATAAATTAGGTAGTATGTTCTTGACTTTGAACTCTCTGGACCTTCCTGTTCCTAGGTGCTCAGGTCTGGGGAATCAGCAATAATGAGACAATAATAATAGGCAATAATGAGGCAATAATAATGGTTTGATTCCATTTGGATCAGCTCACCTGTTGTGATCTTTGATTAGGTACTTAGTCCCTAATTAAGCACTTGCTTGGCCCTAAGCATTACCACACCAGTTTCTGTTCCCAGCCAGAGCCAGATTAGAAACAAGACAAACCTAAGCACAGAGTTAGCACTAATCCTAGCTAGTGAGCTTTAACCCTAGGCAGAGTAAGGGTTATATAGTTCACTCACTCAAACAGTGTTGAAATACCTACTGTAGGCCAGGTTCTCTACTGAAAACCAGGGATGTTGTACTTGGCTGGGAGATAAGTATATCAAGAGTAAATCGATTGCAATTTTGCATTTACTGTGGTGATTTAATTCTAAGCTTAAATTCACTCCAATCTTTCCCAAATATTAGCTCCTCCAAGTATAGGCTAAGCCTCATTCCTACCCACAGCAGAATCCAGGCTGGAAGAGCCTGTGTGCAAACTAAAAACCCAGAGGAATAATAGAAAGATTCTTAAAAACCAGTTCAAACACTGGAGATTGCCTGAGAAGCCGCAGGAGCCACCACTGTATGTGTGGCAACTTGGAAGACAATAAATGCCCCCATCAAGACTGAAGCAGAAAAAAAGGTATAGTTAGAGACAGCCTAGTGCATCGGCACTGCTCAGGAGTGCACAGTGAGATCTACTGTGTACACACCAATCATTAAGGAAGCGGAAGGGGGAAAATGGAGGCAGAATACAGATCCTATAAGCAACTATGAGATCCTACAGATAGCAACGGGATCTATAGAAATGCCTGAAAACCTGCCCAGAAGGGAATGGAAGGTGAAAGGACAAGGCATGGAAAGATGAAGGAGATTTCATATATAAGCCTGTCAGACTTGGGGAATTAGAATCTCAAGACTAATTGAGGGACCTAATGGAGACCAGAGAGATGGCCCAGTGGTTAAAGGCACTTGCTCCCAAACCTGATGACCTGAATTCTACCCCTGAATCTCACATGGTAAAAGAAGTGAGCTGACTTCCAAAAGTTGTCATCTGACCTTCTGACCTCCACTGGTGACCTGTTGCATGCATGCATATATGCCCACCTACACACCAAATAAATGTAAAATACACACATTTTTAAAGACTCTTCAACATGTTTTTAAGAGGTCTGACAAATGACTTTGGATCAATGAATTCTCTGGAGACAGCTAGAAGACCAAGAAGAGAATGGAGCTGGCTATTTAATGGCCAGACTTCAATGCCAAGCAGAAGGTCCTATGAGCAAGAGTATGTGTTCACGTTCAATTCAGTTTGGAAATGTTAATTAAGGCTCAGCTGCAAGGGGTTCATTCATTTGTGTGTACTCGGAGCTTAGTCTTAATCTCTTACTAATACTCTATGTGGGAGGAACAAGAGCACAGAGCCTGGGGAAGTGAAAGAGGAGAAAGGCCAGAGAAAATGGAGAGGCTTCGCTAACCACTCATACTCATGAATGTGGCATGAGGCCAGAGAATGTGAGGAACTTCCTAGAAATAGATCTTACCAAATTACCAGATCTTATATAGTAAGACAACCCTACAGTGTCACCTTCTATTTGTGACTAACTGAAATGTTGAGAGAATTTATTCCCTGGGGAGATTTAAATAATGAGTCCCCCCCTCCTTTTCCATAAGGTCCCAATGATAAGCCAAAGTATAATTCCATCAAAGTTCACCAGGGGAAGCCAGGGAGTATATTCAGCATACTTATAGACCATGTGTGAGGGATTATAGGCAGGAGCATGGGTGACCCCAAAGCAGAACCCTGAAGGTCTGCACCAGAGTGGATGAAATAATCAGTCACAGAAATAGAAGTCCCCTCTGGTAGCCTTCTCCCATCTATATACTTCCCTGTATGCTGAGGCCACCCATGCAACTGGGGCAGAATTACATACAAATAATTGGCTGGGAGGAGAAGCTGGAATCTCAGATGACGGTCCAATGAGTTTCCCAGCCCCTCTTTTGTTGAGGGAACCCCAACAGTCAACAAGTCCATCTGTGATCTTTTGCAATGAGGCACAGCTGATCCAGTGAGTGTGGAGGCTGATCTGCCCAGATGACCACACCCTGTCATAGGAAGTCACCTTTCTAACCCCTTTCTTCCCTCTAATCTTCAGGGAATTCAGACTACAGGGTTGAGAGATAATGCAGAGTTGAGTTGCAAGGGCTGGCTTCTGAGCCATTGAATTAAATCCCCGAGGAAGGATTTTTTTTTCTCCAGGTTCTTTAAACTCCAGGAACATAGACTTGGCCATTGTATTCCAGTCCCACCTGGCTTTGCACTAGGCAAGATACAGGGAAAAGGATCAAGGAGAAGAACTAATTCACAGCAATTGAGGTTAATCCCACTCAAAGCCTCAGCCCATGTTAGCAGCTAATCCAGCTAGAGCAGCTTTCATGGGGAGCTCTGATAAACCCTTTAGCCTCCGCAACTCCACATTCATGAGGAGTGTCGTCCATAGCTCAAGAGATCAGAAACCTGTCAGATTTGACAGGCACATGTTGCCCACCACCACCACCACCACCACCACCACCACCACCACCACCACCCCAGGGCAGAGTCTCCCAAACATGCCCAGCTGGTACTAAATCTCACCTACCAGGTCTTCATAGTTATAAACAAATCAATACAGCTCTTGGGATTGTAAATCTTCCCCAAAGTCATTTTGTGGGTGTGCTTGTGATTTAATTAGCATTCTCAAAGAGACTATAGAATCTATAAGAGTTAGAATTGGGTCTCGGGTACTTATTTATTATCACTCGTAGGGCCAAGATGGAGAATCACATAGTGTGGGGATTAGAAGAGGTTCTAAATGTGTGTGCATGCATGTGTATATATGTGTGTCTGTGAGTAGTGTGTGCATGTTTGTGTGCATATGTTTGTACAGGTATGTACGTGTATGTAAATATGTCTATAGAGGCCAGATGTCAACATCAGGCATCTCCCTCAATTTCTTTTCAAATTATTTTTTTGAGACAAAAGTTCTTATTAAACTTGGAGTTCTCTGATTCAACTAGACTGGCTGTCCAGCAAACCCAGGATCCTCCTCTCTTCAACCCCTGCTCCTGACCACCCCAGGTAGGCCCTGCCATGCTGAACTTTTTTATATAGATTCCAGGCATTGAATACAGTTCCTATCATCTTCACAGCAAGCGTTATACTGACAGAGCAAACCCCTGCCTTCTTATTGGTTTATTAATAACACCAACTCTTAGATAGCTGGCTCAGTGGGTCCTCCAGAGATATGAGGGTTGAGTGTTGCTTTCTCTGCTGTCTTCTTGGTTACCATGAGACTGCTCCCTTTGCTTCTTGTTAGTCCATCTTCCAGATGTTATTACAATTCTTCCTAATTCTTTATCAGTCTTGGGCAAAACTACAAAGATCATGTTCAACTCCACTCTCTTAGCTCCATATTCTTATTAGGTAATTTTCCATTTTAACCATCTCCCTAAGAATAACTCAGCAACGCTAACTGCATTCTAGCATCATGCCAGCAACTCTACAGTCTGTTCCCAGAACTTCCGTCATCCTAAAGAAGCTGCCACACCCATAGGCTATATACACCATTCCCCTGCCTCTCCGGCCCTGGTAACTTCCTATCTGCCTCAGGTCTCTATGATTTTCAGATCCTGGGTATTTCATATAAGTGGGATAACAGTCATGCCACTGGGTATTAAATGATATCTCATGTTTCAATTTGTATTTTCCTAATGATTCATGATATTGGATATCTTTGTTTATGCTTCTTGGCCATCTCTTCATTTTTCTCACAGAAGTGTTTATTCGAGTCTTTTACATACTTTTTAATTTGCCTTCATATTTCGTAATTGATTGTGAGAAGTTTGTATATATCCTGTATAGTAACCCATTATCAGATATATGATTTGTGAATGTTTTCTCTCATTCTGTGGATTGACTTCCTAGTATAATTTTTATTTATTACCCTTTAATTCATAAAAACAATTACATATAAATATAAATACATGTTCTTAAGTACAAATGACATACAGTGTGCCCCAAATCTCAAACTCATTTCTCTATGGCCCCTTTTCCCATGTAGCCCATCACCCCATGTAGTCGTCACATTAGCACTGGCTGGAGGGAATGCTTTTTTTTTTTTTATTAACTTGAGTGTTTCTTATTTACATTTCGAGTGTTATTCCCTTTCCCGGTTTCCAGGCAAACATCCCCCTAATCCCTCCCCTCCCCTTCTTTATTGGTGTTCCCCTCCCCATCCTCCCCCCCATTGCCGCCCTCCCCCCAACAATCACGTTCACTGGGGGTTCAGTCTTAGCAGGACCAAGGGCTTCCCCTAGGGAATGCTTTTTATCCTTCTCACATCAGACCCTGTAACTTCTCTTGTCTATCATCATCACCACCACCATAACCATCATCACCACCATCCCCACCCTCAGCTGTAACTTTTATTGTTAGTTTGTGAGGTGCTAGTTTGAATACAACTTTAGCTTCAGCGTCTCTCTTTTCTTCATATCAAATCTTAAAAATTTGCTGCACTAGCCTACTTAAAGTCAAAGACACAAACTGAAGCTAGTAACATAGTGAAGGCCATTCACATACTGACAGCTCTCTCTTCCCATTCATGTTTACTTATATTTTCTTCATGGGAGGACTGCATGAGCCTATACAAACTAAAATTCAAACTGATTTTCCTCTAACCAGGTTCTCTGGTTGTTAAAGGCCAGACATTCCTCAAGCAATCTACTGTTAAGGATGGAAATTTCAGGCAAGAGACATGGCTTTTCAAAGTTGTTAGGACCTTCAAAATTATTCCCAGAATTCCCATAATTCTCATAAGCAAGGGAAATCTTCAGTCTACTATTTCATAGGCAAAGAAAAGAAAGGTTCTTCCACCCGTTCACCTCATTTGTTTCTCAAAATCCTTGAGCAAGTGAGGAAGTTTGCAAAGCCCTCCAGGCTCTGTGTGACCCCGGACACACGGTCACTGTGTAAAGATCAGGATTTCACTCCTACAGACTGAACCGTAAACTCACCTACTGAATGCCAACCTTCAATGTAATGCATTTGGAAATGAGGCCATTTGAGGTGGTTAGGGCTTGATAGGTCATTAGTCCTATCTCACCATCAAATGGGATTGATGTCTCCATAAAATAAGGAGGGACATTGAAGTGGCCCTATTCTCCCCTCTCTTTTCTCCCTTCCATTCAGGGCTTTTTGTATAAATAGATATAAAACACTGCCCCACACACAGGTCACCACACACTGCCCCATTTTCTCAGTATTCTATTCTACCTCTAAATGAGAAGACAAAAGACTCAACACAGCCCATAAGTGGTCCAAACAGACAAGTCTACCAGCTAACCTATAGGCTGGTTACAGGATGGCTTCTTCTTTAGCACAGTAAATTTGAGATTGTGTGGTGTGTTATTTGCTGCCCTGGAAAGCATTCCTATAATTTGCAGTTCTGTAGATGTACAGCAGCCGCTTTGATAGCTTGTAGCCGTCTTCTGGGCTGCTGGCAGGCTGCAAGCTTGAGACCATCAACTGAATTCTCTTCACCTCCTTTCCTCCACTAGGAACACAGTGGAAGTCACACCCACTAATTATGATTTTTGTTAGGCAGGAATACAGTGGCATGGAATGAAAAGAAACTTTAATTCCAGTAATAACAGAGGCATGTAAATTTGACTAACCCAGGCCCAGAGGATAATTACAACCCAGAGATTAAATAGTTTGGAAATGTGGTATTTTCAGACACTTGGCACTGAGAGTCATCCAAGCCAGACACCCTAGAAACACTGTCCATCCCAGCCCTGAGGGAAGGAAGCTGTGTGAGGTGAGGTTTGTGTTTGTTGTGCTGTTTTCCTAAGTATACCTTCTCTTGTCCACATGATGCAATCTGGATATAATCTAGAGACAAAGCTGCTGGTGTGGGGGCTAAGAAGATACCAGGATTCCAGTGCTACCATAGTGGGAAACACTCGACAAAGGAAATTCAGGAAAGAGAGAAGCTACCAGGGTGATACCAAAACTTGAAAATGTGTGCCCCTTAAATATTTGATCAACTCTTGAATAGGGCATGTAAGGAGACCATTCCATGAACCCCTGAAAAAAGCTGATGGCTTGAAATTGCATTAATCCTTTCATTCCTTTGTTTATGTAGAGACAGGTTCTCTGTAGCCCAGTCTGGCCTCGAACTCACTATACAGCCAAGGATGGCCTTTAACTATTAATCTTCCTTCATCTACTTCCCAAGTGCTGGGATTTTCAGGTGTACACACACAGGCACGGGACTCTGAAGTCAGAATTTCTTGCCTGCTAGACAAGTATTTTATCAACTGAGCTATATATCCAGGCCTGAACTTAAAAGACAATAATTAAAGCTTAATCTCACCATATTGGAAAGCTCGAGAACCACCAGGAACACCCCATTATTACTCTAGAAGACTATGTTACAACTTGAGCTGTATCCAGCCTTTAGTCCCTGGGCTATATGTAGCCAAGGATAGACCTATGAAGATAGCCCAACATAAAATCATAATCTTATATAAACCACATTGAGATTCTTAAAAAAATAAACAAAGAAACAACATAAAAAACTCAGTGACACATTTACCAAGCATGAACTTTTCAGGTGACATCATATCACAAGGTCAAAGGCTTGACCGCAACCTGACCACAGTAGAAACCTACTCTTCATACAGGGAAATATGAACACTCAACTCGACAACTTAGCTGGCTGTGGAGCAAGCCCTGGGGGAAGACTTGATTAACAACACAGAAGATCTACAACATGGCATCCATGATACCAACACTAGGGCGGTCAAAGGAACTTGGCAAGGAGACCCCGTAATGCTATCAGCAACCTAGAGCTCCAAAGCAACTGCCATCTCCGTATTCAAAAACATAAAAGGGAATAGCGACTGTTCAGAAAGAGGGGGTTTACAGAGAAACCCACCAAAGAGCCAAAAGGCAACTCCAGAGGAAGCTGATCACATGAAGTATGGCAGAGTGATGAATGGGATTAATGGTAGATTGAAACCATATGCACAAGGAATAAGAGATGAAAAAATATTGTCTGGAGGAGAGGAGGATGTTAGGGAAAAATATGCAGAATCCTTTGTGACCTGTGGGACCAAGCACCCCAGCACCTCAAAGTCCAAGAGTAACCAAGCACCCCAGCACCTTTGAATTTTGGAGCCTCATACAGAGATGAGAGGAAAACGATGGAAAAATATAATGGAAAAAATGACTGGAAGTGTTCCAAAGGTGGTAGAAAGGTCACTTCAGAGATATAAAAATCACAGCAGAATCCCAAACAGCATGGACATAAAGAAAATCACACAACAGAGTCAAAATGGTCGAATCAAGAGACAAATCTTAAAAGCAGCCAGGGCGAATATGTGCAAGGTAAGCGGGGACACTAAAGGATGGTGGCTGCTTCCCCACCAGAGAAGACAGATCCATTGGTCTATGGGGTGACCCCAGGTGCCAAGGACAACACACTGCTCATTCACAGTCCTGCAGTCAATGAGAATATGCTTTAAAACAAATATTATTTAAATGCACATAAGCAGAAGACTAATTGGCAGTAAAGAAGCAAGATCAATAGCAGAGGAAGTTGCCCAATTTTTGTTACTTTTTTTTAAAGCAGGGAGACATCAAAACCATCATTCTGTAAAAAGCACACTGGAATTGCTAGACTAGGAAGAAGACAGAATGTTTTCTTCTGATTTCTTCAGAAGACAACTCCCAAACTACCAACAAACTTAAAAGTCTTCTGGAAGTCAGCGTGTCTTAAGAAAGGCAAAGGTCCAGAGCTTCCAGAGACTAAGCCACTACCTAAAGACTATACATGGACTGACCCTGGACTCTGACCCCATAGGTAGCAATGAATATCCTAGTAAGAGCACCAGTGGAAGGGGAAGCCCTGGGTCCTGCTAAGACTGAACCCCCAGTGAACTAGTCTATGGGGGGAGGGCGGTAATGGGGGGAGGGTTGGGAGGGGAACACCCATAAGGAAGGGGAGGGGGGACGGGGATGTTTGCCCGGAAACCGGGAAAGGGAATAACACTCGAAATGTATATAAGAAATACTCAAGTTAATAAAAAAAAGAAAGAAAGAAAGAAAGAAAATGCCCTACAGGCTTGCCTAAACCAAAAAAAAAAAAAAAAAAAAAAAAAAAAGAAAGGCAAAGGTCTTGCATGCAACATAAAATGTGTGATTCATAAAAGAAAAGGTATATAAATCTCAACATTAATTCTCAAAAATTTTTCTACAAGAGTATTGAGAGACTGAAAAGAGAAAGCACAGACTGTAGTAGAAGTTTGTACAAGATCTGATGAAAGGATAGCCAGAATATTTAAATAGCATTTAAACTCAAATAAAAATAAACTGTGAAGTTTCCAGTAGTGAATAAAAAAACGGAATAGCTATTTCACCAAAGAAAAGATGAATATAACAAAAAGGAAAAAGAAAGAAAGGAAGGAAGGAAAGAAGGAAGGAAGAAAGGAAGGGAGGGAGGGAGGAAGGAAGGAAGGGAGGAAGGGAGGAAGGGAGGAAGGAAGGAAGGAAGGAAGGAAGGAAGGAAGGGAGGGAGGGAGGGAGGGAGGGAGGGAGGAAGGAAGGAAGAAAAAATGTGCAACATCATTAACCATTAGAAATACACCAATCTAGACTAGACCTGGATCACATCTGGAATCTCAGCTCTTGGGAAGCAAATTCAGGCAAAGCATAGAAAGTTCAAGACCAGCCAAGATAAGTCACTAGTTCCAGGCCAGAAAGGACTCTTAAAAAGTAGACAGTGTGTATGAACATGGCATATTCAAATTAAAGCTATCCCAGTTTTCTACTAAATTGACATCCTCCTTTGTTCTCTATTTTTGTGATAAAACCTTGTCCAAAGCAAGTTAATTAAGGATGTGATCAGGTTCGTTCGGTTTATGCTTCTACATCACAGTCTGCCTCGAGGGTAGTAGGGCAGGAACTCAAAGCAGGATCTCAGAGGCAGGAACAGAAGCAGCAGCCACGAAGAGTGCTTCTTGCTTACTTTCAGGCTCTTGTTCAGCTACCTTATTATACCTTCTAGAACCACCTTCCCAGGGGTTCTGGGCACTGCCCACAGTGAGCTGGGCCCTTCCACACCAATCATTAATCAAGAAAATGCCCCCACAGACTTGCCCACAGGCCAATCTGATGGAGGCATTTTCTCAACGGAGCTTCTCTCTTCTTGGATGACCCTAATTTGTGCCAAATTGGCACAGTGATTGTGAAAACCACAACAACAAAAACCCTAACCACTGTGACATCCACTAGGGTAGTACTTGGTCTCAAAAGAAAACAAGAAACAGCTGGCTTGGTACAGGAGGAGGCAGGAGGTAGCATATACCTGCATCCTAGGGAAACCATCCCAAATAATCACAAACATTCTGGTTTAAGATACACAGATTGTGGGGTTGGGGATTTAGCTCAGTAGTAGAGCGCTCGCTTGCCTAGCAAGCGCAGGGCCCTGGGTTCAGTCCCCAGCTCCGAAAAAAAAAAAAAAGATACACAGATCACATCTCTTACAGTTCTGGAAACTGTAAGTCCAGACCTAAGGAGCAAGCAGGAATGTACTTCCTTCCCCAAAGGCTCTTGGGAAGGGTAATGTCTTACCTCTTCCTAGTCTCTGTCATCATGGGAAGTTGCTGACATTCCCTTGGGTTACAGATCCGTCCACAATTTCTACACATCCTCACATGGTGGCCTTCCCCTAGATTTTCTCATCATCAAATTTCTCTCTGTGTGTAGGACAGCTGTCACTGAATTTATGGCCCACTACATGCTAGTAAAACCTCATTTCAGGAGCTCTACAAAGAGCTTGTTTCCAAGACCAAAGGTCAAGACTGCAGCCATATCTTTTAGGAAGACACAATGTAGATCTATGGTCAGTTATGTAGGGTCCTTGTAAAGATAAAAATTGTGTAAGTTTTTTTAAGTAATAGGGCAATGTTTTATACAAAAGAAAAGCCAAATATGAGTACCATATCTGTAATGCCTATTCCTGGTTGTCAACCTGACTGTATCTGGAATGAACTACAATCCAGAATTGGAGGGCTCACCTGTGATCCAGATCTTGAGGCTGGAAGACACAAGTTTCTGATCTGACCTGGATCTTGGCATGGAGATCTTGAGGCATAGTGGCCATGAAAAGCTTAGGCCCAGGCAAGGTAGTACACACTGTTAATGCCCGGAAACTGAGGCAGAAAGATCTCTGAGTTCAAGGTTAGCCTGGGACAAACAAAGCAAGTCCCAGCTCCAGGCCTGGTGGTATACACCTTTAATCTGGGCCACACCTTCTGCTGGAGACCTACATAAGGACACTTGAAGAAGGAAGATTCACCATTATTCACCTGCTTGTACTTGCCAGCACATCTGTTGGATTTACAGAAGACCAGCTGAAACCACTAGCCTTGGATTGAGCAACTATTTGATTCTTGGACTTCCCATTCATAGCTGGCCTTTATTGGGTTATTTGGTCTGCAGACTATAAGTCATCATAATAAATTCCCTCAATATACAGAGACATTCCATAAGTTCTGTGACTCTAGAGAACCCTGACTAATATAATATCCATGTGTTGAGTGTTTGTATCTATTCTAAATTCATATGTGATTTAAGTTCATAATGACTTTATTTGAGGGAGGCTTATGAGCAAATGGCATTGTGAGAGCAGAGTCCCCCAGAATGCAATTGGTGCCCTTAGAAAATTCTGGAGAGAACATTCTTTCTTCTCACCATGCAGGAATACAATGAGAAGTTAGCATCTGTAAGGGAAAGAAAGATCTGCCCAGAAGGCCACTTAAGCTCATACTTCAAGCTGTGGGACAATAAACTATCAGCCAAGCAAGTGTCATTCAGTCCAGGAACCCAGCCTGTGGGATGGTGCCACCCTACTTTACAAATATGCAACTATAATAAATATGCAATAATAAAAGAAAGGAAACTAGCAACCACATCTTGAACACAAAAAGCCTGTTTATAGAGGATGCATCATCAAATGCCTTTGGGTCCCCAGCAACTCATACAAGGAACAAATGTGAACCCTCCCGGAATGGCTCTCTGGCCTCTGCATTCCTAGTCAGAGTGTTATGTTGAACAAAATTTTGATGCTTAAGGGAACGAATGTCACAAATGTTTCTATGAGCAACTGCAGCTTCCACTGGACCATCTGCAAGGCTGATTGACTGATTAGTGTCAGGAAGGTAAAGAGGTTGGAATGTTGCAAGTCTAGAGTCAGCATACCTTGGGGCATGTTAAGCCTCCTTAATAGATATGATCCTCCTATGTATATGATCAACATCGTTGTGAAAAGTAGGTAAGACCTTTGGAATATAAAAGATAAGATAAAAATAGCAACAGCAACAAAAGTCTCTAATTCCCACCAACTAGAAAGCAAAACTTACCCCAGAGCCTGTTTGATGCCTATCACCGAGACTGCTTTACTGTAACCCTCCTATCTGCTATCTCTACTGATGTATTTGAAAACCCTCTTGATTTATGACTTCCATTGTTCTGGCCCTATAAAAACTTCATATAACTGTTACTAGCTTAGAACAAAGAATTTAGGGTAACCTAAATCAGTGTTCCTGAGCCCACTGTCACTTATATTTGGCTCAAAAGAAAAAAAAAACTCAAAAGAACAAAGAAAAAGAAAAGAAAAAAGAAAATCTAAAACAAAAAACAAAAACAAATAAACCTAATTCTTAGCCTTTTTGAGGTAAGCGTTATGGTTTTGTATTAACAGCTGAATGAAGTAATAAGAGAATGGGCTCAATTACCTCCACTTGATGCATAAGGCCCCAGCCCTCCCCGAAAGGAAACAATGGCCTGTTAGTCTTGCATTCTCACAGTGGAAGGGAAATTAGCACCTCAAAAAGCCAGGTATTTTCTTTTATTTTTTAGTTAATTATTTTATTTATTTAAACCCCAAATGTTGCCCCCCTCCCAGTCACCCCTCCCAGAGTTCTTCACCTCCATCTCTCCTCCCTTTTGCCTCTGAGAGGGTGCCCTTCCAAGGGCATAGGTGTATCCTCTCCCACTGAGGCCAGACAAGGCGGTTCTTTCCTACATATGTGCCAAGAGGCCTCAGACCTGCCATGTATACTCTTTGGTTTAGTCTCTGAGATCTCCCAAGGTCTGGCTAATTGACGTTGTTGGTCTTTCTATGGAATGGCCAATCTCTTCAGCTCCTTCATAGGGGTCCCTGACCTCAGTCCATTGTTTGCCTGTAAGTATCTACATCTGTCTCAGTCAGCTGCTGGTAGAGTCACTCAAAGGACAGCCAGGCTAGGTTACTGTCTGCAAGCACAGCATGGCATCAATAATAATGTTAGGGTTTGGTGTCTGCCCATGGATGGATCCCAAGTTGGGCTAGCCACAGGATGGCCTTTCCTTCAGTCTCTGCTTTATTTTTGTCCCTACATTTCTTTTAGACAGGAAGAATTCTGGGTCAAAATTTTCGAAGGTGAGCCTCCACTGGGGGTCTATCTACTGGAGGTGGTCTCTTCAGGTGCCATGTCCCCACTGTTGGACATTTTGGCTAAGGTCACCCCCATTGAGTTCTGGGAGCCTCTTACATCCCAGATCTCTGGGACTTTCTAAAGGTTCTCCCCACCCCCAACCCCTGGCAGCCACGTATTTCCATTCATTCTCCTAAAGGGCAAATACTTCATTGCTTTTTCTAAGAGCAATGTCTTTCTCTTATGTCCTTTAGACCTACCACAGGACCTTACTTTGCAATAACAAAAATAACAACCTATCTTCTGCATGGTGGGGGTGCGGCCATTCACTGTGAAACAGTGTGGAGTTGGAGAACCTTCCTCCAGTGCAAGACTGAAGTGAAAATCAAGAAACTCTCCAATCAAGACAAACAGCATCTCAACAGCAACATTTAAGAATCCGGTCAGGGTACTGTGGCCCATGAGTGCAAACCCTGCCAAGCTTAATGGAGATTTTCTCTCAGGGCTGAACCCCAGGGTTACATCTTGAGCTTCTCCAAACAACAGCTTATTTTTTAAGGGATGTTTTTGTTTGGTCTTAAACAACTCGAAAGCCAAAGCCTCCTACGCAGGAATAACAAATGAATCTTCCTGCCAGCATGCCCAGAAGGCTGCTTTACCATCAAGGAAACACGAAAGTCTCTCCTCTGGTAATAAAGCGGCCTCAAGGATTACAGCTTACCTTTTCCCTGTGTGAGAGCAGATGTCTCAGAGCAAGGATGCTCTTAGCCAGCTGTGACAATACCGGAAACAATAAAACAGGAGGTTAACATTGAGATTTTTATGTGTGTGTGTCATCCTTTATTTCCTTTCCTTTCTGTGTTTCATAATTATCAAAAAGCACATTTGTGGACCGGGGAGAAGGCTCACTCAGTCAATGCTTGCCCTATAAGCTCAAGGACTTGAGTTTAATTCCCAGAACTAACATAGTAGCCAGGCTTGGTGGCACACCTACTATGAAAGGAGAAGCATGTGTGTCCCTGGGGCTGAGAGGCCAGCCAGTCTAGTGCAATGGCAGGAGCGTGAGATTCACTGAGAAACACTATCTCAAAAATAAAGGAATTTCAGAATACTCAAGGCTGTGGTCTGGTTTCCACACACATGTCCTTTCACTCACATCCATGTGTGTATTCACATGCCCATACATACTACATACACAAAAACATAAAGAGAGGGGGAGGGAAGGAGGGAAAGAAAGAGGGAGGGAGGGCAGAGCCAGCAGCACATTTTCCTGAGAGAAGCCATTTCTTTACTACACAACAAGCATCACACACTATGCCTGGTACCTGTAATTTATATTCATTAACTTTCATAGGAACTTTGCGAAAGATATATTTTATTTCCCTTTCTTTTTCTTTCTCTCTCTCTCTCTCTCTCTGAGTTTTTGAAACTCAGAGGTGAGATGCATCTAGCCCAAAGTCACACAGCTAATTTTAGTGGTGGAAGACTAATCAAAGTTTCTTTAAATTCACAGAGGGGCAGTTTCTACAAGCCCCAGACGATAGCATCAGACAGGTCCTCACAGCATTAATTCTTCCATTTCATTTTTCCCTCTTGTCCTGTCTATGTACATTTGCCATAATCTGCATCCTTGTTCATAGAATAATACTGAATATTATCATAAAATGTTTATATATGTCAGTTCATTTGTATTGAAATAAGTTTTGGAGTAAAATTTAATTGAAGTTCTAAATTAAAATCCTTTGGTCACTTAGTGAATTGAAAATGAAGTCAGGTGTACAAATGCCTGTAATTTTAGCACTTAGGAGGTAGAGGCAGGAAGATCTGGAATTGAAGATCATCTTCAGAACCATACTGTGTTCAAGACCAGCCTGGGCTACAGGAGATTACAAAAGCAACACACACTAGTATCCTTTTCATAAGTGGAAAAATACATCATAAAGCAAAAAGAGCACCACTAAGTTCGGCCTGGGCTCTGTTACCTACCAAGTGCTTGAGTCCACAGCCCAGATAATTAATTAAAGAGAGAAATGAGCAAGATCTGGAGAATCAAGGTCAAGTTAGTCAGAATCCAAGAGAGCTGCCTCCAGATGCAATAGGGAAGACAGGACCAACAGGGTCCCTTCAGGGTCAGCACCACCTAGGTGACAGCAAAGCTCCCTTTAGTTCCACCAGAATCTGGTGGGCCACATGCCCTCAAAGCATCATGAAATAGAAGACCATCAAGTGACACATGGCCCAGCGCCCTGCCTACCCACCCTAAGTGCCATGGGAGGTGGGAGATTTTCATTCTTGCCTGTTCTCTGTCACCAACCAACAGCAGGATTGGAGGCAATTTAGAGAAACATTTTGAACACTAGAGACCTCCAGTCTATAAATAAAAGAATTAACTACATAGGGTAGTGTGTACCTGTAAACCCAGGACACAGGACACTAAGGTAGGAGAGTCATATGATCCCAAAATTAAGGAAAGACTAGATTGTAGGGTAAGAGACTATCTCAAAAAAGGGGGGAGGATAAGAGAATAGCAGGAAGGCAAGGGTGAGATTAGAGAGGAAAACAGAAAGTGGGTGGGGGAGAGGCAGAGGAAGAGCAGGAGGAAAAGGAAGGAGAAAGATCAAAAAGAAGGAAAGACAGATGGAAGACATTTTCTTCATTTTATTCTATAATTTCTCCCCATTCTAAACCCCTGAATTTTACTTTAGCTTGAATATTTATATATATTCTCCAAATTTTTACTTTCTGAAATTTGAAACAAGCCTCTACTATGGCACAAATACAATATGCTTCTCAGATTGTAAGATTTACAAACATAGTGACTAATTATCCTATCAACCTACACACATTTCTTTCTTGTATAGAAGATCCCAGGGCATAAATTCATTATTTAATTCAAATTTACCCTCAAGAAAGAGTGATGAGCCTGATAGAGGCATTCTAGCCTAGGCTCTGGCCCATCTGATGTACAACATTGATCAGTCTGACTCAGTCTTTGTTTCCACACATAGATAAATATTTTCAGCCTCTCCTATTTTTGGGCTCCTGAAGGGATAAGATGATCTCACAGATGAGGAAACGTTTGAAAGAATGCCACCCTAAGTCCAGCCTGTCTGAAGATCTCTGTCGCTGTCAAGTGATATCAGAGATCCGAAGCCAGTTCCAGAGTGTGATGTAACTTGTCAGCTGACCTTGGATGCCTCGGTCTCTCTTGGCCTGTTGCCTCATTTGAATGATAAACCCATTTAGAGCCCTTTCATCACCAAAATTATACACTTCGGAGATTGATTTATTGTCAGCTACAATTACCCTTATCCACCATACATCAGACAGGATCATAGAAAAGGAGATAAAAAGAACCAGGACCAAAGGAGAGAGACACTGGAACCGGATGAGAGTTCTGGGTTTGTGTGCCAAGTGTGCCGTGTGCAAGGTCTGTTCCTCTGAGTAACTGTCTGATATGGTACCTCCTCCTCTGTAATGTCTACCCCAGGGGCCATCTGTTCCATGTGCCTCTGAGCCTTGGAACCTCACTGTCAGGATCTGACCAATGAGCAGGCTCCAAGTTAGTCACTCCAAGAAAATGGTTCAGGGAGACCAGTCTTTGGTTCTGGTAGAGCCATGAAGATGTCTTTATGCCCAATAGTACTGCCCTCCATAGATATGATGTAAACCTGGTAGATGGCTGTTACATACTCTTGAGACTAAAATTCCCTCAGAAGAAGGCAGAGATGTTGGCGACTGCTGACAGACTCATCCAGGTGTCTAGATCAGCCCCACTGATCGCAATACTCAATGTCCCAGGAGCCTGTCAATCACCTCTTCACCAGAGTTAGCTTGAGCTGGGTTTCTCTCTCTTGTCCCTGAAGAATTTCTCAATGATACACGGAAACTTTGAACTTGCTCATAAAGAGTTCAGAAACTTCTTCCACAGGTACCTTCAGGGCCACTGAAGCAATGTTGGAGTAGGTCGCAGTGACTGCAAGACTGTTAGACCCCTGGTTCCCTTTCAAAAAAAGCAAGTTGTCTCTGTGTCCTTTATCTATTGAGCATTGTATGAAGTTTGCTTTGAAGGCAATTTTCAAGGGTGGTTGACCTCGGAGTTCCCTGAAGACCCCTTCCTGGAATCCAAAAGAAATATCTCAGCCTTACCTGTCCTAGAATAAAGGACAAACTCAAAGGCCAAGAGAACGTGGTTTGAGAAGAAGGGGGCCGGAGCAGCTGGAGAGACCCTCACGAATTAAAAAAAAATAGCAGGATGCTGAAGAGACAGCTTAGTAAGTAAAAGAGCTTGCTTTTAAAACATGAGAACCATGGTATGCTCACTGGAAAGTAGGTACTAGCCCAAAAGCTCGGAATATCCAAGATACAATTCACAGACCATATGAAGCTCAAGAAGAAGGAAGAACTAAAATGTGAATGCATCAGTTCTTCTTAGTAGGGGAAACAAAATACTCATGGGAGGAAATACAGGGACAAAGAGTGGAGCAGACACTGAAGAGAAGGTCATCCAGAGACTCTCACATGGATATCCACCCCATATGCAGCCACCAAACCCAGTCACTACTGCTGATGCCAAGAAGTGCATGCTGACAGGAGCCTGATATAGCTGTCTCCTGAGAGGCTCTGCCAGAGGATGATACAGATGAGGATGCTTGCAGTCTAAACATTAGACTGAGCACGGGGACCCCAATGGAGGAGTTAGAGAAAGGAATGAAGGAGATGAAGGGGTTTGCAGTCCCATAGGAAGAACAAAAATATCAACCAACCAGATCCCCCAGAGCTCCCAGGGACTAAATCACCAACCAAAGAGTACATGTGGAGGGACCCATGGCTCCAGCTGCATATGTAGCAGAGGATGGCACTGTCTGGCATCAATAAGAGGAGAAGCCCTTAGTCCTGTGAAGGCTCGTTTCCCCAATGAGGAAAATGCCAGGGTATTGAGGTGGGAGTAGGTGAGTGGGAGGGGAAGCATGCTCATAGAAGCAGAGGGAGGAGGACGGGATGGGGAAACCGGGAAGAGTATAACATTTGAAATGTAAATATATAAAATACACCCCCCCAAAATTATTAGAACCAGAGTTCATATCCCAGCACCCACATAAAAGCAGGACAGGGCACTTGACACCATCCTCGGGCTTCCCTGTGTCTTTATCAGTACACACATACAACACACATTGTAGTGGGTTTGGCCTAATGTTGTTTGTATTCAAATGTAAGACACTGAGGGACCCTGGCCCCCAGTTGTTTTCTGAATGGTAAATAATGATGTCAGCAGCCAATGGCTAAGCAGAGCAGACAGAGGCGGGCTTTCAGGATTCCAGGTCTTGAGACCTGGAGGAGAAGAAGGGGATGGAGATCTGCCATGTCCATGCTGGGGGAGGTTGAGAAGAGGAGAGACGCCATGCCTAAGAAGAGTACAAGACACAGAGGTGTGGTCACTATGTGAAGGAGCCTGGCAAGCACAGTCCAGTTGGGCAGTCCTCTGGGTCCAAAGCAGCCAAGACAGAACACAGAACTTAGTAAATAATCACTCAAGAGTAACCACAAAGAGATTAGATAATGGCCCAGCTATTGAACTGTATAAGATACTAAAATTAAAGATGGTGTATATGCCTTTCATTCAAAAACATAAAACATTGAGGCAGGTAGCGAACTGCCAAGATTTATTAATTAGTCATTTAATTCAACAACACATACACACAACATACACACACACACACACACACACACACACACACACACAACTAAATAAATTAATCAAAAAGAACAGCACAACTGAATACCTGTTGCTGGACCACCATGAAATTTTGATATGTTTCAATGAGCTCTATGGTGCTTGCTATATTAGTTAAGATTTTCATGCTGTGACCAAATAATTAAACACAAGCAACTTAAGGTAGGGAGAATTTATTTGAGCTCACAGTTGGAGGTGATACAATCCATCATGGCAGAGAAGTTAAGATGGCTGGAGTTGAGGCAGCTGGTCACATTCTGTCCTTAGGAACAGAGAGCAATGAAGGCAGACACTCAGCTCGCTCCCTGCTTTTTTTCATTCAGCTGAGGACCATAGGCCATTGACTGTGCTGTCCATACTTAGGGTGGTTTAAGATTTTCTCAAAACACCTTTGAGTCAGGCAAGCTACATTCACTAGATAAATTAAAAACATTAGCAACAATAAAACCTTTTTCCTGCTGAGTCCACAGCGACTCTAAGTAAGTCAGATCTGCATGCTATTTATTACAGGGCAAGCTTAATGTGCATGTGCACAGATGTGGCAGCCAGGGTACAGAACCAGAGCTATCAGAATCTTTTTTGAAGGTTGAAAATATCTGATCTACCATGAAAACACCGTGTCAGAAAGAAGGACCACTGTGTGTGTACATGTGTGTACATGTATGTGTGTACATGTGTGTATGTATATATGTGTGTGTTCACATATATAGTGCATACATATGTGAGTACACATAGGTACATGTGTGTATATACACCAGTCACTGCCCTACGTTCTTCTCAATCAATGATAATAGGTCAATTTCCTCCTACTGAAATTGCCAGAGTTGGGGTCAATTTAAGGCAAGTGGGAAAGTTCCACCTCAAACCTCCAAGCACAAAGACCCCTCCCTTCCAGGGAGTAGTTAGCCCCAGAGCAACTGCAAACCAAACTGTCAAACAAAGCTACCTGTGACTCCCAGCTGACTTCCCCTTGACTCTCAACCCTGGAGAGTCCAGAATGGTTCACTGACTACAAATCACTTCGCCCCACTGTTAGTACTCTACCTAAGTTCCCTGCCTAGTGACCAGTTGTTTAAGTTACCAATTATTTGCATTTTGTCCCAATTGCTTGAAAGGTATATAACTCCCTGTTAGAGTTTGCTCAGGGTTGCTTCCCCTGAAAGGGAGTCAACCCTAACGTGTTGGAATAAAGTTCCTCTTGCAATTGCATCAATTGCTGCCTCCATGAGTCTCATTCAAGGGGTCTCGGACAGGGGTCGGTTTGGACCTCACACTATGTGTCTCTTACTTCCCTTCAAAAGAGAAAGAATGCTACATTACTACTCATATTTACTGTGCTCAGCCAACAGAGAAGTACAATGCTCATGGCCTGTTTTACCAGTGTTAACCCTCTGCACATTCAACCTTTGGCTCTGTAGTGACAAGTCAGGGCTCACATGCTCCTACCAAGGCAAGGAGCCACTGCCTCTAGCTTCACAGAACTCATCCCCTCCTCTCTGATTCACTGCATGCAACTAACTCCTAAGCAACTCGTTCATTCATTGACTCAATCATTCATTCATTCATTCATTCATTCATCCCCTCACTCACTTGTCAGATAAGAGTATGTAACACCTGAAACTGTACTCAGTCTCAGAAGTAAAGGGCTGCTCTACCCTTGTTCACAGCTAATTTGGGAAGAAGTTATTCATTATTTGATGCTACATTCTTCAGCTCATGTGCACAAAGACGCCAATGCTTTCATTTGATCATTATGATTGAGCCAGTTATTCTCTTTAATATCTAAGGACACTGAGGACAGAGAAGATTGAGCTAGAGCAAAAGTAAGGTATCAAACAGATCCAACTACCAAAATCAAAAGGGTGGAGACCCCAGGATAAAATAGTACAGTGGACCAGAATTGTAAATATAACAGAATTCCTTGTTATTGATGGAAGAGAAAGAGGCGGGCAGTTGTAGAAAGAGCCAGTCCTGGTGGGTCTCTCCCCATGTTAGCACAAGGCCAGTGGTTGCTGCCATTGTTCTCAATAATATGTGTTTTACATGAAGTTATAATCTTATGCCCGCCCCAGGCTCTAATTCTTCCATGCTTAGGAGTTTTCTAAGATGTGGGATTTATTTTCTCCTGTCCCCTTCCCACTCACATTGATCCTGTCCTCTTCCTAATTAGTTTCTCTTCAACTTTACAGTTTTTTTAAACTATGTTTTTATTTATTTTTTGACATTTTCATACATATGCATAGAACACATTTACTCCTCATTCATTCTCAAACCCCTTAGGTTTCATTCTCACATCTCCCTACCAACTTCATGTCATCTATCTATCTATCTATCTATCTATCTATCTATCTATCTATCTATCTATCTAACCTACTGAGTCCAACTTAGTGTTGTCCATATGTACATGGGTGTGGATTCATCCACAAAGGTACAGGTCATCTACTAGAGGCCATGTCCCCAAATAAAAACAATTCTCTCTCCCCAAGCAGCCACCAACTACTAATATCTCTTCATCTAGGGGCCTACAGAACTCCTTGTGCACTCCATCCTGGCATTTTTAACTAGCTTGATCTTGTGCAAACAACCATATATGCTGTGGCTTTATGAGGGTAACATCTATGTCATGGATGTGGAAGATTTTTTAGCACTGACTCTAAGACAGTCACAGACAAACTAGGGTGACAGGTAACCCTTCCCAGCTTAAGAATCATGTGTGTCCTCTCACATTCTGTCCCAGAGCCAAAGCAGGGGTCAAACTGGTCCCACTTAACACAAGAAGAAAACATTTGGGAAAGCTAAGAGCCTGGCATACAAAGTTGAGTCAACTTGAAGTAACTCCAACAGATCCCAAAGTGTGTCCATAACTGTGCCTCATGATGACATACATAAATACCTGAAAGGTAAAACTTAACTTCTCTCTGCTAAATCAATCTTGTTTGGTGACAGATTAAAATATTGGACCTTTTATGATGAGGTGATTGGAGTTTGCCTCATTCAGCACAGCACTTTTTTGTCACATGGGAAGCAGACTTTGAAGCATGTGGGGAGAGCGATATACTGTTTAGGTTTGACTCTGTGTTGCTTAAGTTTAGTTGTCAACTTGACATAACCTTGAATCACTTGAGAAGAGACTCAAATGGTCAGGTTGCCTAGTGGGAGTGTCTGTGAGGGGCAGATGTAGAAAGACTCAGACCATCATGGGTTGCATCATTTCCTGAGCTAGACCTTGGACTGTGGAAAAGCAGAGAGGCTAACTGAGAACTAACCAGAAGCCCTGAGAAAGGAAGCAGGCACCACCCATCTCTCCTTGAGCATCTATCGGGAGATATGGTTGCTAAGCAGTGAGACAGACATTTTCTGCAGTGGTATATCTGGTCAAAAGTTGTCTTTGCTCCTTTGTAACTAAGTATGTTCAGGGGATTCAGTGGCTTCTTACTCTTCACTATCCAAGTTTTGCTTGTCCCTTCATTCTCTTCCTTACGATTGAGGAAAAGCAATGGGAACGAATATGGCTTCAATATTGCTAAACTTCTTAAATGTTAGGTGCAGTTGGAGCAGAGAAAATTACAAAAATTAATTTGAGGTATTGGATTTTAGAGCAGGTAGAGAGGAACCCTACTTTCTTTGAACCAAATGGTAACGTGTTTTCCCAAACACTTTCTGGACCACTACACCTGGCTTGCTGTAGCTTTTGAGGTATAAAATTCTGGACAAGATGTGGTCACATTTTGTGTGTAGTCCCACATTTTTGTCAACTTTGCATAGTAACCTTGGAGAGTTATGGATCTCTGTAAGCATCAACTTCATCGCATCCAAAAATAAAGAGGCAGCCAGGGTATGCCCCAGGCTTGAGAGAAGGAGAAAATGAGACAGTTCACACACAGAAGCTCTCATTATTATGTTAATGTGATTGTTATCATGATCATGGTTCCATCTATAAAACCACAGGGGACTGAAGATAATGTAATCAGAAAGGAACTTGATCAGGAGACACAGATCCTCCTTCATTCATTTTATTTTATTTCATTTTTTTACTGCATAACCTTAGGGGGACACTGAGTTTCTTCTGTCTGGACAAACAGACTGGTATAGAACTTTTTGCCTTGTTACTTTATGACCTTTCAGGGAGAGTTGCTAGATTCAAGTGAAATCACAATTAAGATGTGTTTCATGCAAATAACAATAAACTCTGTACGTGAGAAGAGATGACTGGTGTAAGACCCCGACAAGACAGGAAAGCCTCTCTCGGCTGACAATGAACTTCCTCTCAGTTTAAGTATCCCAAAGAACATGGACAGATAGTTCACAGAGAAATAAACCACACTCTGCTTTAAACCCTCTTTTTAATAAAAGGCCAAGGCTGGTAGAGTGTTCTCACCAAGCCCTCAGAGGCTGTTTTTTGTAAAGATTCACTGTCCCTTCGTGTAGTTTGGGGAGCATGGTAGTCAAACTGAATGGGACCTTCTCTTCTTATACCATTCAGGACTGTCCCATACATGATGGGAAAACCATAACCTTTAACTCTGTAGTGGTTTGAATGAAAACACCAAACCCCATAGGCTTATATATTTGAATGTTTGGTTCCCAGTAGGTGTAACTTTTTAGAAAGGATTCAGTGTGGCCTTGTTGGAGGAAGTGTATCACTGAGGGTGTGCTTTGAGGCGTCCAAAGTCCATGCCAGACCCAGTCTCACTCACTCTGCCTGCAACTTTTAGATCAGATGCAAGTTTCAGCCACTGCTCCAGCCTCACACCTACCTGTTTGCTACCATGCTCCCAATAGTCATGGACTCAACCTCTGAAACTGTAAACAAGTCCCATCGAATTACTTTTTTATGAGTTGCCTTGGTCATAGTATCTCTTCACAGCAAAATAACTGTAACTAAGACAGTCTCCTACCAACCAAATGTCAGCCATTCTTTCCCTGATTTATGATCAGACCAACTAGATTCCAAATGCCCCTGTCAGGAAGGGCAGTAGTGCCCAGGTGAAGACCCATGTCTGGAAAAGAGTCACAGTCACTTCAGGTCTTAGAATGGCTTAGAATAGCACCCTGGTCCATCTTCCCCCATGTCCCATCTGACTGTAATCAATTCTCAGGTGCCATGAACAAGCACAAGTTTATGCACCAAAGGAGCACAGAAGGGGCCACAAAGGGCCAGGCTCTGTCCTTTAGGACATTAGAGTTGTGAAACAGTGTCCTCCAAGAATAGCATGCCTGCTGTCCTCTTGAAATCTCAGCAGCTGTTATCAACATATAAGATCTGCCTGTGATTGGGCCTTTCAGTGTTTCATCACAGAATGGGAGGGACTTGTGAAGCCCCACTCCTCACTGAGGACCTACTGGAAGTTAGTGGTTGCTAGGGGAGAGAGACAGTTGCTTCAGTGTTGTATCGGATCATAAGTTGTAAGACGAAATGAGAGACTGGGGAGATGGCTCAGTCAGTAAAGTTCTTGCTGGATAAGCATGAAGACTCACACTTGATTCCCAGCACCCATAGCATGTGTTTTACTATCTTAACATTGGGGGAGAGGGAATATAGGCAGAGTGCTTTGATTTTCCAAGCCAGCCAGTACAGTCTACATCGTCTACATTGTGAACTTCAGACCAATGAGAGACTTGAAAGAAAGAAAGAAAGAAAGAAAGAAAGAAAGAAAGAAAGAAAGAAAGAAAGAAAGAGACGCTGGAAGAATGACAACTAAGGTTGATCTCTATCCTCCAAATACACACAGATCTGCACACACACACACACACACACACACACACACACACACAGAGAGAGAGAGAGAGAGAGAGAGAGAGAGAGAGAGAGAGAGAGAGAGAGGATAAAATGAGCTAACACAGGGCCTAAAACGATCATCACATGGTAACTGCTTGATGTTGTGAAGCAATGGCTATATTCATATTCATGGGCTTCCATTCCTATATCCCCATTACACTGTAGCATCCACTGATGGCATGATATGAGCCAAATGTACACCACATATGTCCTCTGTAATTAACTCATCCCTGAAACATACCAGGTGCCAAGAAAGAAAGCATAAGGAAGAGAAAGGCAGCAGAAAGAAAGACAAAAGATGGGCAAAATGGAAGTGAATTTTACCTTTTTCAGGGCATCTGACATCAAGTTCATTATCAGAAATTCAGAGAGCTGCAGTGTAAGACCTGCCAGTCCAATTTCACAGATCAGGTTAGCAAGGCCAACAGTACCTGGTTCTTCCCAGAGAGTGACTAAGCAAAGCAAAGGGCTTGATCCACGCACTGGATACCAAAAGCACAGAACATTCTTGTCCTCAACATGCTGGTAACAGCAGTGACTACAGGCATCACTTTATTTGTAGAAAACTGTATGTGTGTTTCCCAATCAGAGTCAATTGGGACTTTAAAGCGGCATCTAGTTACCAGACATGGTGGCACACAATTTTAATCCTAGCACTCTGGAGGCAGAGGCAGGTGGATCTCTGTGAGTTCTAGGTCAGCCAGGGCTGCGTGGTGAAACCCTTATCTCAAAAAAAAGAAAGAAAGAAAGAAAGAAAGAAAGAAAGAAAGAAAGAAAGAAAGAAAGAAAGAAAGGAAAGAAAGAAAAGAAAAAAGAAAGAAAGGAAGGAAGGAAAAAAGGAAGGGAGGAAGAAAGAAAGGAAGGAAGGAAAAGGAATGTGGGAGGGAGGAGAAAGAAGAGAAAGAGGAAGATGACTACCACATCTGGTTAAAGTGATCAAAATAGTCTCCTGCTGTCTAGGGAAGGAGATGGGGTTCCAGGAAGCTTGGCAACATCTCAGACTCACTCAGATCTGTGGACAATTCCTCCATCCCTGTACAAAAGACCCTCCAGGGACATGAGTGTGCATTCCTTCAGGAATCCCTGTTTGTTTGGACTTTCCATAATCTATACCCACTAACAGAGAGGGAAAATATCCATCATCTAACAAACATCTGGATGGTGTTCAGAAACAGGCAGGACTGTGTCCTGGGCCAGTTTCTATTATAGGCAGAGGCAGTGACTCACTGGTGACCTTGAACGAGCAGAGGTGACCTCTATTCTTTTAACAAGCTTCTACTCCTGAGGACCCAGCATGTCACAAGCCACATCACTCCTGACAAAATCTCTCCAGCTGCCACAGCCTGAGATGGGGCCTCTGGAGATCCTAGATCTCTAGCCTGTCTCGTACCTTCTGATTCAGACAAACCTACAGGCTTGTAGACAGGTTCCCATGATTACTTCTCAGCTAGAGCTGCTAGAGGAAAGAAAATGCCCAGAATGTTCTGGAACTTCCAAACAAAGAAGGGATACGTAACACAGAATACAGTATCACACCAATGAGAGTCAATGTTAGATTAAAAGGAAGCAGTTGGATGCTGGAGAAATTCAGCAGTTAAGAATACCAATCTTTTGGTTTAACAGAAACTACGTAATGTACCTCACAATTATCTGTAACTCAAATTTCAGGAGATTCAACATTCTCTTTTAGACTCTGTGGATACCTACACATACAATATACATTCACACAGACACTCATACACAGAAATTAAATGTTTTAAAGGGATGAAATTATTTGGCTTGTCCTTTTCTCTGTATGCACAGTAACTACTCTGAAATAAAACACCGTCGGCATGCAGAACATTCTAAACCAATACTTGCTGAATGCCTGCTGCACCAGCCACAGTGTTAGTTGCCAAGCAAACAACTTTGAATAACCCAGTGTCATTCCTTGGTCTTACAGTCCATCAAGATACGTAAGTCAATCAGAGGTTCTCACACATAATTATGGAGATGTTGTTGGGCTGTGAAGTTCAATGGTTAGGGGAGTTTATGACAGGAGACAAATTAAGCCCAGGAGAATCAAGGAAGGCTTCCCTGAGGAAATGGTATTTAAGCTCACCCCAAGAAATAAGCTAGGCAAAGTGGGCAGCATGTATGGAACCCCCGAGGTACAAGGAAGTATAGATTACTTGCAGGTTCAAAGCAGACAGTGATGGGTAGTAAACAACAACACATAAGAGAAGAGGTAAGACATGAGGAGAGGCAAGATTCTATGTGGTTGAATAGGGAGGAAAATCAGGTTTTAATCTTTTTTTTTCTTTTTCTTTTTTTCGGAGCTGGGGACCGAACCCAGGGCCTTGCACTTGCTAGGCAAGTGCTCTACCACTGAGCTAAATCCCCAACCCCTTATTGGGTTTTAATCTTAACTGCATCCTCTCAGGGAAAGTGGGATCAGTTGTCCATCCATACAAAATACTTTGTAGAGCCAACAGCTGGTGTCAGCTCAAGGATTCCTTCTGGGACCCACCACCAGGACTGTAGTTAACTTGTCTAGGGACAGAACACAGAATGTTTCCCAGCATCCCCCATTGTCTTTCTTAAAGCCAGAGGAAAACAGAACTCTCATCACAACAGCTCAGCTAAGGATGAGCCTTTATCCACAGGAAATTGCCAGTGTGGGCCACATCATCCACCAGCCTCATAACCAATTAGGCAAATGGGTTTCTTCTGATGCTTCTGCATCGATTTTCTAGTTGACTTTAGAATCTTAGATAAGTGTGTATGCATGCATGTGGACTGTTTATCATATATGATATTGACACACCCCTTCTTTTTGTTTATTACTTTTACAGACAAAGTTTTATTCTGCAGCATATGTGGGCCTAGAACTCACTACATAGCCTAGGCTAGACTTAAACTCACAGCAACCTTCTTGTCTCTGAGTGTTCAGGTTGCAGGCATGAGTGCTATGTCCCACATTGTTGACAGTTTTAGTGAGAGAGTGATCCAGTCCTTACTCCTTAGCTATTTTGTTTGTCAAAACAAAGACACTTCGGAAGCCACACCCTAATTTTTCATCTGCTTGTCAACATTTAAACTCACAGAACAGAGAATTCTGACCAAAATTTTCAGGAAAGGATGTAACCTGAGACTTTAGTCACTTTCTAGAAGGTGGATGTAATGGGCCTATACTGCTATACATAACAGACAGACAGTACTAGGGGTTGATGGCCTAGATGTGTGCTGTCCCAGTAGTAGCCTACTACACACATGCAGCCACCAAGCCCTAGCAATGCAGTAAATAAACAATGAAATGTGCAAAATATGTGGGAGATGCCGAAGATGGCAAGGACCCAATGTAGTTCATTAAAAGCTGCACACTCAAGTCAGAGCTTGGATATGCTGGGAGAGCCAAAAGTATGAAGGTGCCCTTGACTGCTCTCTCTCTCTCTCTCTCTCTCTCTCTCTCAGATGGGTATGTATATATCCATATACATGTTTATGGGAGTGTATTATTCACCCATGTATGTGTGTGTTTGTGTGTAGGCCAGATGGATATCTGTATTATGTAGCCACTGCCTCCAAATTGGTCCATCTCATCCTGGAGGGAAGATAGACAAAGCTCTCAAAGCAAATGAGCATGACAATGCTCCAAGAGCTCCTGACATTTGCAAGGCCTTTCCCACAGATATGTAAGCTGCTAGGGAGGGGAGACTCTCAACCCATTGAGCTGCCTGCAAATCCTGCAGGAAGTTCCAGAGATATGGCTTTTGTGAGTTGTCACCTGCATGCACAAGGGTGGGCTTCCAGTGATGCAGCTAGAAGTAACGCTGATAACTCGCTAGTTCACCACGCTGGACTTGGCAATCGCTTTTCTTGTTGCCAGTGACTTATCTAAGATGAAAAGACATTTATTCTCTCTCCCCAAGATAATGCACACAACAGTTCAAGGTCTGCCTCAATGGCTCTCCAATTTAACTTTTGAAACAGGGTCTCTCATTGAAGCTGGGGCTCAATAATCCAGCTAGACTGGCTGGCCAGCAGGTCTTATGGGTTCTCTTCTGCCTTCCCAGCCAGATAGTACAAATGCACCTGGCCTTCACATAGATGTTTGGGATCCAAATTTAGATAGTCATCTTTGTATAGAATGCACTTTGCCAACTAAACCATCTCCCCAGCCCCTTTATTTCATGTTTTTAATGAGTTCTCTCAAAAATTTAAAGGTTCTTAGGCTGCCTTAGGGTTCCCATTGCTGTGAAGAGACATCGTGACCAAGGCAATTCTTATAAAGGACAACATTTAATTGGGGCTGGCTTACAGGTCCAGAGGTTCAGTCCATTACCATTAACTCAGGAAGCATGGCAACATGCAGGCAGACTTGGTGCTGGAGAAGGAGCTAAGACTTATGAACCTTGATTGGAAGGCAGCCAGGAGGAGATTGTTTCCAGGCAGCTAGGAAGAGAGTTTCTAAGCCCACCCTCACAGTGACACACTTCCTCCAACAAAGTCACATCTACTTCAACAAGGCTACACCTCCTAATAGTGCCACTTCCTGAGCCAAGCATATTCAAACCACCACAGAGTCTGTGTTGTATCTCTCCTGGGGCAGAGTCACTCTCCCATTCTGCAGGTAGAAAGGTTGGGAGCTCTGTTCAGAGTAAAATCAGAACAAGGGCATTAGTGACACTGATGTTGGGATCCTCTGTGTGTGAAAGACAACCATGTGGAAGCTAAATACCCAGACTGGGATCAAGGCTCCCTCATTTACCAGGTAAGCCATGGCAAGAATCTCTGCTTGCTGTGGATCAGTTTCCCTCTTTGCTACAGAGGGGCCTAGCTGAGATGGGAGCTGGGTCTTCACATTTCAGGCTCTCTGGTCCTCTGCCCAATCGCCTCAGGCTATCACTCAGATTGCCTGGGATGAGAGGCTAATTTCCATCTGCAGAAGTGTCTCCAGAGGAGGAGCCCTGGAGAAGCCCAATGGCTGACACATGTCAGAATGTCACAATATTGATGATGTTCCCAAGAGCACCGAGGCTGCCTGCTGCCACAGCTGACTGGAGCGTGAGTGCTTGCCAGGCCAACACTGTCAGTCTTGCTTTTTACCACTGAGGTTTGCTTTGACAGAGACACTTCTGAAGAAGAAAGGAGGACACATTGACTCTGTACCCAAGACTGGGCCAAAGCTCTCTATTGGGAGTTAAAAATCCTACACAGAGTGTCTTGGAGTGTAACTTTAATGAGGAATTTATAGAGATGCTCAAATCAAAATGACCCCACTGGACAGCAGCAGTGGCTCCTTGCACAAGATCAAACCAGTCAACACTCCAACATGGATGGGGGCAGGTGTCACAAGAAACTACCTGGAGCTGAAGAGGTATTGACTGTTTTTGGATGCTGCTGGAGTCTGTTTTGTAAAAGTTTATGATGACTGGTGGGTTTCCCATGCTCCAGTGGGTAGCCCTGACCCCATGTGCATATGGGCTAAGCTAACTGTGTTCACTAGGTTATATTTTTAAAAAGAGTGAGAGAGAAAACCTAGAGTTCAGAGTGTGATGTGGTGGTGGGGGTGTCTAGGAGAACAGGAGGAGTCGTAAAAGATGACTGAAATCAAAATATATTTTTTAAAGAAAAAGAAAATGATGTTACCTGAGGGAGGACACACATAATAGGCCTGGTGTTCTCAGGAGAAAGCAGTTGGAAATAGCCACAGAAGGTAGCTGATGTAAACACACCCATGGAGAGACAGCGGCAAGACTTCTGTGAAGTATCTATAAGCTGAGCAATGCCAGTGTTTAATGAAAGCAGGACAATCTAAGAGAGGTGAAAAAAATATCCCGGTAGAGCAGTGGTTCTCAACCTATGGCTATGGCCCCTCTGTGGGTCAAATGACTCTTTCACAGGAATCATATATTCGATATTTATGATTCATAACAGTAGCAAAATTATTTATGAAGTAGCAACAGGACAACATTGTGGTTGGATGACCCCACGACATGAAGAACTGTATTAAAGGGTTGCAGCTTTAGGAAGGTTGAGCATCACTGCTCTAGAGCTTTCAGACAGCCTGGGCCTGCCAATACATTGTAATGTGCAGCATCCACCCAGGGGCTGGGAAGGTGGCTCAGTGGCTAGACTGTCTTCCATGCAGCCATGGGGACCTGAGTTCAATCTCCAGCACCCACGTAAAATGTCCATCACAGTAGGGTGTACCTGTAACCCCAGAACTGTGGAGGAAGAAATGGGGGAGTCATTGTCACTCACTGGCGAGCCATTCTAATCTCATTAATGAACCCCAAGTTTAGTGAGATACTCTGACTCAAAAAATAAGGTGGAAAGAGCTTAAGGAAGACACACAAAATCAACCTCTGAGCTACCCCTTTATACATGTATGTACACATATACATGCATACATATGTTCACATACACATCCAAACGAATCCCATCTTGTTTAGGATGCTTGGTGCTAGATGGCATCATTTAACCTTATCTACTCTGTGTGGTAAGTCCTGTTATTCTCTATTTTGCTGGTGGATAAAGAGAGTAGAAGTCAAGTATTTCCCAGGTTTGTACTCTGGGATTGTTAGGTTCACCTCCCACCAATGTCAGAAGCACATCTCTCTCAGCCCCATCCTTCCTAAGTTCAAGATTACTGATGGCTTCCTACAGATATGCAAAGTGAGGCTGGGGAGTGTTAAAATCATACCAGATCACATAGATAATACAAAGAGTGTCTTTATCAAAGTTCTTTATCAGCATATATTTAACTATACATGAAAGTGGATTTTATTATGATCATACTTGGGTGTTGATCATATTCAAACCCCATTATCCTTTCAGGAGGTCCCTATGGCCTGCTAATCTACAAATGGTTAATGTCTGGAGGTAAAGAGGCACATTTTCCTTCATTAATGTAGTGTGGGGAGCAGAGGCAGTCCCAGGCGAGTGTGTGTGTTGTTGATGTGAGCATAGCCATATCAAAGGCCGAAGTTTCAGGCCCATAGGAAGATGGCAAAGCCTTTCTTCTGGTATGAGTGGGGGTGTGGACTGTATGCAGAAAGTGTTTGCTGTAGCTTTCTCTCAAGAGATGTCTACAGCCTAAAGACTGCTCCCCTACAGACAGTGCTCTGGTCAGGATTAGCTAGATCTGCCTCCTTGTTCAGTCATATATTACTCTGCACTTCCAGAAGTGGGAGTGTTCAGGCTTGCCACTCAGAGAGCCCTGTCTATTCACTCTCCGTTTTTCTATATCTGTGTGTCTGTCATTTCTTCAGTTGCTAGCTGACCAAATCAGATCCATCTTGCAAAGCAATGCAAGGGGGCGGGGGGTGGGCAGTGTAACCACTAATCCACTGTCCATGTTTCTGTAAGTAATCTCTCATATTCCTGTAAGTTACCTTAGTAGGACCCATTGAGTCATACAACAGTGAAAGACCTGAAGAGACAAGCTGGGGAAATAAAGGTTTCCAAAAGAAGAAACCCCAAATCCCACACTGATCTCAATATCTGTCAAGCAAAGAACACACTTACCCGCAAGGAAGAGGAGTTCTGTCCTAAGCTGTGAGACATCATGGCAGTATGAGCTCATCATTGCAAGGGCAGACAATCACAGGGCAGGATGAGCTATATACAGTGGGCTCTCTCCCCTTCGGTTCAGTCCTCAGAGTGCCCCTGGCTCATCCTCTTCTCTCAGTGCTTGTTCTCTCCCAACTTCTCAATCTACAGTGACTACTATCAAGGGTGTGAAAGTCTAGGAAATCAGTCTGGAAACTCCTCAGAAAATTAGACTACTGAGAACCCAGCTATACTATTCCTGGGCATATAACCAAAAGATGCTCCAACATATAACAAGGACACATGTTCCACTATGTTCATAGCAGCCTTATTTATAACAGCCAGAAACTGGAAAGAACACAGATGTCCCTCAGCAGAGGAATGGATACAGAAAATGTGGTACATTTACACAATGGAGTACTACTCAGCTATTAAAAACAATGACTACATGAAATTCTTAGGCAAATGGATGGAACTAGAAAATAGCATCCTGAGTGAGATAACCAAATCTCTCTCTCCCTCTCCCTCTCCCTCTCCCTCTCCTTCTCCCTCTCCCTCTCCCTCTCCCTCTCCTCCCTCTCTCCCCCACTCTCTCTCTCTCTTACACACACACACATACACACACACATACACACACACACACACACACACACACACACACACACACACACAAACCACACATGGTATGTACTCACTGATAAGTGGATATTAGCCCAAAAGCTCGGATTACCCAAGGTACAATCCACAGACCACATGAAACTCAAGAAGAAGGGCCACCAAAGTGTGGATGCTTCAGTCCTTCTTAGAAGGGGGAACAAAAATATTCACAGGAGGAAATACAGAGACCAAGTTTGGAGCAGAGACTGGAGAAAAGGCCATTCAGAGGCTGCCCCACCTGGGATCCAGCCCAAACACAGCCACCAAACCCAGACAATATTGCTGATGCCAAAAAGTGCATGTTGACAGGAGGCTGATATAGCTATCTCCTAAAAGGCTCTGCCAGAGCCTTACAAATACAGAGGCAGATGCTCACAGCCAACCATTGGACTGAGCACAGGGTCCCCAATAGAGGAGTTAGAGAAAGGATTTCAGGAGTTGAAAGGTTTGCAACACCATAAGAAAAACAATCCCAAGCAACCAGAGCACCCAGGGACTAAACCACCATCCAAAGAGTACGCATGGACAGACACATGACTCTAGCTGCATATGTAGTAGAGGATGGCCTTGTTGGGCATCAACAGGAAGAGAAGCCCTTGGTCCTGCCAAGGCTTGATGCCCCAGTGTAGGGGAATATTAGGGTGGGGAGGCAGGAAGGGGTGGGTGGGTGGGGAGCACCCTCATAGAAGCAGAGGGAGTGGGGATGGGACAGGGGGTTTATGGACAGGAAAGCAGGAAAAGGGGTAATATTTGAAATGTAAATTAAAAAATCCAATTTAAAAAAAAGAAAGAAAGGAAGTCCAGGATGAGTGACTTCACACTTTCACACACGTGTGGTATCATTTTGTGTGTCTTGTACTGCGTTGGTAGAGATTCCTGTATGGATGTGGGCATTGGTGTAGAACGGGAACAAGCTAAGCTGACGGCTGTACGATTCTGGTTGTGGTTGATTTACAAAACATGCTGAATAAGCCTCCATGGCTAATTTGATGATTTCACTGAGATGGCAGGGGATGAACTGGAGACAGAGGCTGATAAGAAATGCCTGGAAGATCGTCTCTATTTTACCCTGTAAAACAGATGGCAACGTTACCTCCAACAGTGAAGACAAGGCTGTGAGATCAGGGAGTTAAGGACTTTAAGGGCAATAGTATGAGACTCAGGACAGAGAGAAAGAGCATCCAGAAGTGTGTGGGACACAGAGGTTGAAGGGTTAGTAATCAAGGGCTCTGGGAGTGGAAACAAATAGGTAACCAGATGTGACATCTTTCAATGCAGCCCATAGTTCCAGGACAGCCTCCTAGCCTGGGGACTACATCTATACAACAGGACTCAGACTCAGGAACCCAGCTGTCACCTCCTCTATTTACCAACTATCCTCAGCTCTTTTCTCTGCTTACACTGATGGATGTATTCCTTAATGCACCCACATCAGACCAAGAGCATTTTGGAAGAGGCTCACCCTCCTAGCACACCCTGTGCATTGTCTCCCCATGTGAACCAGAAAGCACAGCGGATAAGAACTTGAGTTCTGACATCAGACAGCTTATGTTCCAACCCTAGCCCACCACCTCATAACTGGCAGAACCTTGGTAAGTCACCAAGGATCTCTCAGCCACAGGCTCTGTATCTACAGATCAGAGATTCCACTTAATAGAGTAGCTCTAGGGTTCAGGAAAAAATAGCCCCAGTCATCAGCTTCTACAACAGATAATCAGGTAAATTCATTACAGCAATTTTAGACTGGAATGCAAGGTAATTGTTTGGGTCCTGCCTCAACTCAAGAGAGTGTTGTAAGAGCTTAGTGGAGGGACACAGAGATGAGGCAGAAAGAACATGAGCCTCAGTGAGCTGGAGGTTGGTTGCCCCACCCAGTGGTGCCTTAGGAGAGGCTGCTTGCCAGGGCCTTTGGGTCCAGAAATCTCCAATGTAATTGAGAAATATGTTCCTCATGCATTCCTAATTGGAGCATGGCAGATGGCAGTGGTGTTTGTTTAATGAAATATGTCCATTCGATTAAGCTTGGGCATTGGGGATTTAGGGCTTCAATGCAATTTCCGTTACTACCCCTCCTTCTGGGAGACAAGGGTAGTTTCAGGGATTTTAACAAACTTAGATCAGAGGTTGGAGAATGAACAATGGTAGTGGCGTGTGGAAACCTAAAACTAAGCTTGTGAGCCTCTGGCTCTAACTAGTGTCCCATGTGATGAGTGGCCATTGTGGTTTCTCTTGGGTGAATCTGGGCTTAGGTGGGGCCGAGGATAAATTACACATGTGGCTAATGAAGAAACCAGTCCAGAGTGATCAGAACCCTCACCAGGCTGTAGTGGATGTTTCCTCTGTGATTTGTTCTGTCTCTTTCCAAAATGCTCCCCGGGACTTGAGGAGATGCTTCAGATATAATGCATCTGTTGTACAAGTGTAAGGTTCTGAGCTTAGATTTAGAACACCTCCATTCAAGTCCCATCAGTGTGGCATATGACTGTCACCCAGTGTCAGGAAGTCAGAGAGAGAAGGATTCTGGGAGTTTATTGGCCAGACAGTCTGGCTGATCAGTGAGTGCCAGGTTCAGTAAGGGACCCTGCCTTAAAATAAAGGTGAGCAGCAATAGAGAGAACTCAGTGTCTACTTCTGGTATTAATTCATGCACACATATATTCCCACATGTGTGTGGACATACACAAAGTCAAACTCCTTTCATTGCCTTTTTAGAAAGGGGAGGGTGATCTGCCATTGCCTTTTCCCAGGTGTGATCTGCAGGGTGCACTTGTTTCTCCATGAGAGACAAGCTCAACTACAGATCCAAGAAGTAAACGGAGACCTTTCATGCACATCATGAACATCTGTCCTCATCTCCGTCTCTAATGCTAATTTTGCCTTAATTTACCCACATGGCAGAAACCCACTGTGTCATCTATTCCCAGTTGTCAACTTGACTACATCTGGAATGAACTGCAATCCTGAAATGGAAGGCACTCTTTTGATCCAGATCTTAAGGCACAGTGTTGATTTAAAAAAAAAAAAAAACAGGCCCAGGCAAGGTAGTACACACCTTTAATTCCAGGAGACTGAGGCAAGCAGATCTCTGAGTTCAAGACCAACCTGAGAAAGAGCAGGTTCCAAATCCAGGCATGGTGGTACACACTTTTAATCTGGGCCACAGCTCCTATTGGAGGCCTACATAAGGATGATGGAAGAAGGAAGATTCACCCTTTGGCTGCTTGCACTTCCTTGCCAGCACATCTGTTGGGACCTACTTCTTCAGGATTCCAGGTTATATAGAAGGTCAGTTGAATGAATTAGCCTCATGAGACTAAGCAACTACTAGATTCTTTGACTTCCCATTCACAGCTGCCCATTGTTGGGTTAGTTAGATGGCAGATCGTAAGTCATTACAATAAATTCCCTTAATATAGAGAGACATTCCCTAAGTTCTGTGACTCTAAAGAACCCTGACCCATACACCCACTCTCCATACTTTAAAAATAAGCTTCACTGCTGGTATCCTGCACTGTATGAGGAAGACTTTCTCCTTCTAAACAAGGCTACCAATAGAAGGGTCTCTCTTCCAAAGTATGATATATTCACAGATTTCCCATGTCTTCAATCCTAAAACTCATATGGAAGGCCAAAAGAGCCAATCCACGTAGAAACAGCAATGTTAAAAGTATCACAATAATTATCTTCAAATTGTACTACAGAGCCATAGTGACACAGACATATAGACCAGGGAAATGAGAACACAGAACCCAGCAATAATCTCATGGAACTACAACCGTGTAATTTTCAACCAAGGTGCCAAAAGTGTACAAAGGATAAAGAAGAACCTCTTTATCGAGTAGTATTAGGAAAGTTCCACATACTGAAGGATTAAACACTGTACAAAAAAATCAACTCAAAGTAAATCAGCGATCATGGACATTTGAATCTGCTAGAGAAAGCACAGGAGAAACTATACCATACATGCCCAGGCAACAATGCTCTAGTCAAACTCTAGTAGCTGGGGAATTATCAGCAAGAACTGACAGATGGAGAGACATGCAATTACAGAGACTAGATCATCATAAAGGAGTGAATGACAATCTATAGAACATCAGAAAATCTGTACAGCTGTTCATGTGGCATGGTATTAATATCCAGAATATATGGAAAAACATAAAATAATCAGTCAGCTCCACCAATAAATGGTTGAGCAAATTAAACAAATACTCATTAAAAGAAGAAACACAAATTACCGACGAGTATCTGGAAAATGCTTAGTAATTTTAGCTACCAGGAATATGCAGATATTGAGGTGAAAATCAATAGTAAGGGCTCAGAAGTTACAAGTGCTTGTTGCTCTTGCAAAGGACCCAGGTTTGGTTCCCAACCCCACATCAGGAATTTCACAACTGCCTGTATCTCCAGTTCTATGATCTCTTCGTTTCTGAGTGCTTCATCCAATGGTGCACACACAGACAAGCATGCACACACACATATACAAAAAAAAAAGAAATAAATAATTAAAAATAAGTCTCATTTTATATTTTTAAAACAAGACCAAAAAGGGATAAAAATCCTATATTGAGATTCCATATCATCTAGTCAGAAATGCTATTATAAAAAAGGACCAAATGTGACAAATATTAATGAAAATACAGGGAAGGAAGCTTTGCACATAGCTAGTGGGATTGTATATTAGAGAAACCATACTGGAAACCAGTGTGCCGGTTCCTTCAAAGGCAGCAATAGAACTACCTTCTGACCCAATTATGCGCCACTCCTGGGAATATTCCAAAAGGAATTGGTGGTGGCACATAATAGAAACACCTACATATACATTGGTTGTAGCACTGTCGGCTATAGCCACATTGTGGGAGTGCCTATAAACAGACAATGGGATGAAGGAAACAGTATGGGGCGGGGCTGGGGAGATGGCGCCACAGTTGAGAGAGCTTCCTGCTCTTGCAGAGGACACAAGTTCAGTTCCCAACATGTAGTTCAAGCTCACCGCTATCTGTAACTCCAGCTCTAGGGCATCCAATAAGCTCTCTGGACTATGTAGTCACCTGCACATACATGTGCATACCCACATATAGATAAACACACACACACACACACACACACACACACACACACACACACACACATACCCCATAGCACATTTTTTGTTTTAAAAAATAAGGCAATGAAATGAAGTTTTACTCAACCATAAAGAAGATCGTAGTCATATCTTTTTTTTTTCTTTCAGGAAGATAGAAAACAAACAAACAAACAAACAAACAAACAAAACAGTGATCATCAATCATCAAGTTAAGAGAGACAGCCAGGCTCAGAGAGACAGACATTACATGTTTGCTTTCATATACAGGCTGCTTGTTTGTGTGTTTCTTGTTTTGTAAGGAATACTTGAACATATAAGTAGAGCTACTTGGAAAGAGTATATCATGGGCGAGAGAGGTCAAGAGAGGGCGGCATGAGATCGGTGCATACCTTCTATCTATGGGAAAGCGCCACGGTGAGAGACTGATGTGGTGTGACTGACATGTGCTAATTGAAATACAATTACAGAGGCTGGAAAGACGGCTCAGCCGTCAAAGGCATTTGCTGTTCTTTTAGAAGACTAAGTTCAATCCCTAGTACCTTCGTTGGTTGGCTCACAGTCATCAGCTCTGGGAGATCCAAAACCCTCTTCTGGCCTCTGCAGGCACTGCACTCCCGTGCGTACATTGACACATATAATTTTTAAATAAATAAAATTAAAGGTCCCACTAAAAAATATTATATACCATAAAATATATCCATTATAATTAGACGATTTAGTTGCATTTCCAGTTGTAGAATAAAATTTATGATTTAAGTTATAGAAAAAGGTGGATTTTTTTTTTTAATTTTTTGAAACAGGGTGTTATGTAGCCCAGGCTGGCCTCAAGCTCATTACATAGAAAAGGATGACCTTGAACTCCTGATCCTCCTGCCTCCCCTCCTAGATTTCTGGGACCACTAAACCCAGTGAATGCAATGGTAAGAACTGAACCCAGGGCTTTGTGCATGGCTGGCAAGCACTCTACCAACTGAGCCATGCTCCTGGCCCCTGTCTGTCAATCATTATACTGTCTACCCAGAAATAAGTATTGGCTGAACAAACAATAAAGTGAAAGATAAAATCTAATGTCAGACCCACAAGATGCTGAAATCCCTTATCCAATAGAGCCACCGGACGGTGACACTGGCATTTCTGTCCATACTCTCTATCCACGTTTTGACGTTTCACCTACTTGACCTATGTGGTGGTTATGAAGGATTTACTCTGACAAGAAAAATAACACCTTAAACCATCCAAGGAGCTAAGAGAACTGGTGCTGGGCACGTATGGATAACCTCAGCCTATCTAGAAACAGATTTCCCCAAAAGGAAGTTAAGTTTTCCCCAAACACTTTAGATCCCTACAACTGATTCTCTAAAATGTACCCATCTGGAAGCCTCCTCTTAGGCTCTTGTATTTATTTCTCCTACTTTTTTTAGGCAAAATGGAAGAAGGTCTGTGCTCCAGCTTTAATTATGTCAACAGCTACATGACCTGGGTGAATCCCTTTGTATCCCTGAGCTGGAATTGTCTCCTATCTGTCCCTGATCTGAGTTGGAGAGGCAGAGGTATCTGGAAGACAAAATAAAGCATGTGAGAAGAACATGCATCTTGGTTTCCTGTCCTGGTGCCATGATAAATACTCAGATATTGGCCTACTGTCCAAGGGTACAATCCACTGCAGTGGGGATATGAAGGCAGCAGGAGCTTGAAGTGGGTGCTTACACTGTATCCGCAGTCAGAAAGCAGAGAACAATGAACGCATGCCAGCATTCGGCTTTCATTCTCTCTGTCTATACAGTCCAGAGGATGATGCCACCCACTGCGCATGTGTCTTCCCATGTTCATTAATGCAATCAAGACCATCCCCGACTGACTTGTCCAGTGGCTCTTCTCCTATGTAAGTCTAGCTTCTGTTAAGGTGACAGTTAAAGCAAACTGCCACGCTATGCACATGTGATGTATTTTAGTTGGCTACCATTCTCTCTCATTTGCACTAACTACCTCATTCGTTGAAAGGTACCTTTGTCATGAAGAAACTGGTGGTGTCCTCTACAGTTGGCCATTGGCTATATGGTACCTTCATGAACAATGCCAGTGTGTGTGCCTTATTAAAGAGATCTCTGCTCTTTCTCAATGCCTACTCTTAGTTTACTCATAAGTCTAAAGAGCACAGTCTATCGTTTCTTAAACCACAGCATATTAAAAATGAAAAGAGATAGACAGGAGATGTTGAAACTCATTCAACTTGCAACTCCTACTACCACCGCCACCACCACCACCAACCACAAAACTTTTGTGCAACTATAATAACTAAATGCTTTTTTTAAAAACTAAATATCTAAATACTTTTAGGTATTTGAGTACAAAAACAGGTTAAAAATTATTCTAGTTTTCTTTTTGTTGCTGTGCTAAAACACACTGACGAAAAGTATCTTAGCAGAGGAAAGATTTATTTGGCTTGTACTTCCAGGTCACTGCTCATCATGGCAGGAAGTGAGGACAGAAACTCAAGGCAGAGCATGGAGAAAACAGTGCTTGCTGGCTCTTTCTGTGGCTCACTCTCTGGCTCATGCTCAGTTAGCTTCTTACACAGCCCAGGCCCACCTGCCCAAGGTGATGCTCACAGCAGGTTTGATCTACCTACATCAAAAACCAAGATGGCTCCCCATAGTCACGCCCATAGGCCAAGCTAATCTGGGCAATGCCTCAGTCTATGTTTTCCGATCAAATGACCTTAGGTTGTGTCAAGTTGATAGTTAAAGATAACTAGGACACAAATCAGGCATTGGCGGAAATAAATATATTCTAAACCAATTATTTGGCACACATATAACATTTATTAAAGAGCAAAACAAATTTGAATATTGATGAGATGACTGCATTTGTTTATTTTTACACAAAGAATAAATCCCATCTAAGTATTTGGTACTACAGGATGTGACACTCTTCATGGTTTTTTTTTCAGAGATCATTACTATTAGAACCATCAGTAACAACAAGAACATCAGTACATCAAGGCAGAAGTGTCTTCAGGACTGTTTCAGAAATTATTGGAAATTCTCTGTTAATTTCAAGCCAAAATTTATTTAAAGATTTTTTTCTTAAAAATTTGAATCAACAACTCAAAGAGCTATTTTTTAAATCAAAACATCTAACACAATACCCTCTAACGGAAAACTGATTTGACACATTAGGAAGAATAGCAGAAAACACTAAGAACTTCTGTTCCCTGTAATTAAGCTATTTAAGACTAGAACGTTTTTGTGTGTAATAAAAACATTACAATTCATAATACAGAATAGTCTGGAGTCAAAGCCAATGCTTTTCTGGCAGAGTGCACTGCTGTTCTGTGGGATGGCAGCATCTATATTGGAAAGTGTGTACGCTGAGTGTTCGAACCCCAGACACAACACAAGCAGAAGCACCAAGCAATTCCTCTGCTCATTACTGTTTGGATTTTGAATTTGCAAGTTTTTACATACTCAGAAAAAGCTCTGAACATCTCTTGCACTATCTGCACACCATCATGCAACTCCATGAGTCACAACCCACAGTTTAGGACTGAGGAGGTTGGGCTGGGATGATGGTCAACTTATCACAATATGGAATCATTGGGACAGAGTCTCCCTATGAGATTACCTAGGTTATCCTGGCCTGGGGCTATGTCTGTGGGGATTGTTTTGGTGACATTAACTGAGGGGGGAAGACTTGCCCACCGTGAGTAGCACTGTTTTCCTGGGCAGCGTTTTCTAGATTGTACCAGAGTGGAGACTGCAAGCTGAGCACTGTCTTTGCTATCTGCTCTTTTGACATGACCGCACAGCCTCTGCATAGACAGGACTGTTTTCACTTGAAGACGCCACTGTGTCTGAGGCCTGGGAGAACACTCAGCACAGGAAAACCACCTGCTGCACATGTGCCACTGCTACACTAATTAGTGCCAAGGCAGCACCCAAACTACAAAATGGACACAGTGATGTGACACTGCAAAAGTCGACATAATTTTTTATTTCTTCACTATGCAACAATGGTAAAGGAAAATGGAGAGCTCTGAATGATCTTTTTCCTTTTAACAACAACAATAATAATAACAATAATAACAATAATTTTATTAAATATTAATATTTTTATTTTAATAATGATCACTTCATGATTTTACATTTTTCTCTCACTTTATGAGGCTTTTGAGAATTGTGTGCAATCCACATTCATCATAGCCACACCCCAATTCCCCCCAGATCCACCCCTGGCTTCTCTATCCCTCTAACTCTGTGTCCTCTTTTTTGTTTTCTTACATACATGAAAATCTGATTCCCAAGAACAACAACCAAAAAAAAATTATGGTAAGAAAACAGGAAATCAGCCATCATGTTTAATCTACTGAGTGAGAAGCATAGCACAGACTCACTCCTGGGCACTGTCCTTGTTCCCAGGCAGAGGAAAGTGCTTGTTGTGACGGGAGCCTGAGGACCCTAACCAGGTTTACTAAATTAAACAAGCTCTATTTACAGATGCTCAAAGAAAAGCGTTGATTCACTGCTAATAAGGGTTAAAAATCCAAAGGGACAATTTTCCTCTGCCCCCAAACACTTGGTCCACCAGGCAAATTGTTCACAACTTTCTGAGTCCCTGGAGATGGCTGCAGCTCAATTAAACCTGATTTTGTCCCTGGGATCTGAAGTGAGCTATGAAATTAAGAGAATTGACTCTGTCAGGCTTCATGTTTCCTCCCTTTTCCGACCCAAGAAATTAACTCCTCATCAGACTGACAAATAGACATTGCACCTGGTTGTCATCGCTATAAATGTGTGCCCCTCTGTAATCACCCTTCTTAATTAGCCAGGGCTGCTTGAGGACAGAGACAGGAATGCTGTTAATTCCTTGCCTAATGGAGTAACTGCTACATGGTAGATGTCATTTATCAAGGGGAAGACTATGGACAAAGGGACAGATAATTGTAATTATAATCACAATAATGGTGGCAGAAATCACTAGCGGTTCTAAGACATGGGTGGGTGATGCATTGACCAGTGCTTATGCACCCAATGTAGCCAGCCTGATGCTTTTCACACTGAAGACAAGGAAAACAAATCGGGTGCCTACACACACCCCCATGTAGTACACCCTGACACTAAAAGGAAACTTCCAGAACAAGCCTCATACTTAAGACAACTGACTCAAGCATGTGACAGACCAAGATGCTAAACTTCTAACAAGTGCTTCTAGAAACTGTGTTTTCAAGTCAGAACATCTGCAGATGGCTTTTGAGTAGAGGAAGAGTCACTTCTCTTTGAAAGAAGGTGGTAGGTTGCCTATGCCCCACAGGAGAACTCCACACAAATATGCACATGGGCAGCATTAATTTGATTCAGTTGAGTACGAAATAAGAAAACATGTATTTGGTGGAAAAGTGCATCTTGCAGGTTTTAGGGACAGTTGGAGGAGAATTGGGGATAGATTGCAAGACGTAACCAACTGTACGCATTATATACATAAACAAATACAAATTTTTCAAGAAATAAATAAGAATACCGTTTTAAAAAGAAAACCCAATCAATTTGACTTCATACAGATTCCAGATCTCCATATTACAAAAATACTGTTCAGAGAATGAAAGATAACCCAGGGGCCGGGATAAACAGTAAGCAGAACCTGTCTGAGAAAGGGTGTGTTTCCAGAATACAGAGCAAAGACTCAGAATCCAGTGCTAAGTAAAGAAACAAGCAGATGTCCAAGAAGGCCAAATATTCAGACAGACTCTTCATCAAAGGCACAAAGAGACACTGTCATCTGTGCTATAGAACTGCAAATTGTGCAAGGTCATAATGGGAAGGTGTTGGTCCAGAATCCAGAACCTGTATCAATCATTTTTCTGTTGCCATGACAAAACCACTTGGGGAACATCAACTTAGGTGGTTTGAATAGGTATGACCTCCATTGACTCATGTGTTTGAATACTTGGCCCATAGGGAGTAGCACTATTAGGAGGTGTGGCCTAATTGGGGAAAGCTGGGCTTTGAGTTCTCATAGCTTAAGCTACAGCCAGTGACACAGTCCCCTTCTGCTGCCTGCAGATCAAGATGTTAGAACTCTTGGCTTCTCCGGCCCCACCTCTGCCCACACATAGCCATGCTTCCCATCGTGATGATAATGGACGGAACCTCTGAACCTGTAACTAAATGTTTTCTTTATAAGAGTTGCATTGGTCATGATGACTCTTGACAGCAATAAAATTCCAACTAAGACAGAAGGCTGGTTTGATCTGCTGGTTTCAGAGGCTTTTGTCCATGGCAATATTGTTTCTAGGACTGTTGAAAAGCTAAACTGTCATGCCACATGCTAATGGCAGAAGAACTCTTTTTGCTTCGTGCAGTCCAGAAACAAAGAATGAAAGAAACCCAGGGCAAGACACACCCTTTCAGAGGAAACCCCAAGTGGTTTGCTTCTTCCAATCAGGGTCAACTTCTTGATGCTTCCCCTGTCTCCCAATAGCTCATTAAGCTATGACTCCACCAATAAATCAATGCATTCAGGAAGTAAGGGCACCCATGAGCCCTTCATCTCTCATTTCTGAACACTGCTGCACTGGAGACCAAGCCTTCAACAAACAAGCTTTTGTGAGACATTTTAGACTCACACTGTTCATAGGGTGCAGACTCTACCCTGGTCTGCTACTGACAGTGTGACTGTGAAAAGATAACGAACATTTCTGTACTTTGCTTTGCTTTTGGTTAAAGCCAAGGCACTGGGAAGCTGAAGGGTTGGCTCTGTAGCTAAGAGCATATCCTGTTCTTACAGAGGACGTAAGTTCAGTTCCTAGTACTCACGTCAGAAAGTTCACAACTGCTTCTAACTCCAGTTCCAAGGGATCTGACGCTCTGATGCCCTTTTCTGGCCTCAACAGGTGTCTGCCCTCATGTGCACAGGGAGAAAGAGTGAGAGAACAAAAGAGCGAGAGAGCGAGAGAGCAAGAGGAAAAGGTGGAGGAGAGAATTAAAAATAAATCTTTAAACAAACCCAAGGCATTGAGAAAGGATAATGTCTCCATCTATGCTCACAAATGGCTGTTGTCTCATACTGCCTGAAGAGTTTGATATTTCTGATTTTTCCAGGATCCACTCTTACCTTCCCAAACTCCTGTTATGTCCTGATTTGGGAAATCCTACTATTAATTCTTTTTCTTTACAATCAAGGCAAAGTGGCTGAAGCACAGCATGATGTCCTTGAGTTTGAGCTCAAGTCCAGCAGATGAGATAGGGCAGATGAATAGCTCCTGTCCTGTGTGTTTCTTTGCTGTGTGACAGTGGTGTTTGGAATGACAGACAAACAAGGGGGCTCTGGAGACAGGGAGAGCCAAATGTAAAACTTCCTCAATCTAGAGAAAGGTTCCCATCTATAAGATGGGACAATAATAAGAGGTACCGGACTTTCTAAGAGCTCCAGCATAGCACCAAGCACAAAGCACAGGGAACAATTCACAATGTGGTTAGCTGACTCAAAGTTAGAATGATGCTGGAAAATGCATATTCCACAGTCAAAGATAAAAGGAAGCGATAAGCAAAAACAGAATAAGCTTCCTACTCAGATCAGCACAGTACCTGGATAATAAATTCCCCTGAATGTGAATGCCTCAAACCTTGAGGAGTCAGATGTGTCCTTGACTCTTTGAGATCCTCCCCTGTCGTTATGTATAACTAGAAAGTAGCAGAAACCATAAAACTAACTCTCTGTGTCTTGGAAAAGAGTTCTCTGTAAGCTCTCTCTCATTCTCTCTCTCTCTCTCTCTCTCTCTCTCTCTCTCTCTCTCTCTCTCTCACTCTCTCTCTTTCTCTCTCTCCCTGTCTCTTTCTATCTCTCTTTTTGTCTATCTCTTTGCCTCTCTCTGCCTCTCTCTGGGTGTCTCTCTTCTGTGTCTCTGTCTCCATACACCCCCACTCTCTCTCCAGATTCTTCCCAGGGGAAATATTACTGTCCAGAAATGACACTGAACTTCACTCAATGTCCCCTTTTATGTCATTTTCTGCTCCTCATCAGAGCCATCACTCTGGAATTCCATTTGGGAACTTTTTCATCTGTTTCATGGCAAAGCAACTACATGATTACCAAACCCTGATACCTACATGAATACCAGTGGTTTCCAGTCAGGTAGGTTTTTGGCCCGTGGGGACATATAGCAAGATCTGGAGACATTTCTGGTTGGCATAATTTGGGTCAGGGTTGATGCTTCTGGAATGGAATAAGTACATTCTAAGCATCCTGTGGTATGTAAGTCAGCCTCCCGCAAGGCACCCCCTGGCCTCCAAAGCCAACAGTACCAAAGCACAGACGTGGCTCTGTGCTGGCCACATCTGTTAGCCCATCTGATTTTCATGATAGACTGAGGATTAAAAACCATGTCGACAGTTGGACACACTCATGCCCAACATTCTCCTGATAATAGAGTAAATGTGAACCTGGGAAAACTGAGTCCCAGAACTTAAATAAAATAGCCAAGAGCTACAAAATGAAGATATGGGGGACATCAAGATGGTGAACTTCCTGTCGCCCAGGGCTCCATCACTGTCAGCACATTTATGGGAAATGAAAGGAAGTTTCATCCCTAGAGCTGATAAGCGAGATAAAAGAGAGAAAGCCTTATAGTAACACATAAACTTTCTAAGTGTGCTAGAACACTCATTAGAGTAAAGGTCTCAGATCCTGTTCTCAAAGATAAGAACTAAACAAACACCCATAACCCCAGATAGCTTCATTGAGAAAGCACATCCCAAACCATGCTCCTTCTGTTGCTCTGGGAAACAAACTGCTGGCCTTGGCAGTCTATAGGAACTTCTATGTGGTCAGTATGAATAGAGGTTTTGTTTACTCTGTGTGTGTGTGTGTGTGTGTGTGTGTGTGTGTGTGTGTGAGAGAGAGAGAGAGAGAGAGAGGGAGGGAGAGAGAGAGAGAGAGAGAGAGAGAGAGAGAGAGAGAGAGAGAGATCATGTACACATGTTGCCAGAGCTCCAGAGGACACTGAGTGCCCATCCTTCACTATTATTGCCTTGACACAAGGTCTCCCATTGAACCAGGAGCTGTCCACAGGCAGTGAATCCTCTTACCACTGAGCCATCTCCCCAGATTAATGAATGTTTCTATTTTATTTTGCCTAATTTTATTTTTATTGTTTTACACGTACAGGTGTTTTTTCATGTATGTCTGTGTACTACATAATCTGTAAAGTGCCCATGAGACCAGAGGAGAACATTGGGTCCACTAGAACCAGAGTTATAAACAGTGGTGAACTTCTTGGTTGGTACTGGGAATTGAATGTGGGGCCTCTGAATGTGGCTCACCTCTCTTAAGCAGTGAGCCCCAAGAGCTTTTATAATGAAAACAAGTAAGGAGCATGAGAGAAACAACAGGACAGGGGCTGGACAGTGGAACTTCGGTGGTTAGAGAAGACCATGAATGTTGGGAGGGAAAAGGCTCAGAGAAGGAGAAGACGAGGAGAAGAAATAGGAAAAAAAGAAATTATACATATTCCTTGTGTTTTATGATTCCCATGAAAATCTTAGAGACTGAGGATAGATAATCTGTTGTATACACTAAACTTAAAGTGGATTTTTGGAAATATGCTGGACTGAGACAACAGTTCAATCAGTAGAGAGCTTGCTGAAGAAGCATGATGTTCGGTTTGGATCTCTAGTACCCACATAAATGCCAGGCATGTACCCACATAATTCCAGCCCAGGGGTGGCAGGGACAGGAGACCCTGGAGCAGGCTATCCTAGTAGACCACCTGGATCAGTGAGCTCTGAGATCAAGTGAGAGAGCTTGTCTCATAGATAAGATGGAGTGCAAAGAAGGAAGACACTCCGTACTTGAACCTCTGGCCTCCACACACACAAGTGAACATGAACATAGAGAGAGAGAGAGAGAGAGAGAGAGAGAGAGAGAGAGAGAGAGAGAGAGAGAGAGAGAGAGGAGAGAGAGAGAAGAGAGAGAAGAGAGAGAGAAGAGAGAGAGAGAGAGAAGAGAGAGAGAGAGAAGAGAGAGAGAAGAGAGAGAGAGAAGAGAGAGAGAGAGAGAAGAGAGAGAGAGAGCATCCTCTGGCCAGAAATGGAATGTATTATTATCATTTTAAGAGGAACAAGATTTTAAAATGTAGAACATAATATTTTGCTGTACTTATAAGGTAACTGCTATTAGTGATGTAAGCAACCTACAATTCTAACTATTGGTAGGTAGTATATAGCAAATCTTTAATAGCTATTTAAAGATTTAACTTTTTATTGGATAGTTTGTGTTTACATTTCAAATGTTATCACCCTTCCCGGTTCCCCCTCTTGCATTACCCCTGCCCCTTCCTCTACAAGGATGCTCCCCCTCCCACCTACCCTCTCTCACCTCAACACCCTGGCATTCCCCTACACGGGGGAAATGAGCCTTCACAGAAACAAGGGATTCTCCTCCTATTGATGCCAAAAAATGCCATCTTCTGCTACATATGTGGCTGGAGTCATGCTCTCCACCCCCCATGTGTACTCTTTGGTTGGTGTTTTAGACCCTGGGAGCTTTGGGAAGGTCTGGTTGGTTGATAGTGTTCTTCCTATGGAGTTACAAACCCCTTCAGCTACTTCAGTCCTTTCTCTAACTCCTCCATTAGGGTCCCTAAGTTCAGTCTGATGGTTGTCTGCAAGCATCTTAATCTGTATCAGAAAGGCTCTGGCACAGTCTCTCAGGAGACATCCATATCAGACTCCTGTCAGCAACCACTTCTTGGCATTAGCAATAGTGACTGGGTTTGGTGGCTGTATGTGGGCTGGATCTCCATGTGGGGAGTCTCTGGTTGGCTTTCCTTCAGTCTCTGCTCCACTCTTTATATTTTGTCCCATGAGTATTTTGTTCTCCCTTCTAAGAAGGACTGATGCATACATATTTTGGTCTTCCTTCTTCTTGAGTTTCAGATGGTCTGTGAATTGTTTCTTGGGTATTCCAAGTTTTTGGCCTAATATTCACTTATCAGTGAGTGCATACCATGTGTGTTATTTTGTGACTGGGTTACCTCACTCAGGATGCTATTTTCTAGTTCCATCCATTTGCCTAAGAATTTCATAAAGTCGTAGTTTTTTAATATCTAAGCAGTACTCCATGGTGTAAATGTATCACATTTTCTGTATCCATTCCTCTGTTGAAGGGCATCTGGGTTCTTTCCAGCTTCTGGCTATTATAAATAAGGCTGCTATGAATATAGTGGAGCATGTGTGTTTGTTATATGTTGGAGAATCTTTTGAATATATGCCTAGGAATGGTATAGCTAGCTCCTCAGGTACTATGTCCAATTTTCTAAGGAACTGCCAGACTGATTCCCAGAGTAGTTGTACCAGCTTCTAATCCCACCAACAATGGTGGAGCATTCCTCTTTAACTTTATTTTTTTACAGAAAGTGGTAGTTATACAGAGTGGAATCTTGAATGTGTGAATTTGAAAGAGTGTGTGTGTATTGTGAATTTGTATATGTGAGTGCATGAGAGTGTGAAGGTGTGTGTGAGTGTGAATAGGTGTGTAGGAGTATGTAGGGGCACTTGGCTGGGGTCGGCCCCTCGTCAGGAATGGTGGGTGAAAAGAACAAGAGTGTGAAGTGGAGAATCCAGAGCTTTGGCTCCTCTCTGGCTCCTGATTTCTGCCTCTGTCACCTGAACAGCTTGGTGTCTATGCCAGAGGAGAACGTGAGTAAGAAGGACAGCTCATTAGAAAAATCAAATAACTCCCCATCGGGAAGAACTCAGACTTCGTGGAGATGGTGCACTGCCCCCATGCCCTGCAGAAATCACAGGGCTTCTGTCTGTGGTCTTTTGCACAAGGTCCTGAACATCAAAGTGGAGTGCCTGTCCCTACCTTTGAAGATAAAAACTCTGAAAATATAGCACATGCAAGTCTCAGGACTGGAGTAAGTGACCATTCATTCAAGGATCATCCTAGACAAAAAACTTCCTGGGAGTTGTCCCCTGAATGCCCAGGACCCAAAAGCAAATTAGAGCAAATGACTGGTTCAAACGAGTCAGCAAACCCCACACATTTCGTTTCCTGTCACACATTTGCAAAGCACAGTTGCAAACTGGAGTCTCTGCGGAAGTTTTCAGGGACTTCATGTTGCTAAGAAACCTGCTTAAAATACTGAGGTTCCAAGTGAGTCACTGTGGAAAATGTCCATGGCCACTGCCATGCTCTCCCTACTCAGCCCTGGAGCTCTGCTTGATTGTTATAAAGTGTGGCTCTGATATTCAGGACTTGACTTGCAGGAGTGTCTGGGAGCAGACGCTAAGCTCATATTATTATCCTGTTGCATTGGTCAGAGATGATTCTCTCTGTGGTGGGTGGAAATTAGTGCAGGCAATAAACTGTCCAACTGCCTGAAGTGTTGAAACTCAGGACTGTTGAGTGTTCGGCCCTCAATGAGACGTCTCTATAGTCCCCACCTCTGGGCTCAGGAAACCCTGCAAAAGAGAATGTGGAAAGAATGTAAGGGTTAGGTGAGGAGAAGAACTGTAGAAGGCTGCCTTCTCCACATGCACACCATTGCACACATGGATTCACAGCAGCTATGGTTGTCTGCACAGGATCAAATCAACAAGATTGCCAGTATTTCAACACAGGCAACACTAATTAGACTCAGTAGATTACAAAAAAAAAAGAAAGACATGTAAAGGGGAAGGGACACCTGAGAGGAACAGGAAGAAAAGGTTTGGGATATCTGAGAGTAGAAGTAAGAAGAGAGGGTTCAGGCATGTATGATCAAGATACCTTGTTTACATGTATGAAATTGTCAAAGAATAAATTAAAATATATTTCATTTAACAATCTTTCATTGGGCTGGAAAGATGCACACTCAGAGGTTAAGAGCATATGCTGCTTTTGGGGAGAACCCGAGTTCAGACCCCAGATCCCAGGTCAGGTGGCTCCCAATCACCTTCATCTCAGGCTCCAACGGATCCAATGCTTCTGGCATTTGCAGGCTCTTGCACCAACATGCAGATAGCCACACCCAGACACCCAGACATATAATTGAAAATAAAAGAAAATTTGAAATGAAAGCCTCTTTCACAACATCTACTTGAGTGCAATGAAGGAACAGTACAGGCCCCAAGCAACAGGCTCTGGTCCCTGGACTTATCCCTACAGAGTGAGTCTTCAGAAGCTCATCAATGTATGGTTCAGGAAGCCCAGAATGTTCCCTCTGCTGAACAATTAGAACTGGTACCAACCCTAAAGAGCAGATTTGCAAGGTTCTCCCAGGTTGAATGCCACAAAATGTGCAGAGAGGGAATGGGGGTGTATGGATGGAGGGAGGGGGAGGGAAGGGGAGAGGGAGAGGGAGAGAGGGAGGGGGAGGGGGAGGGAGAGGGGGAGGGAGGGGAGGGGGAGAGGGAGAGGGAGAGGGAGAGGGAGAGGGAGAGGGAGAGGGAGAGGGTAGAAATAGCTCTTTACCAGATTCATCCCATCTGGGAAATCCTATGCACATGCAAACCTTAGGCATCTGCTTATTTAAGTTGTTCTATTGCTAAAAACAACCAAAACTACAGCTGGCATTTCAGAAATCTGTCCCAGAGGCCAGCTAAGTGTGCAGGGGGTTGACACCACCTCATGTTCCTTTGGGCATCAGGCTAACACTAAGAAGATAAACTCTTTGTAACCACTGATGCAAGAGGTGAAGGTGGTCCCTCTTAGGATGCAGTACACCCTCTGTACGGTGTGGTGCCATCTAGAAAATGTTAGACTTACATAGCATTTGACCCACATAACATTCATTGGCTCGGTCCTCACCTGCTGTGTTGTGCTGGAGATGCTGGGGATGCTGGGGATGCTGGGGATGCTGGGGATGCTGGGGACGCTGGGGATAAAACATCAAAACCAGAGTCTATGAAGTTGGGAGGAGATTGGCTTAATTGGTAAAGCACTTGCCTAGCAAGAACAAGATCCAGAGTTCAATCCCCAGAACCCATGTACAAATGGTAGACACAGTGGTGCATGTTTATAGTCCCAGAGCTGGAAGGGTTGAGGCAGAAAAATCCCAGAGACTTACTACCTATCCAGCATGGCCTGACTAGTGAGTGTAAAGTCAATGAGAGATTTTGTGTCAAAAAAGGCAGCTGGTATTTCTGAGGATGACATACAAAGTTGTCCTTTGGCCATCTCTACATGTGGCTAAAAATTAAAAAGAATGTTGTTGACATTCTCTTGAGATATGTATTTGATAAAGTAACTAAAAATTCAATCTAGAATATTCCAATAGTGATCAATGATACCTAGAATCAGTCATCTTTAAGGAAAGGAAGAATTCTGAAGTAAGATCAAATTCTCAGAAAACACCAAGAATCAGTCTAAAGGAGGAAGGGAGTCTGTAGCAGGCAAGAGTACTATGACAGTCACAGGACAATATACATTTTGATGCCGAGTGAACATTCATCTTAAGAAAATGAGGTCATGTGGCCACAGGAAAATTTCAAAGCAGGGGATCTCCAAAGCCAGAGGAAGGCATACGGCTGTCACCGTAAGGGGGGAGAGGTGTTCATGCCTGCATGGTAGCATCTCAGTGAACCACTGTGCTTCCCTGGGTGGGAAATAACTGAAGGGCATCAGTGGGTGAGGAGAGTAATTAGGAATGATGGTCAGTCTAGATTGTCAGCTTAATCAGATCTGGAATATGAGGATGCAAATCAGGGTGTGTCTGTAGGACATTCCCAGAATCCCTCTGAGGGAGCAACAACACCTTCCAATTGGTGGGCCAGGTGTAAAGAGTCTCTCTCTCTCTCTTTCTCTCTCTCTCTCTCTCTCTCTCTCTCTCTCTCTCTCTCTCTCTCTCTCTCTCTCTCTGTGTGTGTGTGTGTGTAGTTTGTGCAAGTGTGCACTTGGGGAAGTTGAAATTGGACTCAGGTCATCGGGCCCACACTACATGGCAAGCTATTTTGCACTGGGCCATCTTTCTACCCCAGATGTAAAGGAATCTGAGAATGAAGAGTGACTTCTCTTGTCATTGACCATATCTCAATCCCTGCTCCTGCTGCTGCCACCGCCATCCTGTGCTCACATCAGACTCCAACTTTTTCAACCTCCACGCTGACTGAATTATCAGTGTCTCTCCAGGTAGCTTCCAGCTTTGGTGCAAGTCAAGGGAGCTGAGCCACCCATGTTTTTAGGATGAGAAGCTACTGGGGTTTCAAGCCCTTCAAGGTATAGAAGGATTACTATACTAGCCAGCCCTACCATGTACTTCATTCTAGGGAGTCCCCTTTAAATACACACACACACACACACACACACACACACACACACACACACACACAATTGGTTCTGTTCCTGTATAAAACAGAAGATAATTACAATAGGGTGGAGTCTGGACCAGAAATGTCCTTGGAATAGAGAAAAGATGAGATTTTTCTGGCCATTCAGATTTGTGTGTGCAAGCCTGAGATGGATGGCAAGGATGAGTCCAAGGTTCAGCCACTGGAAGGAAGGAATGCAATCTTTTGAAAGGAAAGGTTAATGCAGCACATGTAAACGATTTAGAATTCCAGCTTTGGCTGTGTTGCTTTTGCAAGCATGTCTGATGCCCACGATGTTAAGTGGGTAGGTGGATACACTGGGTTCAGAGCAGAAACAAGGCTGGAAACATGCACTTGGGATTTGTTACTATCTTTTGTTTCAAACATAGAACTCAAGCCCAAGTCATCTGGGAAATGGGTCTAGGTAGAGTAGAACAGAGAGTTACACGTCAGGGTTTTTTTTTTTTGTTGTTGTTGTTGTTGTTGTTGTTTGTTTGTTTTTTTGTTTTTTTGTTTTTTTGTTTTTTGCATTCAAGAATATGTGAAAACTGGAAAAAGCTTAAAGGCCACAAAGCACCAGCGAAGAGCAGAGGAAGTGATCAATTACAGAAAAGCCTTGCACTGAGACATCACTCAGAGGTTTGCTAAGAAGTGAGGCTGACTCCTTCTGATGTGGGGTACTTCTGTAGAAGGGAGGGATACCCTTCACCCAACAACAGGGATGGATCTCCACCTGCGCCATTTGCAGCCATTCAGGGCACAGTTCTAGATAGACAAGAAGAACAAATGACAAAGAGACTAGGGAAGAAAGAATAAAATTATTCTTACAATAGGTGCATTGTCTTTGCAGAGCTCCCAGGACATCTAATAAAAATAATTACTAGGACTACTTCTGCAGTAAGTGAGGCCAATGGGTTTACAGGGAATAATTAAAAGCACAAAATCAAAATTAAATGTATTTCAATAAATAAACAATAAACTTACCAAGACATAAGTGAAAGAAAGCAGGACTGGGCTGGAGAGATGGCTCGGAAGGTATGAACACTTACCACCAAACATAGAACCCTCAATTTGATCCCCAAGGTCCACATGAGAGAAGAAAAGAACCAATTTCTACAAATTGTCCTCTGATATCTACATGTACATTGTGGTGCATACATGCCCACACATATATATCATGCATCCACACACTTACATGGGTAAATAAAAAAAGGTAGAAAGAAAAGAATTTTTAAGAAGCTGGAAAAGCTGCATATTTAACCACCCAAAAACAAAATTATAAACTTACAGGAAGCATAGCATGCATGCACTGAAAATTATATTGATGAATCAAAACAGAATAATTAAATACATGGCAACACACCTTATTCACACTAAACAGCCAACATAGAGATGCTGCAGCTATTCAGACTAGAATAGAGCCAAGTCACAGAACAGACTAAGAGGAAGCTTCTACAAATAATACGTTCAGTACCAGACTGGCATCTACCATACACAAAGAATGCTGGGAGTCCACCAGTTAAAAAACAATTCTATTAGAATGTGAGCAAAAGACATGACAGATATTTCAATGAAAAAGTTTGACAGTTGACGGGAGCCTATGAAAAGATATTCAATATGCCCATCGGGGAAATGAAAATTAAAGTCACAATTCTGCATCATTATATGACAATCAGAATAGCTGCAATAGAAACAGTGACATCACCAACAGCTGGCACAGATTCAGGGATGAAATCATTCTTCCTACATTGCTAATGGGAGTGTGGCATGCTGGGGCACTATGGAAAGAGTTGAGCAGTTTCTTTTAAACCAAACAAGCAATTATCATAGAAGCCAGAAGTCACACAAGGTACTTGTCACAGTAAACTTACATTCACAACAGCCTCACCAGTCTCACGTCACACAGCTTCCCACTTTATAGCAAATGCCTGAGGTGTGGACAGGTTTAGTTTGGCTCACAGACTTGAAGTTTCATTCTGGGATGATTGCTCTTGGACCTCTGGTGAGGCAGCATGATGAGAGGTCATTGGAGTGAAGCCACTCATATGATGCTGAGAGATAGAAGAGAGAGGAATGATTGGGGTTCTCGTCAAGGAGCCACCCCTATTGTACAGGCTTCTCATTGGTCATACCTCTTGGTTGATTTTAATGTTTTATTTTTATTTGTGTGCATGTGCATGTACGTGTATAGTACCTACACAGGACAGCTTAAAATTCCCTGGAGCTAGAGTGACAGGTGGCTCTGAATCACCCTATGTGGGTGCTGGGAACCAAATTCAGGTCCTCTAGAAGAGCTGCAAGGGCTCATACTGCTGAGTCACCTCTCCAGCCGCAGAGCTTACCTGTTAAAGGCTCTATCGACTCCCAAAGGACCACACCTTAAACACATAGGCCTTCGGGGAACATCCCAGATGCAAACCATCACATGCTTTTAGGAATCTTGTTCCTGATAATTAAAATAACTTGCAAATGGGAGATGTTCTTTGACAGACAAGTTACATTAGATATAGTTACATAAGTGCCTTGAGAAAAGACAAATCACACAGAAGTAACTACCAGGGAATCATAATCAGTTATAACAGTGAACACCCAAGATAACACACCACAAAATCCATAGACCATTTTAAATGACAGTAATTTAGAAATGAAGAAGAGGACAATAGATCCTGGGGGTCAGGGAAAGGGAGGAGGTGGAGATGACTATAAAATGGATGGGTCTTGCCTTTTAAAGATTTTATTATTTTTGGATATATATATATATATATATATATATAATGCATATACATTTAAGATACTGGGTAGGTATACACAGTACATCAAGTGGAGTCACAAAGAAATATAAGAAAGAAAACATTCTAGGGAAATGGGGGTTCATGGACTACATCTGGCTTAGGTATCAATAAGCTAGAAAGGTTCCTGGTTGCCTTTAATTGGGAACCTTAGGCTAGACATGGGGCAGGGATGAGAGTGTCTCACAGGAGCAAATTCTTTAGACATTTAGAATTTGGAGCCATAGGTTTATGTGTTACTACTTCTCCTAAGAAGGAAAATAATTACAAGTAAAAACGTCTTGTCCCTGAATGGAACTCAGTAAGGCTGAAAATAATGATAACAGAGACTAGCATAGCCAACATACACTGCTATTGTACATGTGCACGAATATTCACATGTGTGCCACTATTCATACATATATGCACATTCATGTACAGGCCTAAAATTTATGTTGGGATAAATGTTCCAATCAATTTCCATCTTTCTTCTGAGACAGGGTCTCTCACGTGCACCCAAAATTCACTAATATAGCTATTCCACTGAGCAGCTTGCTCTAGGGATTGCCTTTCTCTGTCTCCCCTCTCACTAGGGTTACATGTGGCCCTCCATACCCACCAAGCATTTACATCGGTTGTAGATATCTGAATGCTGGTCCTTGTGCTGTGTAATAAGCACTTTACTCCCTGGGTCATGTCCCCAGTCCCTACATACTTTTAAGAGAATTGCAAGAATGGGAGTTGCGAGGGATTCCCACCATGTAAGAGGAGTTAGTAATATCATGTAAGTAGACATGATCTACAAACACACAGAAATAATCAACACTCATGGCCATTATTCCTAGGGCCCCTAAATGTTCCATGCAGTAAGGGCTGTGGAGAGGTATGGATTGATTTGGGAGAGTTGGGGCAAAAATCAGGATTTTTCCAATAAGTGGGATGGGTTTGACCTGAGAGAGTTTGAACAGGTTAAAAAATATACAAATGACTTAATGACAGAAGTAATATCTTAATTCCACAATGTTCTGGAAAGAATTGCTGGAGCTGCAGAGGTGAGTTTGGACTTATCTTCCATGATTTCCTGGTTTGTGTTTCCCAGGACAGAGTTGCACCAGGGACATACGGTTATTAGTAAGAAACAAGTTTATCTAGAGAGAGAAGCCAGTCTTGAATACAGGAGTGGGCTAGTGAGTCCAGAAAAGAAAGCTAGAGAGAAAGAAAGAAAGAAAGAAAGAAAGAAAGAAAGAAAGAAAGAAAGAAAGAAAGAAAGAAAGAAAGGAAGGAAGGAAGGAAGGAAGGAAGGAAGGAAGGAAGGAAAGAGAGAGAGAATGGAGGGAAGGAGGGAGGGAGGAAGGAAGGAAGGAAAGAAAGAAGGAAAGAAGGAAAGAAGGAAAGAAGGAAAGGAAAGAAGACAGAAAGAACAGTAACCTGAAAGCCTCACTCATACAGCAACCACCTTCCTTCGCATTTGTAGATTGTGGTCTTTTCTCATGTACGCTCTTATCTATAATGGTGTGTGTGGGTGTGGGTGTGGGTGTGTGTGTGTGTGTGTAGGTGTAGGGGTGTGTGTGTGTGTGTGTGTGTGTGTGTGTGTGTGTGTGTGTGTGTGTGTCCTGCCATAGCGCTAAAGCACTGTCAGATTGCTATAGGGCTAGTGTATGCCTTCTGAAAGGGTTAACATTTTGCAGAAGTGCAAACCAAAGACAAGAAATGGAGTGGTCTTCCAATGTCTAAGCTTCAGAAGCAAAGGAGAACAAGACTGAAGTAGACCTCAGTCATGAAGACTCGCTCCTGGCCCCATCAGAAAATCCATGAAACAGCCAACAGACGGCTCCAGCAACCAATGCTCACTCTTGGTGCCATATTTTGGTAAGATTGCCAATATATTACCTTGTGTTATCTAAATTCTGGTAGGCTATTTTCGGAGGATGGAGGGAATTGGTCTGTTTAAGAACGTTTATAAAAATAGTAGCTTCTATTTCTCATAATTCTTTCTTTTGATACTTTTCATTGTTATTTATTATCATTGTTATTATTATTATTTGTGTGTGTGTGCGTGTGTGTGTGTGTGTGTGTGTGTGTGTGTGTGTGTACTGACATGAGAGGGTACTTTGTGGCTGTCAGAGAACAACTCTCAGTAGCCTTCCACCATGTAGATCCTGAGGACTGAATTCAGTTTATCACACTTGGTGGCAAGCACCTTTTCCCATTGAACCATCCTGTCAACTCTTCCACGGAGTATTAGATCACCTTGTAGCATAAGGAAGGACGTTCTGTTCATTATACCTAATTTATTTTGCTTTCACAGATTGACACGTGTAGGAACATCAGAGTTTGGAGGGCACTGAAACCCATATCATCCCATCCAGCTCATTGCATAGATGAGGAAACAAACCTAGAGAAATAGAGGGGCTTCTTCTGGGTCCCATGGCTGACACAAAGCATGGGACCACAGAGAACTTTGCCAAAAATGGGACAGAAATGTTGCGAAAGCCAGAGATTTGGGGGGCACTTCTGTGAAACTGTCTTCTGGATATCACGGGACCACGGCACTCATAAACTCACAGCAGCCATGGCGGTCTGCACAGGACCTGCACTAGATCAAGACAGTCAATACTTGGACATGGATAAGTGTGGAACTCAAGAGCCCTCATCCTATCTGAGGACCTATTGGTAGTTGACGGCTGCTGTAGGAGGGTGTCTTAGTTAGGACTTCTATTGCTATAATGAAACAGCATAACCAAAAGCAAGTTAGGGAGGAAAGGGTTTATTCAGCTTACACATCCACATTAGGAACTGGAGCAAGGCAGGGTCAAAGAGACAGAAACTGATACAGAGCCCATGCTGGGGGTGGGGGGTGTGTGCTACTTACTGCCTTGCTTCTCATGGCTTGCTTGGCCTGATTTCTTCTAGAACCTAAAACCACCAAGCCCAGGGGTAGCACCACCTACAATGGACTTGTCCTTCCTCTATCAAATACCAATTAAGGGCTGAAGGGGCTTGCAACCCCATAAGAACAACATTGTCAACCAACCAGAGCTTCCAGGGATTAACGACTACCAAAGACTATACATGGACTGACCCTGGGCTCCAACTGCATACGTAGCAGTGAATAGCCTAGTAAGAGCACCAGTGAGAAGAGGAAGCCCTTGGTCCTGTCAAAGTTGAACCCCCAGTGTAGGGGATTGTGGGCGGGGAGCAGCAAGGGGGGTTGGATGGGGAGGGGAACACCCTTATAGAATGGGAGGGGAGGGGTTAGGGGACTGATGGACAGGAAACCAGGAAAGGGAATAACATTTGAAATGTAAATAAGAAATGCCCAATTTAAAAAATGGAAAAAATAAATAAATAAATTTTTAAAAATGAAAAGAAAAATCTCCTAAAGGGCAAGATAGGTCCTACAGTGGATCTTATGGAAGCATTTTCTTAGTTGAGGTTCATATATCTCAGATGACTTTAATATGTACCAAGTTGACATAAAATTATCCATCATAAAGGGAGAGTCAGTTTTCTTCAGGAAAGTGGCTCTATAAGTTGCCTATGCCCAATGGATGACCCAACATCCGTGTATTAATTGGACTCAGTGTGGTAAAAAGAAAAAAGAAGAGTGTGTGAAGTTGGGAGGGGGATGAGAAGGAGAATTTGGGTGGAGGAGGGGTAGAGTAAGTGCTGAATGTGATTGGAATACATTTTGTATATTATGAAATTCCTAAGGAATAAATAAAATAGTATATAAATATATGTCTCTGTATAGAATCTCCTTAGGAATCTCCTGTTGGAAAAGAGAGGGTTGGAGCCCTGGGGACAAACATGAAAATCCTGTTCCCCAGTTCTCAGCTTTAGAAGAGGAACTACTATTATCAAAAAAAAAAAAAGCAGCAGAAAATCAAATTATACTCTGAAATGTAAAGGCTCTAGCAGACTGCGCAAAGAAGCAGAAAAGGAGGGAGTGGAGGAGGGAGCCTCTGTGCAGGGGCCTCAACAATTGAGATTTACAGATCACAGCAGACAAAAATCAATCTCCATTCACCATCTGAAACCGAATCAGACATCTCAAAGGGACACAGGTAAAGACGCACACCACCTTCCATGAAAACAAACTCCAAAAAAAAATCAATCCTGTTTTATGCATTTGTGTCTTGGGAAATGTATCACTCGCCTGAGACAGTCATTTTTCTTGTTGATTTGGTTTTGAAGGAGACTTTAAGAATGCTATCAGCCAGATGAAGACTTAAAGTCATATGACCCTGGGGCTAGCAAGGAGCAAACCTCGGTTCAACGATCCCTTTGTTTTGTAGAAAAAGAAACCCATAGTCACTACTAACAAGCACCCTCAAGTTGCCCAGTTTTACTGGGAATAGAGACAGCTGGACCAGTTCATTCTTGGACAATAAGAGCATGGGTATTAGAAGCAAGAAAACCCTTTTGAGTCTGGGTTACCTCACTCAGGATGATATTTTCTAGATACATCCATTTGCCTGCAAAATTCATTATGTCCTTGTTTTTGATAGAGGAATAGTATTCCATTGTGTAAATGAACTACATCTTCTGTAACCATTCTTAAGTTGAGGGGCATCTGGGTTGTTCCAGTGTCTGGCTATCCTGAATATGGCTGCATGAAACAGTGAGCACGTGCCCTTGTGTTATGGTAGAACATCCCTTGGGTTTATGTCCTGAGCAGTATAGGTGGGTCTTCAGGTAGAACTATTTCCAATTCTTTGAGGAACCACCAAATTGATTTCCAGAGTGGTTGTACCAACATGCACTCCTGCCAGCATAATGACATGCATGGTATGTACTCACTGATAAGTGGATATTAGCCATAAAATACAGAATACCCATTCTACACTCCACAGACCCAAAGAAGCTACACAAAAAGGAAGGCCCAAGCAACGATGCTAGAATCTTGCTTAGAAGGAAGAATAAAATAGTCATAGGAAGCAAACAGAGGGAGAGAACTGGGTAGAACAGGGGATGAGGAGGGGAATTGGAGGACTCAGGATCAGGTGTGGGGAAGAGACAGGAGAGAGGGCCAGAAGAACGAATAGAAATCTGCACCTGGTGGAAGTGTGGGGTTCAGGGGCACCTCCACAAAGTGCCGGAGACTTGGGATAGCAAAGGGTCCCAGGAGGCTATGGGGGTAACTTTAGCTGAGACTTACAGCAGTGGGGATATAGAACCTAAAGAAACAAACACACCCAAGCTGTGATCTTGGCTCTCCTACTACCCTAAGGAGACTGCCTTGCAGTTACAAGGATGTTCTGAGAGACACCATTCCCCCTCTTTGGCCATCAGATTATTAAAACAATGGACCCCAAGAAATCACAATTTCCCTAGGAATCCCCTGCTGAAGAGAAAAAGGCTGAAGCCCTGGAGATAGCCAGAAGCAGAAGTTTTACAACTTGTGAGGACAGGCCTTGAAAGATAGATGTGGGGCTGTGGTGGGCAGGGTCCACGACTTGCTGGGACCATTTAGTCCCGAAGAGCACTTGCCTAAAACTCCACCCTCACCTTAGGACCCCAAAAAATGAACTTATGGGTTCCCAGATCTATGTCCCTCTTTCCAGTGTGGCCATATTGAGTAAATCTCCCTTTCTGATCTCCACTATTAATCTGGTTCCTTTAATTTGCCTGCTGAGGATGGGTGGCTGAATGTGGGTATGAGGCATAGGCTGTGACTACAAGTTGAATAACACTTTCTGCATGACTGTAACAGACATGTTTGTTGGATAACACACTTATGGCTAAGCCCATTTTCCTTGCCATGCACCTCTAATGAGCCAGAGAAGACCAAATATTCATTTTCCCAGACTCCATTGCAGCTGGGTGTAGTCTGTAGCCCAACTCTGACCAATGGGACCCAGTAGAAACCATCCATGGAATTCTGTGGTAGCATGCAGCCATCCTTACAGGACAGAAGGCTTCCAGAGACCCATGTGCCCTTTCCTTTGACTAACAGGTGGTTGAAAGGTGATTGTTGGTTTTGTCAACCTGACACACTCTAGAGTCACCTGGGAAGAGAGTCTCAATCGGGAGTTGTCTAGATAAGGTTGGCATGTGGAGATGAATATGGAGAGTTATCTGTATTATGCTAATTGACCCAACCATTCCCTAGGCAGAGAATCCTGGACTGTGTGAGTGTAGAGAATGAACTGAATACTAACAGGCATGCATGCGTTCATTTCCTCGGCTCTCTTAGCTACAGATATGGCTAGCAGCTTCAACTTTCTATCTTGGTTTCCCAATAACAATGAACTCTACCTGAAGGTGTAAGTCTAATAAACCCTCCCTCCATTAAGTTGCTTTTGATCAAGGTATTTTATCATAGAAACAGAAAGAATAAAATAAAAAATCTGAATGGCTGCAACCTCCTAGGAGGTTGTCAGCATATTCCTAAGAAGAGAGTAGAGTGCAAGACTTTCTACACTCTACTGCTTTTTTCTGGTGCCATCTCCATAAGGAGTTGGTCTCATGAGGTCAGTTACAGGAGGATCCAATTAAGAATTTGGCTTAGAAGAGTCTTAGAAATTGGGTTGAATAAATCCCTGCTCTGGCCTCGACTTCCATCTCCAACGATGATATTTATCTGACCATTTGTGGGGGACAGGGTGCCGTCATGCATGTATAGAGGTCAGAGGACAACTTGTGGCTGTTCTCTCCTTCTATCATGTGGGTCCTGGGGACTGAACTCAGGTAGTCAGGCTTGGCGGCAAGCGCCTTTATCCACTGAGCTATCTCACCAGCCCCAGTAATAACAGTTTACATTTCCCTAAGCCATCCCTTTTCATCTCTGCACCATGTTTTTCCCATCCATATAATTATAGAGCCAAAGAACTCTACGCCTGGGTCCTCCCAGTTCTAACACATTAGCATGCTATTTTATCAGATCATGTGCCATGGTGAGAATTTCTCCCTCAGCAGTCGTGGACCAGGGGTGCCTCTCTCAGCGTTTTCGCTAATGCCCAGCCACAAGGGGAAAAATTGCTGACATGCTCTGGCTGCCTGTGCGTTGTGTTGTTAAACCTACTTACAGCTCTAATCGGCTGGTTTTCACACCCAGGAGAGCCAGATTGATTGCTGACACTGACCTGGCTGGGAGAAGACCCTGCAATCTCCAGCCAAAGGGACTTAGGCACACTTCCTGAGAGTCTGGCAACTGGTACCCTAGAGGGAGAAGACTTGGGAGGGGAGATTAAGTGTGAAAAGTAAGGATTGGATGTGTTTTGTGTGATGCAGGATTGAATTGATCACGGAGTCTGGCAGGTCAAGGTCTCAGTTCCAGCTTCTTTGTCATTTTCCAGCCTGTGAACTTGGAACAAGTTACTCCACCTTGTTACGGGACCTGGGGTCACAGTCTGTGCCCCAAGAAGCCAGATTTAACCATTCATCTTCCATAATACTATTAAGACAGCCAGGGTAATAGTGAAAAACTGAAAAAAGGAGATTTAGTCAATGTGTCTACATGGGTAAGAGGGTAAAGAGATCCAAAAACCCCTAAGCCCATCTTTTGGCCTGCTGGCCTGAGGGTAAGGTTTAAATAGAAGCCAAGAGGTGTGCTATCTAAACAGTCTCAGTAAGGTAAGGTCTGAGGCTGTGAGTGCTTTGAATGGAATGCCCCCTGCCCCCACAGGCTCAGGTATTTGAATAGTTGGTCCCAGTTGTTTGGGATGTTCAGTAGATTGAGGAAGTGTGGCTTTGCTGAACGAAGTGTGTAACTGTGGAAAGGCTTTGAGGTTTCAAAGCCAATCATCATTTCCAATGCATTCTCTTTTCTTCGTGCTCGGGGTTTAAGCTGTGAGCTTTAGCTTCCAGCTCTAGCTTCCTTACATTTGCTCTGGCATCATGGACTCTGCAACTGTGAGCCCAAATAAATACATCCTTCTATAAATTGCCTTGGTCATTATGTTTTATCACAGCAATAGAAAAGTCACTAAAGCACCTGCCCACCATGGTCTTAGTTCCAAATCTCTTCTACTTGGTCATCTGACAAGATAGTTCCATAGACAAGTCCCTCTTCTAGCTGCCCCAGGACTTCAACTGTTTCTCCTTCCAAACTCCTTAGAGTTTTGTGGAAATTCTAATTCTTGGAATTCATTATTTAAATGGTCTGACAGTCTCAAAGAGAGACATACAAGGGTCCTTTTACAATATACTTCTTCCTGCCAAGCAGACTGGTTACATTCTGACCAAGTTTCTCAGCAGAGGCCTTACTGTCCCAAAAGCTTATCTTAATGGGTCTCAGGAAACTACATCAGGTAGGTGGTCAGTTCACCTTACCAGTGACTGCTCAAGAGTGGTCAGGTGACCCGACTCTAACCATTGAGACTGAAGGAGAGTTTTTCTAGGTAACATCTTGGTTTTATAAATGATAAATGATAAATAAATAAGAAGTTGCATGTGTGCCTTTGAATCATTAGGGCCATTTTGTTCACTTAAACCTTGGTGTGATTATGAAGAAGAACCCTCCTGATAGTAAGAGTAATGCCACCAAAGGAGCTGACTGCCTCAGGAAACAGGAAAGAGAAGGCAGAGACCCAGGCACTAGCAAAGATATGGACTAGAATTGATTGGAATACACTGGAAAGAAGCAGCCAACAAGTTCCCCAGGACGGGAGTGCAGAATAAGGAGTTAGAAGCTCTCTGATGGTTATGAAGTATTAGGTTATGGTTAGGATGTTATTAGCTATTACATCATGGAGCTCCTGTGTGGACCTGGGTATGAGGCCGCTTGTTCACATCTGAGCAGGACAGAGAACAGGGACCTTGGATTGCTGGTATGCAGGTCACTTTTTTCTCTTTTCTCTTTTCATTCCATCCAGAAAGCAACTGCTTTTGTCTTTGTGCTGTAGAGACAAGCACCACAAACAATACCTGAACCCCTGTTCCAGAGCTTATAAAGAAGTGAGGCTAGAGGGAGCCTAGCCCTTGTGCATAAGACAAATACCTTCAGGTCAGTCTTGTCCTGATTTCTTTTCCTTCTCCTCCTCCTGTTCCTCCTCTTCCTCCTCCTCCTTTTCCTTCTCTTCCTCCTCCTCCTCTTCCTCCTCCTCTTCCTCCTTTTTTCCTTCCTTCTCTTCCTTCTCTCTCCTCCTCTTCCTCCTCCTCTCCTCCTCCTTTTCCTTCTCTCCTTCCTTCTCTTCCTTCTCTCTCCTCCTCTTCCTCCTCCTCTCCTCCTTTTCCTTCTTTCCTTTTTTCTCTTCCTTCTCCCTCCTCTTCCTCTTTCTGATTTTCTTCCTCTCCTTCTCCTCCTCCCTTTCTTTCACATCCCTCTCACAGATTTTAGCTACAGCAGCTTTGATTAATTGGAAATATACACAGTTGCTCTTTCCTTTCATTTCTAGACAATTTAAAAGAAGGAAATCTTTACTAAACACATTTGAACATCTATGGTTTCCCTAGCCTCGTAGCTGATAGAGGAGGGAAGACAACACAGACCTCATAACTGATTCATATAAAATTCTGAAGGGTTTTAAAAAATCAAGTTCAAAGTGGGATTTGGAGACAATAATGTTCAGTTCACTTAATTGAAAACATGTTGGCAAGATTTTCAAAACACAAAAAGAGACTTGTGAGTAAAGTGGCTCTCCTACACTGAAGGTTTGAATGTTAATCTCCAAACCTTTTGAAACAAACACTAGAACAATGATCAAATAGTAAAATTCACCTTCCCCTTTGACTAAATGGTTTCTTGGTAAGAATTTAAGAGGGATTTTGCCAAGAGATATGTATAAGGAAATTTATCCCAGCATTGTTTATAATAAAAATAAGAATAATTACAGCAAATTGTTTGACAGTTGCAAACAGGTCCAATCACCCACCCCAACATGACCACCAGGAGCAACTTCTAAAAAGAGTAACTCAGAGGTGTCTAGCCACTGTCAAAGCTAAGATATGCTGTTGACTTCAAAAAATCAAGGAGAAAATGCAGGTGGCTCTGCAGATGAAACACTTTCGAGCAAGCAAATATGAAGGCCTGAGTTCAGATCCCCAGTGCCCACCTGTAGAGCTGGGCAGGTGTGACAACCTGCTTGGGATCCCAGAGCTAGAGATACAGAGACAGGGACTCTCTGGAGAAAGCTGGCTAGGAGTCTGTACTATCTGGGTTCAGCAAGAGTTCATTGCCTCAATACACAAAGTAGAGAGAGACTGATAGAGGGTGTAGCTCAGTGGGAAAGCGTGCCCTCAGTACAGCATTCGATATGTGCTACCAGAGGGAAAGCTGGAAGGAGACTGAGGAAGGTACGGCAACTTGCTCGTTCAGGAACTCACAGGAAGAAATGGAGTTCGGTGAGGTCCTGCCTGTGAAATCAACAGCCAGATTCTCTGTGGCATATGCCCTGGGAAAATCCTAGTGATGCTCAGAGAATTAATGCCTCTGGACACTTGGAGTCTAAATGTTCCACCTGAGTCTTCCTTGGAGGAGAAGGTGACAGTCCGTGTGGCTCCTCTGTCCAGTGTGATGGATGAGATGGCCATACAGCAAGCAACCACCAGAGGTTCCACAGTGGCTTCTGTCAGCTTTTCAATCACATCATGGTTAGCTGTCAAGCCCATGCTCCTTGAATTTATGGTGTCCCTGTAGGAGCAGCCTAGGCAAGACAGCTACTGCTGTCACCCAGGGACAGCTGCCAGGTTCCTGCTCCCCTGGAAGCTTGAGACTATTCCTGCTCTCCCTGGTCATGCTTCCTATATCAAAGCATCAATAACTCACTCGGGTGTCCCTCCCCTTTGATGCTGTCTCATGGCCACCCCACAGCTACTACACTTGGGTTCCATGGCCAATCCAAACATCATTGTCAAACTCAGTCTCTCATACCCCAGGCAGTGAGGGAAAGGCATTCTCATGTCTACCTTTGCTTCTAATATGCTGGACCACTGCAGTAATGGAGTAGTGGGGGTTAGGCAGAGTACATGTAATCCATGTTACTTTGGATAAAGCAGGATAGTGCTGGGACTAAGGTAGTCAAGGGTGCAAACGTGGGCAAGTTTTAGAATCCTCAGGCCATGCATCTGACCCCTGTCCCTGCTGATTGCTAAGAGTACGACCTTGGGCAAGCTGTTAACTTCTCTGTGCTCAGTTTCATCAACTATGAAATATTTTGGGGGACATGGCTCTGTTGGGAAATTCACTGAGATACTCCTTGAAGCAGGACACAAGTTAGAGGTAGCAGTCTGCTTAGAAAAATAGAACCCTCCCTGTAACAGAGTAAAGAGACCACACAGAGTTAGAGAATCCTCAAAGGATACAGATGGAGGTGGTCAGGGGCACTCAGTAGAGTGTGGGAGGCCAGGGAGAAGGAACAGTGTTCCATAAAGAGGTGCTATAGAAGGAAATGGGGGACAAGGGCCAGAAAGGAGCTTCCTTAGGAAGATCCATAGTTCAGGGTAACATCCAGGAGATTAACAGGGGAAATTCTGGAAAAAAAAAACATTATGAGGCAGAAGTAGGATTGCTGTGAGTTAAGCAGCCAGGGCTACAGGGCTGAGTACTCAGATTCTGTTTACACACGCACACACACACACACACACACACACACACACACACACACACACGACACACACACACACACACACACACATACCAAACAAACATACGAAAAAGCCTGGAATAGGCCCAGTCAGATATGAAACTGCAGCTGTTTGTACAGAGCTTGTCAACAAGCACAGCTCTTACCACAAAGGGTGTAAGAGATAGCTTATTCTAGAGCCAAACAGAGGTGTCCATGACCCAGCAATGATGATGCTTCAAGCTTGTCCCAAATGCCATGTTCCAATGTGCTAACGCTTTCATGAAGCTTTTATAGTAACAGGACAAAGAAAGTCAGAAAACAAAATACTTCCCAAACATATCCATGGAAGAAGCATCAGGTGGGCGGGTCTAGGAAAGCAGAAGAAATTCTGCTATAGGCCTCAGATGTTCATGCCCAACAGCTTTGGGGCTGCAGAAAGGTGGGTGTCTATCAACTCATTCCAAAAGGTTCAACCTGCTAGTCTCAGGGATACTAGGTCAGACAAAGAATCAGTTCTTAATTAACTACTGTAAACGGCTGGTTATTAAAACAACTGAAGACAGCTCAAGGCTATCACTCTCTGGATCTGCAACACTCTCTCTCTACACTGGTCTTTTAATCAGTTCATCGGCATTCTCGAATCTAAGTGTGGCTCCATTTTTCCTGGACATTTCATTTACTTACATTTCAAATGTTATTCCCCTTGCCGGTTTCCTGTCCATAAGCCCCCATTCCCTTCCCTCCCCCTCCCCCCCCCCTCCCCCTCCCCCTCCCCCATACGGGTATTCCTCCTATACATTCCCCTTAATGTCCTCCCCCATATTCCCCTACACTGGGGGTCCAACCTTAGCAAGACCAAGGGCTTTCCCTTCCACTGGTGCCCCAACAAGGCTATTCTCTGCTACATATGCAGTTGGAGCCCTGGGTCAGTCAATGTATAGTCTTTCGGTAGTGGTTTAGTCTCTGGAAGCTCTGGTTGGTTGGCATTGTTGTTTTTATGGAGTTGCAAGTTCCTTCAACTCTTTCAATACTTCCTCTAATTCCCCCTAAGGGGGTCCTGTTCTCAGTACGGTGGTTTGCTGCTAGCATTGACCTCTGTATTGGACATGCTCTGGATGTGTCTCTCAGGAGAGATCTATATCCGGTCCCGTTCAGCATGCACTTTTTAGCTTCATCAATCTTATCTAGTTTTGGTGGCTGTGTATATATGGGCCACATGGACCACCTGTGGGGCAGGTTCTGAATGGTTGTTCCTTCAGTCGCTGCTCTAAACTTTGCTTTTATATCCCCTCCTATGGATTCCTTTTAAGAAGGAGTGGGAGCATCTGCATTTTGGTCATCCTTCTTCTTGAGCTTCCTGTGGTCTGTGGATTGCATCTTGGGTAATTTGAGCTTTTTGGCTAATATTCACTTATCAATGAGTGCATACCAAGTGTGTTTCTCTGTGATTGAGTAACCTCATTCAGGATGATATTTTTAGTTCATTCCATTTGCCTATGAATTTCATGAAGTCATTGTTTTTGATAGCTAGTAGTACACCATTGTGTAGATATACCACATTTTTTGAATCCATTCCTCTGTTGAAGGGAATCTGGGTTCTTTCCAGCTTCTGGCTATTATAAATAAGGCTGCTATGAATATATTGGAGCATGTGTCTTTGTTGTATTTTGGAGCATCTTTTGGGTATATGCCCAAGAGAGGTATAGCTGGGTCCTCAGGCAGTATAATGTCCAATTTTCTGAAGAACCTCCAGACTGATTTCCAGAATGGTTGTACCAGTCTGCAATCCCACCAACAATGGAGGAGTGTTCCTCTTTCTCCACATCCTCGCCAGCATCTGCTGTCACCTGAGTTTTTGATCTTAGCCATTCTCACTGGTGTGAGGTGGAATCTCAGGGTTGTTTTGATTTGCATTTCCCTGATGACTAAGGATGTTGAACATTTCTTTAGGTGCTTTTTGGCCATTCGATAGTCTTCAGCTGAGAATGTTTTGTTTAGCTCTGAACCCCATTTTTAATAGGGCGATTTGGCTCTCTGGAGTCTAACTTCTTGAGTTCTTTGTATATTTTGGATATTAGCCCTTAGATGTAGGATTGGTAAAGATCTTTTCCCAATTTGTTGGTTGCCGTTTTGTCTTAATGACAGTGTCTTTTGCTTTTTAAAAACTTTGCAGTTTCATGAGGTCCCATTTGTCAATTCTTGATCTTAGAGCATAAGCCATTGATGTTTTGTTCAGGAAATTTTCCCCAGTGCCCAAGTGTTCGAGACTCTTCCCCACTTTTTCTTCTATTAGTTTGAGTGTATCTGGTTTGATGTGGAGGTCCTGGATCCACTTGGACTTAAGCTTTTTACATGGTGATAAGAATGGATCGATTTGCATTCTTCTACATACTAACCTCCAGTTGAACCAGCACCATTTGTTGAAAATGCTACCTTTCTTCCATTGGATGGTTTTAGCTCCTTTGCAAAGATCAAGTGGCTATAGGTGTGTGGGTTCATTTCTGGGTCTTCAATTCTGTTCCATTGATCTACCTGCCTGTCTCTGTACCAATACCATACAGTTTTTATCACTATTGCTCTGTAATACTGCTTGAAGTCAGGGATAGTGACTCCCCCAGAAGTTCTTTTATTGTTGAGTATAGTTTTCGCTATCCTGGGTTTTTCGTTATTCCAAATGAATTTGCAAATTGCTCTTTCTATCTCTATAAAGAATTGAGTAGGAATTTTGATGGGGATCGCATTGGCAAAATGACCATCTTTACTATATTAATCCTGCCAATCCATGAGCATGGAAGATCTTTCCATCTTCTGAGATCTTCCTCAATTTCTTTCTTCAGAGATTTGAAGTTCTTGTCATATAGATCTTCACTTGCTTGGTTAAAGTCACGCCAAGATATTTTATGTTATTTGGGACTATTGTGACGAGTGTCATTTCCTTAATTTCTTTCTCAGCCTGTTTATCCTTTGAGTAGAGGAAGGCTACTGGTTGATTTGAGTTAATTTTATACCCCAACACTTTGCTGAAGTTGTTTATCAGGTTAAGTAGTTCTCTGGTGTAACTTTTGGGGTCGCTTATGTACACTATCATATCATCTGCAAATAGTGATATTTTGATTTGTTTCCTTCCAATTTGTATCCCTTTGACCTCCTTTCGCTGTCTGATTGCTCTGGCTAGGACTTCAAATACTATATTGAATGAGTAGGGAAAGAGTGGGCAGCCTTGTCTAGTCCCTGATTTTAGTGGGATTGCTTCAAGTTTCTCACCATTTAGTTTGATGTTAGCTACTGGTTTGCTGTATATTGCTTTTACTGTGTTTAGATATGGGCCTTGAATTCTTGATCCTTCCAGGACTTTTATTATGAAGGGGTGTTGAATTTTGTCAAATGCTTTCTCAGCATCTAATGAAATGACCATGTGGTTCTTATCTTTGAGTTTGTTTATATAGTGGATTACATTGATGGATTTTCATATATTAAACCATCCCTGCATCCCTGGGATGAAGCCTACTTGATCATGATGGATGATCGTTTTGATGTGTTCTTGGATTCGGTTTGCAAGAATTTTACTGAGTACTTTTGCGTCAATATTCATAAGGGAAATTGGTCTGAAGTTCTCTTTCTTTGTTGGGTCTTTGTGTGGTTTTGGTATAAGAGTAATTGTGGTTTCATAGAAGAAATTTGATAGTGCTCTGTCTGTTTCAATTTTGTGGTATAGTTTGGACAGTATTGATATGAGGTCTTCTATGGAGGTCTGATAGAATTCTGCACTGAACCCATTTGGACCTGGGCTCTTTTCAGTTGGGAGACTTTTAATAACTGCTTCTATTTCTTTAGGAGTTATGGGGTTTTTTAGATGATTTATTTGTTCCTGGTTTAACTTTTGTACCTGGTATCTATCTAGAAAATTGTCCATTTCCTCCAGATTTTCCAGTTTTGTTGAATATAGGCTTTTGTAGTAGGATCTGATGTTTTTTTTAATTTCTTCAGATTCTGTTGTTATGTCTCCCTTTTCATTTCTGATTTTCTTAATTTGGATACACTGTCTGTGACCTCTGGTTAGTGTGGCTAAGGGTTTATCTATCTTGTTGATTTTCTCAAAAAAACAGCTCCTGCTTTTGTTGATTCTTTGTCTAGTACTTTTCCTTTCTACTTGGTTGATTTCAGCTCTGAGTTTGATTATTTCCTGTTCCTCTTGGGTTTATTTATTTCTTTTTGTTCTAGAGCTTTAAGGTGTGCTGTCAAGCTGCTGACATATGCTCTCTCCTGTTTCTTTTTGCAGGCACTCGGAGCTATGAGTTTTCTTCTTAGTACCGCTTTCATTGTGTCCCATAAGTTTGGGAATGTTGTATCTTCATTTTCATTAAATTCTAAGAAGTCTTTAATTTCTTTATTTATTTCTTCCTTGACTAAGTTGTCATTGAGTAGAGCATTGTTCAACTTCCATGTATATGTGGACTTTCTGTCATTATTATTGTTATTGAAGACCAGTCTTAGTGCGTGGTGATCTGATAGGATGCATGAGATTATTTCTATCTTCCTGTATCTGTTGAGGCCTGTTTCATGATCGATTATATGGTTAGTTTTGGAGAAGGCTCCATGAGGTGCTGAGAAGAAGGTATATCCTTTTGTTTTAGGATGGAATGTTCTTTAGATATCTGTTAAATCCAATTGGTTCATAACTTCTGTTAGTTTCTCTACGTCTCTGTTTAATTTCTGTGTCCCTGATCTGTCCAGTGATTAGAGTGGGGTGTTGAAATCTCCTACTATTATCGTGTGAGGTGCAATGTGTGCTTTTAACTTTAGTAAGGTTTCTTTTATGAATGTAGGTGCCCTTGCATTTGGAGCATAGATATTTAGGATTGAGAGTTCATCTTGGTGGATTTTTCCTTTGATGAATATGAAGTGTCATTCCTTATCTTTTTTAATGACTCTTGTTTGAAAGTCAATTTTGTTTGATATTGGAATGGCAATTCCAGCTTGTTTCTTTGGGCCATTTGCTTTGAAAGTTGTTTTCCAGCCATTTACTCTGAGGTAGTGTCTGTCTTTGTCTCTGAGGTGTATTTCCCGTAGGCAGCAAAATGTTGGGTCCTCTTTATATATCTAGTCTGTTAGTCTATGTCTTTTTATTGAGGAATTGAGTCCATTGATGTTAAGAAATATTAAGGAATAGTGATTGTCACTTCCTGTTATTTCATTTAGAGATGGAATTATGTTTGTTTGTCTCTCTTTTGGTTTCATTGAAAGGAAATTATATTCTTGCTTTCTGTACAGTGTAGTTTCTCTCCTTGTGTTGGAGTTTTCCATCTATTATCCTTTGTAGTGCTGGATTTGTAGAAAGATATTGTGTAAATTTGGTTTTGTCATGGAATATCTTGGTTTTCCCATCTATGTTAATTGAAGGTTTTACTGGATACAGTAACTTGGGCTGGCATTTGTGTTCTCTTAGGGTCTGTATGACATCTGTCCAGAATCTTCTGGCTTTCATAGTCTCTGGTAAGAAGTCTGGTGTAATTCTTACAGGTCTGCCTTTATATGTCACTTGACATTTTTCCCTTACTGCTTTTAATATTCTTTCTTTGTTTTGTTCATTTGCTGTTTTAACTATTATGTGACAGGAGGAATTTCTCTTCTGGTCCAATCTATTTGGAGTTCTGTAGGCTCCTTGCATGTTTATGGGCATCTCTTTCTTTAGGTTAGAAATTCTTCTATAATTTTGTTGAAGATATTTACTGGCCCCTTAAGTTGGGAGTCTTCACTTTCTTCTATACCTATTATCCTTAGGTTTGATCTTCTCATTGTGTCCTGGATTTCCTGTATGTTTTGGGCTAGGAGATTTTTGCGTTTTACATTATCTTTGACAGTTGTGTTGATGTTTTCTATGGTATCTTCTGCCCCTGAGATTCTCTCTTCTATCTCTTGTATTCTGTTGGTGATGCTTGTGTCTACGGTTTCTTGTCTCTTCCTTTGGTTTTCTATATCCAGGGTTGTCTCTCTTTGTCCTTTCTTTATTGTTTCTATTTCCATTTTCAATTCCTCTACCTGTTTGGTTGTGTTTTCCTGTAATTCTTCCAGTGATTTTTGTGTTTCCTCTCTAAGGGCTTCTACTTGTTTACTTGTGCTTTCCTGCATTTCTCTAAGGGAGTTCTTTATGTCTTTCTTAAAGTCCTCCATCATTATCAAAAAATGTGATTTCAAATCTAAATCTTGCTTTTCTGGTGTGTTTGGATATCCAGTATTTTCTTTGGTGGGAGAACTGGGCTCTGATGATGCCAAGTAGTCTTGGTTTCTGTTGGTTAGGTTCCTGTGCTTGCCTCTAGCCATTGGGTTGTCTCTGGTGTTTGCTTGTCTTGATGTTTCTGGGAGTGACTTGGCCCTGCTGAAGGCCTCTGTATCAGCACTCCTGTAGAACTGTTTTCCTGTTTTCTTTCAGCCTTTCCTGAGAACAGGTGCTCTGCTCTCAGCTGTGGCAACACTCCTAGAGACTGTCTTCCAGCTCTAGGTGCAGGCAGGAATCAAAGGGTCCTGCCCCTGATTGCTCGTGTAGGTCCTTTGACCCAGCGGGCACAGTTGGCACTATGCGATTTCCTCTTGTGTCTGGACTGTGGGCAGAGGGTATTCTCCTCTGACTTCTCAGAAGTATCCACACTTCTGAGGTTTCAGCTCTCTTTCTCACCGGATTTGGGTGCAGGGAGCTGTTTGGCTGGATCAGTTCGGTCCTAGGCACAGTGGCTGTCTGTTCCTATATCCCTCTGTCCAGGGGCACTGTGCAATTTCCCCTTGGACCAGGGATGTGGGCCGAGGTGTGCAGAGGTGGCAGTCTGTCCTGCAGCCTCAGGATGTCTGCGCTCCTGGGTGGTCTGCTCTCTTCCGCACGGCGACATTTCATTGCAAGTATGCACTATAAAAGGGGCCATTTGACAGGATCTATCTTAGGAGAAGTAAGAGAAGGCTTTATGGGAGCCAAACAAAGACAGCAGTGTTACAGAGACACACCCTCCCTGCAACTCTTCTGTTCTGGGCTAACATGTGGCCGTAGGCTCCTGTAACAACATCAGCGTAGTGAGTGAAAGTTCTGCTAAAGTGCCTGAGGGAATGTCCCCTGTCTCCTTTACTATAAATGGGGAGCCCAGGGCTACAGCTGCCATTCCTCCCCTAAGAAGCACACTTCATCCTGGATCCCCTGAATTCCTCACACAGCTGCCAGGGATGTTCAGGAGTCGTCCACTTAACTCTGATTTCTAACTTTGTCAAAACAAGTCCAGCTTCCTAGCTGCCTAGCTGTGGGAATAGAAAGAAGGTTCAGCAATTAAAGGCTTCCAGAGGAAGTGGTCTTCCAGAGGACCCCAGTTTAGTTTCCAGCACTCACATCAGGTACCTTGCTCTCACTGCCTGTAATTCCAGCTCTAGGGGAATCCCACACCTTCTGGCTTCTTTAGATATCTGCACATTCACTCAGAGTTTGAATAAGAAAAAACTGCATATGGATAGTAATTAAAAATTAGATGACCGAAAATCACCCATCCCTGCCCATCTGCCCAGTGTTTTGCCACACCCATGCCCCATTCCCTATGATTTCTGTCCCTTTTTACAAATGAAAACTAGGATTTATCCTTAAATATGTATATTCTAAAAGAAAGGATTTTTGACAATACCCAAATAGGAAACTTCTATTATTTCTCTAATGGAAATTCATCACTGGAAAGAGCAGAGAATATATAGCCAAAGCAAGGCATTGAGAAAATCTAGCTTGGTCTCCTGCTCTCTGCTTGGAGCTGAGAGTGGCAAGCATAAATGAGGTGACATTCAGGACTAAATTGAGAGATTCCTTTAAAAGAATAAAGGAAGAAATTCTCTCCAAACATGAATTCACTGGTGCTGAGCAAATGGAGCTACTGTCTTGCAAACCACACTTGCATATTCTCACAGCCTGACTGAGTGCACTCTGGGATTCCTTCCAGCTGCTTTTCTTGTCATGGTGGATACTCTACAGGGGGGCGGGATCACAAAGCTTAGGAGAGCAGAAAGACCCAGGGAACACCCTGCTCCCATTGGAAACTTCACTTACCCATGTACTCTGCTCCAATGATCTCTTCAGTATATCTGAACCTTCACACATCTCCCCAGTCAATCTCTCCACCTCCAAACGCTGAAGTGGCCCAGAATCTCAGAATGGGCTGATCTAACTTCCATGTCCTAATCTGCTTTAGCTGTCAATTTAGCATAGCCTGGAGTTATCTAAGAAGGGAGTCTCATTTGAGGGATGACCTAGATCAGATTGGCCTGTGGTCATGTCTATGGGGAACTGTCTTAAATGATTCTCTGACATAAGAAGGCCACTGTGAGTGACATCATTCCCTAGGCAATAGACATCCCTGAGTTATATAAGAAAGCTAGCTAGGTGTGGACCTGGGAATGAGCCAGCGAGCAGTGTTCCTCTGTGGTTTCTGCTTCAAGTTCCTGCTTGAGTTCTTGCCATAAATTCCCTCAATGATAGAGTATAAGCTGTAAAATGAAATAAAACCTTTGCCCACCCCCTGCCTAGTTGCTGTTGGAATGTTTTACTGGAGAAACAGAAAAGTAAACTAGAGGAAAATGCTAAACACACTGAAGAAAGGAGAGCCTCTTCAACAAACAATGTTGGAAAAACTAGAGGTTCACATGTTGAAGGATGAAACTAGATCCCAATCTCTCACCCTTTGCAAAAAAATCAAGTCTCAGTGGTTCGAAGACTTTAAAGTAAAACCAGCAAGTCTGAAACTGACAAAGGAAAGAATGGGATGAACATCATCACACATGCACAGGGAAGAGATATCTGATAGGCTCCTTTCACCAGGGTATAAGGGGAGTCATTGACAAACCAGACCTCACGAAATCAAAATGCCTCTTTTCAGCAAAGAAAACCGTTAATCATGTGAAAAGTCTAAAGAACTGCAGAAAAATCTTTGCTACATAAACACATCTCTACAGGTTACACTGTGGTGCTGTGATAAAACACCATGACTCAAAGCAACTTAGAAATGAAAGAGTTGCTTTGCTGTGTGGTTCCAGAGGGGGATCCCAAAAGTTGGGGAAGAATGTCAGGAAATGGGGAGATCACATCTTCAACTGTGAGCGTGGATCAGAAAGTAAAGTGGAAGTGGATGAGGCTACAAATCCTCAAATCCCACCCTCGCTGACTCCTTCCCACAGCAAAGCCAGACTTTTCAAACATCCCATAAACTCCCTAAACAGCACCTCCAACTGGTGGTGTTCGCATGTGGAAGTCTGTGGAGGACAATTGATAATTCAAATCTGCTTCCTGTCCCCCGTAATCTCATGACCATATCACAATACAAAATGCATTTAATCTATCTTCAAAAGTCCCATATCAAGGTCTTAAATCTGTCCTAAATCCAAAATCTCTTTTAAGACTCAAGGTAATCTGTTAACTGTAAACCCCTATAAAATCCAAAAGCAAATTACATCCTTCCAACATATAATGGTGCAAAATATACACCTTCCCATTCTGCAGGGGCAGAACTGGGGCATAGTGAGGAAGTACTTGATCAAAGTGAGGGCAAAGCACAGCAATAAAAACACCAGCACTGTGGCTCCATGTTTGGCGTTTGATAGTTCCTGTCCACCAGCCTTGCTGCCTGCAACATGCTCCTCTCTGGTTCACCCGGTCTGAAGCTCTGCTTCGCAGATATCTATGGCTGTGGCTTCCCCAACATCTTGGAATCTCTGCTACACCCAAACTTATACTTTGCCAACTTCACACAATGCCGCTCAGGGCCTCCTCCTCACTGGAATTCCCATGCATAATGTTGCTGGACGCTCTGGAACTGTGGAGGAAGAATCCACAACCCTTCACACTTGCATATTTCATGTCTCAAAGCCAGTCCCACATGTCTGACACCACCCCTAAAGTTAGCTGCCAACTTAGGATAGACCTAGGCCCTCTTGGGCCACGATAGCAAAAGATTTTGTTTGTAGTTGCTTCATTATTATTATTATTATTATTATTATTATTTACTTTTATATTTTTTACAATCCAGTCATTACCCCCAACCCTTTATGCCCTCCTACAGTTCCTCATCCCGTTCCACCTTCCCCCTGTCTACAAGAGGATGTCCCCAACCCCACACACACCCAATCCCACCCCACCCCAGACCCTCACCAGACCTCCCCACTCCCTGGGGCTTCAAGTCTCTTGAGGGTCAGGCACATCTCTCATTGAGGCCAGACCAGGCAAGTACTTCTTAGGAGAAACTTCTCAGGTATTATTCTTGCCACAAGACAGAAGCTCAGCCTGGTGGGGTCTTTCCCTGAGGGCTCCCTTCCCCTTGTCCCTGTACAGACCAGGAGGCCCATTCTTGCTGGCCTCTCTTTCAGCGTATGCCTTGGCTGTAATGGCGCTTGCTCTTTTTCTCTCTAAATTATACATTTTGTATTTCTCCCTTACTCTTGCTCATTGTACACCTGCATATGAGTTATCATTAATAACCATCCCACAGACTCAATGTTACGCTGTCTTAAAATCCCCTAGGCCAAAGAAATTAGTCCATTCATCTTGACATCTGACAGAGTTTAATACCTATAATATACAAACAGCTAAAACAACAAACAGAAACAATCCTATCAGGAAAAGGGCTAATAAAACAAATGACTGTTCTCAAAAGCAAATACAAATACCCAGGAAACATGAAAAAAAATGTTTGACCTCACTGACAAATCAAATATATTGGGATTCTATCTCACCCCAGTTAAATGGCAGTCGTTTAAAGAAAAGAAAACACAAACAGTGGTAAGGAGGATGTAGAGCTAAGAGACTCTTTCCACATTGCTGACAGGATGGTAAATGAGTCTGTCCTATGGCTATCAGTATGCAGGTTTATAAAAAGTAAAATCAACCTACCATGTGACCGAGTTATACCACACCTCAGGATTTTCTCCAAAGACTCCATGTCAATATATCACATGTCATGGTGTACCAGTGCTTACTGAAGCGTGACTCATAACAATCAATGTAAATGTCCATCAGCAGAGGGTGGGTAAAGAAGATGTGGCATGTAGATTAATTTTTCAATGAAAAAGGTATACGTTAGGTCATTTGTAGGAAAATAGCTACAAACAGAGATAATCATATTGAGGTAAGCCAGTGTGCGTTTGGGTGTGTGTGTGTATGTGTGTGTGAGTGCGTATACATGTGTATGCATGTGAGTGCGTGAGTGTGTATGAGTATATGTATGAGTGTATGTACGTGTGTGTGAATGTGTGAGCATGTGCGTGAGTATGTGAGTGTACGTGTGAGTGTGTATGTGAGTGTGAGTGTATGACATTAAAGTAGAAATAAAACTTTCAGGGGAAACAGGATCTAACAGGCATGGGGAGAGAAAATGGAGAGTAGACAGAAGGTGAGTGATATTTTCTACATGAAACATGTAGTTATATAAAAACTTATAAATAATATTTAATAACTATATTTCAAAGTATAAACAAGTAGTAGGTGGTAAGATCATCAGGATACACCCTGCAGAAATGGGGGTGTGGGAGTCTCTACAGCATGATGACTGCTGTACAACAAAAAACTTTGCAATAAGAAAAGCATAAACTTACAGACAGACGGACAGACAGACAGACATTGTCCTCTACTGGCTGGCAGCACTCACATGAGTTACTTTTCAGTGAATAGCTTCAATATCCTTGTCTCTAAGATCTGGATGGCATCAGCTTCCCCAAAGGCCCATAGGCAGGAAGAACGGGGGCTCTCAGATGAAGACCCTGGTGCATGCTCAGAGCATGACCCTCCTGGTCCTTCCTAGAGAATGTGCATCCATGGGCAGGGTGAGGTAGCTCTGTTCTTCTGAGAAGCTACACATGGAAAGCCTCAGGAAGCACAGCAGACCAGTGGAGTGGGATGTGCAAGAATCCAGGACTGCAGGTGCCAACCTGGGCTGCGAGTGCTGAGGGTGAGTGGGTCCCGACATGGTGTGTATGGCTGCTCATCTCCCATCTGGATGACCTGCTTCTTTCACCGCTCTTACTGAGGCATGAGTTACATGAAAAAGCTGCCTGTCGATCTATACAACTTGGTTGATTTGGAGATCATCACTGCCCTAGTTTTGTTTCTATCACTGATAAAATAGCCTGACAAAGCAACTCAGGCAAAGAAAAGGTTTAAGGCTGTAAAGTTCCAGGTTCTGTGGGGAAGTCAAGGCAGGAACAAGGCAGAGAGTCATACCCACAGTCAAGAGCTCACAATTCTACCATAAAGAACACAGACAATAGACACATGCAAATCTACTGCCCAGCTAGCTTCTTCAACTTTCATACAGTCCGGGGCCCAAACCCAGTGTCATCCCGGTGGTACTGGCTCTGAGGCATGAAATATGCAAGCATGAAGGGCTTGTGGATTCTTGTTCTGCAGTTGTAGAACCACTAAGTTCAGGCAATATGATGCAGGGGAATTCCTGTGAAAAGAGGACCCTGAGAATATTGCCGTTCAGGCTGGGTCTTCCTACACTGGTTAAGCCAATCAAGGAGAATCTCACAGATATTACCACCAGTCAACCTGACCCAGATAATTCCTCACTGAGGCTGTCTTTCCAGATAAATATAGGTTGCCTTGGGTTGACAATTTAAACTAACCACAAAAGCCATGTCCCTAAAATACCATTATTATGACCAAAGGCCATGAACAAAACCACTCTCATCAGTGGTAAGTAGAGGTTGCCCAGTGATGCTACCAGCAGCTTGAGGTCTTCCTCAGAGACCTCCACTCAGATAAAATGAGGCCCTTGCCTGATTTGCAGGACAAAATTTAAAGACAAGTTAGAACAAAGCAAAAGTTAGGAAGCTTGTTAAGTATGGGCATTTAGAGAGAACATCTAAAGAAAATAGACCATGTATCAAAAGCATAGGTGTCACTTCTCAAGAGGGAGCTGAGCTTAGAAACTTTATAAGGGCCAGGGATGTGGTTTCATAGGCTGCAAAGAATGCCAGCCAAGCAGTTCAAAAATTAAGAAAATTCATGGGCTGGTTATCTTGTCTATCTAAATAATTTTTGTTTGCACATGAACTTATATAGTGGTTTAATGATGGGTGTTTTTAAGATTTAAGGGTAAGAGAGGAGACTTAGTCAGTTAAACACAAGGCTACAAACAGTCTGGCCCCCCAGTTAGCACAGCCTGTCATCAGCATCCTGGTTGAGATGTCATCAGGAAGCCACCATTACCTCTGTAGGTGACCTTGGCTTTGTTGGTTGTGTTATAGAGAGGTTTGCCTGTTGTCAGCAAGCAGGAAAGGCAAACCACCTCCCCAGGGAGAGGGGCTCCTGCCTCTTCCCATGTCCCCATCATTTTTCTGTCTTTTTTGTTCCACCTTACTCATCTCCCTTCCACAGTTTGACCACACATTTGTGTGGGGGGTGGAGAGGTGGGGGTGGAGTCATGCGTTCACCCAGTCACATACAGAGGAAAGCAAGAGGTTGCTGTCAGGCTGTCTTCCCTAATTACTTCTCTGGTTCATACATGGTCTTTCAGTGATCCTGGGAGATACTATCTTGACTGGACCAACTGGTTGGCAAGTCCCTGGGATCCACCTGTCTCTGCAGTCACAGCTCAGGGGTTATAGGCACGTGTCACCATGCCCTGCCTTCTACATTAGTGACTGGGGTCTGGTCTCGGGTCTGATGACTATGAGGTGAGCACTTTACTGACTGAGCCTTCTCTTCCAGCCCTTCCTATACCATTCATTGGTCTAGCACAGAATCAATGCCATTGTTTCTCCAGAGCTGAGAGAAAGAATCAGTCATTCAACACCTAGAAATGATAGAATTAGATCAACTGAAAAGACCTAGTTCTATGCCAACTGTGTGTGAGTCTCAGTGTCTCTTTCTAGCTAAGAGACTTGTGGAAACTCACATCTGTCCTTCCATCCAAGATGAAGCAAACACAGTTATCACTTCAGAGGGTTGTGGTCTAAGTGGGGTCACAGACATGGACCTCACAGCACAAAGCTCATGACAGAATATGAAATCAGTAAAAATTAGCTATAATCATTGTCCTGGTTAGGACTGAAAATATCAAAATAAGACCTGGGGTCCCCTGTCCAGAACCTCCCAGTATACTATGGGACCAATGACACAACATAGTAGTGACTTAAAACATGGTACTCAAGTGCCAGAGAGTTCTAATACACCCTTGACATCCTACCATGTGGGCTACTGAAATAGGAAGGTCATTAGTTCAAGGCTGACTTGAATTGCAAGGCCAACCTGGGCAACTGAATAAAACAGTCATAAGGGGAAGGGGGAAGGAAAGGTAATGGAAAGGAAGGGAGGAGAGGAGAGGAGAGGAGAGGAGAGGAGAGGAGAGGAGAGGAGAGGAGAGGAGAGGAGAGGAGAGGATAGAAATGGCTTATCAGTTAAGAGCACTGGCTGGTTTTCCAGAGGACCTGGGTTCAACTCTAAGAACCTGCATGGTGGCTCTCAACCATCTGCAACTCCAGCTGCAGGGAATCTGGCCTCACTTCTGGCCTCCATATGTCCTGAATTCATTTGTGCATAGTCATATATGAAGGCAAAACATTCACACAACATAAAATAAAAATAAATTACTTTTAATGTAAAAAGAGAGCCATGGCTTGAACTCAGTGGCCAAACATCTAGCTAGCAACTGGCAAGTCCAAGGTTCAACTTTGTACTGAAAAGGGGTTGGGGGGAAGAGACATGATATAATCAAAATTTGGGAGTAAGACACGGTTTTCAGAACAAAGAATACTCTAGCTTAATTTCTGATCCTGCGATAAAGTACCCTGACCAAAAGCAACCTAGGGGAGAAAGGGTTTGTTCACCGGGCACTTCTATGTTCCAATCCATTACTGAGGGCAGCCAGCAGAGGAACCAAAGCCGTTAGTCACACCACATCTACAGTCAAGAGCAGAGGGAGAGAATGAACAAATCTTTGCACGCTTGCTTCTGGTTCTGCTCAACTAGCTTTCTTGATGACATACATGCGCATGTACACAACTCATGTATGCACATGGAGGCCAGAGAGTATATCAGCTTCCTTCTTTATTGATCCCTGCCTTCTTTCCATGAGCCAGGTTCTCTAGCTGAGGCAGATACTCACTTGTATTTTTAGATAGGCTGGCAGCCAGCAGGTCCCAGTGATCTTCCTGTCTCTACCTCCTCTCCAAGTACTGGGGTTATGGGTACGTGCACCACCACACCTGCCCTTTTATGTGGGTGCTGGGGTTCTGAACTCAGGTCCTATGCATATGTAATAATCTCTTTACCACTGGACCATCCCCTGAAACACTTTTGACTGGACAGGCCATGATGAGGAGGAGAAAGCACTGGACAAGAAAGAAACTGAGGTGGCAGAGGAATTAGAGCATGCTGGTCGATCGGTCCAGGAGTGAGAACTGGGAAGGAGGGAAATGAGGAGATAATGATTCCTGAGTCCTTCACACCATGACTGGGCTTGGAACATGGTGCTGGAGCAAAGTTGGGCATCAAAGGCAGAAAGTGGGGACAACTTGGCTTTGAAATAGAGGAGAATGGGAGGTACATCTGAATGTATAAACAGAAAGGACAGCCCTCTGTTAGCTGACATAGAAGTTCATTTTCCTCCAGGGAAGGAGGTGATACTGGCTTTTCCATGACCCTACAGACCTTAAAACAAGAAGGTCCCTCTGGGAGCCACCAAAGACAGACCCATGCTAGAGCCATCATATCGGTGAAATGAGCTCTAAAGAATGCATAGGCTATTGTGGGAACGGGGAGATGAGGGCCAGGTATGGGAACAAAGGGGGGTGTTTTGTTGAAGATAAAAGAAGAGCTGCTTCAAAGTCAACTGAGGTGTAGATCATCACAAAGAACTGTTCAGGAAGCAGAAAAGCCAAGCTCTCCCTTTTTGAACATGAAAGGACAGCCAGTGTCTGCCACATGCACTGGCCAGTTGTCAAACCCCACCTGGATTCTCTAATACTCCTCTGATGAACATCATGGAAGATCCCCCTCTATAAAGACAAATTGCTTTGTCCTTAATGGGGCCTAACAAAGAAGGGGACAGAAATAAACCCCAGGAAATTACAAGTTGACCGTCTAGTCTACCATAAAAATAAATAAGTAAAAAAGAAATCGGGGTGGGGGCTGTATACAGAGTTGGACAGAGTTGGAGGGAGGAGATAGAACACACAACGTAAGGGCGGTAGGGCTTACTGGTGGCTCATAATTCAGAGGGATAAAGTCCATCATGACAAGAAGGCATAGTATCTTAGTTAGGGTTTCTATTGCTGTAACAAAACCCCGTGACCAAAAGCAACCTGGGATGAAAGGGTTTATTCTGCCTTATGCTGTATTTAAGTCATCACTGAAGGAAGCCAGGGCAAGAATTCAGGGCCAGAACCTGGAGGCAGGAACTGGAGTGGAGGCCATGGAGGAGCGCTGCTTGATGGCTTGTTCCCTATGGCTTTCTCAACCTGCTGTCTTATAGAATCCAGAACAATCATCCCAAGAGTGACACCACTCACAATGAGTTGGGCCCTCCTACATCAGTGATCAATCTAGAAGATGGCTTACAGGCTTGGCTTTCCCACAGGCCAGTCTACTGGAGGCATTTTCCTAATTGAAGCTCCCTCTTCCCAAATGATTCTTGTCTGTGTCAAGCTAACAAAAACTAGCCAGTCCACCACATGGTAATGACAGTAACTTAGTCTGTGACTCCCACCAGAACCCAGAGTAGTGAATCTCAGTGGTGGTTCTCTCTCTCTCTCTCTCTCTCTCTCTCTCTCTCATTATTTTATTTTATGTAGCCTATGGGATAGTACCTCTCAAATTCAAGATGGTATCGTTCTCCTCAGTCAGTCTTCTCTAGAATCACTTTTGAAGACATATCCAAGGATGAACTTCACTAATACCCTATATACCTTTTCTAATTTTTTTTTTGTGTGTGTTGAAGGGTGTTTTGCTTGAATGTGTATCTGTGCAACATGTATATGTGTGGTACCCACAGAAGCTAGGAGAGGCATCATATTCCCTGGAAACAAGTTACACACAGTTTTGAGCTACCACATTGGTGCTGAGAAGGAAGAGCAACTCCTGCTTTTAATTACCAAGTCACTTTTCCAGCCCAAACCCTAGGTACTCCTTAATCCAATCAAACTGGTATTCAAAGTTAACCATCACAGAAGGCAACAGGTGCTATGAGAGTTCGGATTGTGGAAAAGCTCCGCTAAGCATGTAAGCCACATATGAAGTCATATGAAGTTTCATTGCAGCTTTTCTTTTTTTTTTTTTGGTTCTTTTTTTTGGAGCTGGGGACCGAACCCAGGACCTTGCGCTTCCTAGGTAAGCGCTCTACCACTGAGCTAAATCCCCAGCCCCACTGAGCTAAATCCCCAGCCCCATCATTGCAGCTTTTCAATTCACATGTTTCCATGGCAATGAGAGGTGAGGAGGGGGGAACCATCCACACTCAGCAGAAATGTTGCTTCAAGAACGGATCTTTTCTCAGGCTAGTGAAGTAGTTTAATGCTGTTTCACGATGTTGGGCAGCAGTGTTAAATCAACATTACATCAGTCACCTGACCCAGAGCAGCCAATGGTAATGCTCCTGTGCACCAAGCTGTGAAGTAAAGATTCCCAGTGGGTGAGAATTAATGTATTTCCTCTTAGGATACTTTATATAAATAATGATTAAAATCACATCATACATCAAGAAACATTCATGCATACCCCCAACTAGAGGTCTATTATGGAATTCTTGCACTTAAAGAGTGATGACTCTCCCCTCCAAAATAAATAACAGTCTAGACAGAAAGCCATTGAAGAGAACTCTTTTTTATTGGATATTTTATGTATTTATATTTCACATTTTATCCCCTTTCCAGGTTCCCCCCTCTCCCATCCTCCCTCCCCTTCTTCTATGAGGATGCTTCCCCTCTCACCCACCCACTTCCACCTCAACACTCTGGCATTCATTCTCCCGCACTGGGGCATCGAGCCTTGACAGGACCAAGGGCTTCTCCTCCTATTGATGCCAGACAATGCCATCCTCTGCTACATATGCAGCTGGAGTCATGGGTTCCCCCCCCCCATGGTTGGTGGTTTAGACCCTGGGAGCCCTGGGGGTTCTGGGTTGGTTGATATTGATGTTCTTCCTATGGGTTTGCAAACCCCTTCACCTCCTTCAGTCCTTTCTCTAACTCCTCCATTTGGGTCCCTGTGCTCAGTCTGATGGTTAGCTGTAAGCATCCTCATCTGTATCACTAAGGCTCTGGCAGAGCCTTTCATGAGACATTCATATCAGGCTCCTATCACCATGCACTTCTTGGCACTAGCAATAGTGACTGGGTTTGGTGGCTGTATGTGGGCTGGATCCCCATGTGGGACAGTCTCTGAATGGCCTTTCCTTCAGTCTCTGCTCCACTCATTGTCCCTGTATTTTGTCCCATGAGTATTTTGTTCCCCCTTCTAAGAAGGACTGATGCATACACATTTTGGTCTTCCTTCTTCTTGAGTTTCAGATGGTCTGTGAATTGTTTCTTGGGTAATCCAAGTTTTTGGCCTAATATTCACTTATCAGGGAGTGCATACCATGTGTGTTCTTTTGTGACTGGGTTACCTCACTCAGGATGCTATTTTCTAGTTCCATCCATTTGCCTAAGATTTTCATGAAGTCATTGTCTTTAATAGCTGAGTAGTATTCCATTGTGTAAATGTACCACATTTTCTTTATCCAATCTTCTGTTAAAAGATACCTGAGTTCTTTCCAACTTCTGGCTATTATAAATAACATAACATAAGTTTCTATGAACATAGTGGAACGTGTGTCCTTGTTATATGTTGGAGTATCTTTCGGGTGTATGCCCACGAGTGGTATAACTGGGTCCTCAGGTAGTACTATGTCCAATTTTCTGAGGAACTATCAGACTGATTTCCAGAGTGGTTGAACCAGCTTGCAATCCCACCAACAATGGTGGAGTGTTTTTCTTTCTCCATATCCTCACCAGCATCTGCTCACAACACCTGAGATTTTTATCTTAAACATTCTGTCTGGTTTGAGGTAGAATCTCGGGGTTGTTTTGATTTGCATTGCCCTGACAATTCTTTAAAAAATGAAGTGATTCGGTAGTGCTCCATCTGTTTCAATTTTGTGGAATAGTTTGGATAATATTGGTATGAGGTCTTCCACAATTACTTTTATACCTAAACCACACAAAGACACAACAAAGAAAGAGAACTTCAGACCAATTTCCCTTATGAATATCGATGCAAAAATACTCAATAAAATTCTGGCAAACCGAATTCAAGAGCACATCAAAACAATCATCCACCATGATCAAGTAGGCTTCATCCCAGGCATGCAGGGATGGTTTAATACACGGAAAACCATCAACGTGATCCATTATATAAACAAACTGAAAGAACAGAACCACATGATCATTTCATTAGATGCTGAGAAAGCATTTGACAAAATTCAACACCCCTTCATGATAAAAGTCCTGGAAAGAATAGGAATTCAAGGCCCATACCTAAACATAGTAAAAGCCATATACAGCAAACCAGTTGCTAACATTAAACTAAATGGAGAGAAACTTGAAGCAATCCCACTAAAATCAGGGACTAGACAAGGCTGCCCACTCTCTCCCTACTTATTCAATATAGTTCTTGAAGTTCTAGCCAGAGCAATCAGACAACAAAAGGAGATCAAGGGGATACAGATCGGAAAAGAAGAAGTCAAAATATCACTATTTGCAGATGACATGATAGTATATTTAAGTGATCCTAAAAGTTCCACCAGAGAACTACTAAAGCTGATAAACAACTTCAGCAAAGTGGCTGGGTATAAAATTAACTCAAATAAATCAGTTGCCTTCCTCTATACAAAAGAGAAACAAGCCGAGAAAGAAATTAGGGAAACGACACCCTTCATAATAGACCCAAATAATATAAAGTACCTCGGTGTGACTTTAACCAAGCAAGTAAAAGATCTGTACAATAAGAACTTCAAGACACTGAGGAAAGAAATTGAAGAAGACCTCAGAAGATGGAAAGATCTCCCATGCTCATGGATTGGCAGGATTAATTTAGTAAAAATGGCCATTTTACCAAAAGCAATCTACAGATTCAATGCAATCCCCATCAAAATACCAATCCAATTCTTCAAAGAGTTAGACAGAACAATTTGCAAATTCATCTGGAATAACAAAAAACCCAGGATAGCTAAAGCTATCCTCAACAATAAAAGGACTTCAGGGGGAATCACTATCCCTGAACTCAAGCAGTATTACAGAGCAATAGTGATAAAAACTGCATGGTATTGGTACAGAGACAGACAGATAGACCAATGGAATAGAATTGAAGACCCAGAAATGAACCCACACACCTATGGTCACTTGATTTTTGACAAAGGAGCCAAAACCATCAAATGGAAAAAAGATAGCATTTTCAGCAAATGGTGCTGGTTCAACTGGAGGGCAACATGTAGAAGAATGCAGATCGACCCATGCTTATCACCCTGTACAAAGCTTAAGTCCAAGTGGATCAAGGACCTCCACATCAAACCAGACACACTCAAACTAATAGAAGAAAAACTAGGGAGGCATCTGGAACACATGGGCACTGGAAAAAATTTCCTGAACAAAACACCAATGGCTTATGCTCTAAGATCAAGAATCGACAAATCGGATCTCATAAAACTGCAAAGCTTCTGTAAGGCAAAGGACACTGTGGTTAGGACAAAACGGCAACCAACAGATTGGGAAAAGATCTTTACCAATCCTACAACAGATAGAGGCCTTATATCCAAAATATACAAAGAACTCAAGAAGTTAGATTGCAGGGAAACAAATAACCCTATTAAAAAATGGGGTTCAGAGCTAAACAAAGAATTCACAGCTGAGGAACGCCGAATGGCTGAGAAACACCTAAAGAAATGTTCAACATCTTTAGTCATAAGGGAAATGCAAATCAAAACAACCCTGAGATTTCACCTCACATCAGTGAGAATGGTTAAGATCAAAAACTCAGGTGACAGCAGATGCTGGCGAGGATGTGGAGAAAGAGGAACACTCCTCCATTGTTGGTGGGATTGCAGACTGGTAAAACCATTCTGGAAATCAGTCTGGAGGTTCCTCAGAAAATTGGACATTGAACTGCCTGAGGATCCAGCTATACCTCTCTTGGGCATATACCCAAAAGATGCCTCAACATATAAAAGAGACACGTGCTCCACTATGTTCATCGCAGCCTTATTTATAATAGCCAGAAAATGGAAAGAACCCAGATGCCCTTCAACAGAGGAATGGATACAGAAAATGTGGTACATCTACACAATGGAATATTACTCAGCTATCAAAAACAACGAGTTTATGAAATTCGTAGGCAAATGGTTGGAACTGGAAAATATCATCCTGAGTGAGCTAACCCAATCACAGAAAGACATACATGGTATGCACTCATTGATAAGTGGCTATTAGCCCAAATGCTTGAATTACCCTAGATCCCTAGAACAAACGAAACTCAAGACGGATGATCAAAATGTGAATGCTTCTTCACTCCTTCTTTAAATGAGGAAAAAGAATACCCTTGGCAGGGAAGGGAGAGGCAAAGATTAAAACAGAGACTGAAGGAACACCCATTCAGAGCCTGCCCCACATGTGGCCCATACATATACAGCCACCCAATTAGACAAGATGGATGAAGCAAAGAAGTGCAGACCGACAGGAGCCGGATGTAGATCGCTCCTGAGAGACACAGCCAGAATACAGCAAATACAGAGGCGAATGCCAGCAGCAAACCACTGAACTGAGAATAGGTCCCCCGTTGAAGGAATCAGAGAAAGAACTGGAAGAGCTTGAAGGGGCTCGAGACCCCAAAAGTACAACAATGTCAAGCAACCAGAGCTTCCAGGGACTAAGCCACTACCTAAATACTATACATGGACTGACCCTGGACTCTGACCCCATAGGTAGCAATGAATATCCTAGTAAGAGCACCAGTGGAAGGGGAAGCCCTGGGTCCTGCTAAGACTGAACCCCCAGTGAACTAGACTATGGGGGGAGGGCGGCAATGGGGGGAGGGTTGGGAGGGGGACACCCATAAGGAAGGGGAGGGGGGAGGGGGATGTTTGCCCGGAAACCGGGAAAGGGAATAACATTTGAAATGTATATAAGAAATACTCAAGTTAATAATAAAAAAAAATGAAGTGAGTGCTGAAGTGTAACTCTCCACAAATGATGGTTTCTGGAGGGGAACAGGTGGGGAGTGACTCAGTTTTATTTAAAGAACTGGCCCACCAGGAGTTCGACTATACTCTAGTGAGAATACAAGCAGCACAGATTGGATTTTTTTTTCTTTTTCTTCTTTTATTTTCTTTCCTTTTCCCCTTTTCTCTTATTTTTTTCCAGTAATGGGGAGAAGGAGGAGCAGACCTGGGATGACTGGGGAGTGAGGGCACTCAGGGTTCCTGATGTGAAATTTCCAGATAATCAATAAAAATATTGTGGAAAAAAGAAAGGGTAGTGATATGCAGTCCAAGCCCACTGTAAAGGAAAGAATATCCACAGACAAATTATGCATTAAGTCAGCCTGTGGGCATGTCTGTGGGAGAGTATCTTAAATAAGGTAGCTGATACAGGAAAACACAACCAATGGTGGGTGGCACCATTCCCTAAGCAGGGAATCCTGATGTGTGTCACCATGGTCACATAGAGATGCCCAAGCAATGAGGAACAGAAGTTTCCTTTGAGAGCCAGTAACGATGAAAGCCTTCCACGAACTACTTAAGAGACTTCAGAAGGACTATCCACCCTTGTCTGGGCCTTAAATGACAGTCCCAGTCAACAGTGTGACTTCAGACTCACAAAACTCCCATAGCTGAAACCATCAGGTAAGTCCTCATTTTTAAAAGTCCTGATCCCGAAAAACTGTGACATCACAAACATGTACGTTTTAAGCTTCTGGGCTTGGGAGAAATTTGTCACACAGGAATAAATTACTGGCTGACTGGCCTCCTTGAAGATTAAACACCACAGTATACTTTATAAATAGCATATCATTTCTAGTATTGGAGACAAGGAAACACACAATGTGCTTCACCTGCTGATATATGTATTTCTCAAAGCCCTAAGTGTCCATCATGGGACTGGCAAATCTTAAAAAAATTGGTCTTACTGTGATAAAATCCTAAACTCTCATCTTTTTTGCAAACTGTAATATCATGTTGTTCTGCCACTGACCCCCTTAATGGGCAAATATCACATCGTTTTAAAGCTTATAAGCTAAAAGATTCATACATTAACTGCATGATCTTCGTTCTTACAGTATCAGCAGTGCTGGTCCTGGAGGAGAATGAGTTTTGAATGTGTGAAGTCTGAAACAGGCATGGTCTGTTAGAAATCTATTTTCAGATTCTATTCTCATCTGGACACCATCATGATTCCCTCACAGCTTTTCACTGAGAAAACAGGGGCAACCTTTCAGGAGTCATAGTAGTAAATCACAAGATGGTAAAGGCACTTGCTACCAGGCCTGGTGACCTGAGTCTGATCCTCTTCCTGCAAGGAAGCCACACGAGAGAGAGAGAGACCTGCAGGTTGTCCTCTGGCCTCTGTACGTGCACTATGCATGCCTACCCATGCACAAACATAAAACAACAATAAAAGTAATAGTATTTTTAAAGAGTCACAGCAGCTGGTAACAAAGCCATCCCTGGTATCGACTGGACAGCTGGACTTCAGATCTATACTTCTAGGGGGAGGAAGAGCTGGCTCACTAGTGTTATCTGATGTGGTTCTCAGTGGCTGAGAAGAACGATGTCCAGCTACTGAGCAGAAGATGCCATCCTGCTTCCTGTTATTGGTTCAGCCTCAGCATTACCCTTATTTGGACTATAGCAATGTTGTAGATACGTCTATACAATGCATACCAGTACTGTCTAATACAAATTCATATGTCAATAATCTTTATTTCTACATGATGCCATGCTTCTATTTACAATTCTTTGGTCAAACACAGCCTATATTTCGAAGTGGATTGACAGAGTGATGTGCACCCGGGGCACCATGAGACACAAGCACAGTTTTCTGCTGTTGATGGTGTTTGTTGGTTTGTTTATTTATTTGGGGGGTTGATACTGGAGACCCTGTTTCTCTATATGACCCAAACTCGCCTTGAACTCATAACAACACTCATTCTCTCAAATACACACAGCTTTGCCCCATAATGCCCAGAACCCATGCTAGGATCAATTTTCAAAGAAACCCTAACTTCCTCTCCTGTTTGAAGTGAATCTTTCTGAAACATCAAAGGCTTCTCCTTCGGAGGCTGGGTTCTTGGGACCCATGCGAAGGAGGAAAACAGAACGTTCAGACAGTGTTCTAAACACTGTAGGCAGGTTAGCTGACCTCATTCACATAGCAAACCTTGGTAGTTCAAAACATGGCTGACTCCACTCCAAACCCAGCTGGGAAAACCACCACTCCCCACTTCACACTGAGGGCTTGGTTTAGCAAAGGGTACCTGCCAGCATCAGGTTTGCCATGTTTGGGCCTGTTAGAAAGCCTTTCAGTTGCAAGTTCTAAACAAACCCTCCAATAACACTCTTGCCATGTGCCTGGGCTCAGAGTCAGACTTAGCCGAGGGGAAGCATCAGGGGCTCTGGTAGCCTTGAACATGAAGGATTATTGGGAGATGCTTTCCATGCCAGCTGCCACATTCAGAACCTGCAGATGTTACCAGCACAGGCTTTTAAAACTTCAATGCATACAAGAATTTCTTAGTTAGCTCACAGACCCTGACTCAATAAGTTCAGAGCAGGGTCTGGGGCTCCTGAAGGGGGCTCAGAATCAGCAGAGGATATACCCAGACACCAAATTCTCAGTACAAAGTTTTGTTACCCTGGAAGGAAAACTGGGGACAGGGGATGCTTTTAGAATGGGCAAAGACAGCATCAGGTGTTTTTGCAGGAGTGGTTTTAAAGGAGAAAAAGGAGTACGGGTTAGAATGTATGAGTAGTCCTGATTAGACAGGTTAGGCTGTGTAGCCAAATAGTGAGTTTTGATTGCTGGACCTTGATGTTTTGATAGTTGAACCTTGGTGATCAATGTCAGGAATGAGTCAGTGGCCAAATAAGAGAATTGAATCAACCTTGGGAGCTAGCTTTAGGAATGTAACCTAGTGGTTTAGCAAAGGGTACCTGCCAGCATCAGGTTTGCCATGTTTGGGCCTGTTAGAAAGCCTTTCAGTTGCAAGTTCTAAACAAACCCTCCAATAACACTCTTGCCATGTATCTGTGACCCACCCTTAAAGAATCAAGGTTTAGAAGACATCATTGGGGTTATAGCAGCAGAGGCACTCTCAGTAAGGTATACATATTAGGACAATGCAAAAAGCTCAAGAAAAAAAAGAGGCATTTAGTTCAAAATGTTCAGGCCGGGATATAAACCATGATGCTCTGGTGATAATGACCAATTCTATGAGTGTTTACCAAGTGCTTAGCCCTAAATGATCATGGATACAAATTACCTTGTCTTCATAATAATGATTTTTAAATTATTATACCATTTTACAGAAGCTAAAATTTGAGACCAGAAGAGGGGAAAGAGCATGCTCATGACTGTTATTCAATGTAGAAGCAGCACTTGAAACCCAGTGATATTCTAAGGACATGCTGGACACCTGGTCTTGTAAAAAGATCTAACAAGTGTACCACAACCCAGAGCACACCAACTGTATAAACCAGCAACCAACATCAAATACTGTGATCTTGGCTCAGGGGCTGAGGAGTTGAGAAATCAAAACAACATAGTGTGCATGATATATTTAACAGTGGGTAACAGGGATAGTGGTAGAAATGAGAAAGTTATGGTAGAAGATTCTTTGGTAAATGTAGAGATAATGTTAAGGATAACCAACACTGAGGCACACAGAGATTAGCAGCAGAGGAAATCATCTGCCATCCCATAGCCATTCTAATAAAAGAATAATCAGAGTCCAAGGACAGCCTCCTTCATATCCATCAGGAACCACACAGATAGACTGTGTAGCCATACAGTGTCATCTAGACTGCCCATCAGGAACCAAGCAGATAGATGGTATGGTCATATACTGTCACTGGAGAGAAGGAAAGGAAAGCCCCCACACCTGTTCCTTTTCTTACTTCCTGGGCACCTTCTTGTCCTGTATTAAATTGATGTGGTACCAACCTGCAAAAGCACACAGGAGAAGCATCCTGGAGGGTCAGTCTCCTAGACTAGGGATGAGGACAAAGGCAAAGAGAAATGGATGTGGAGGGGAGAAGGAAACAGAAAAATCAGCACAGATGGCTAGGAACCTGCAAAGTCTTTTATGTAGGGCAGTTAATCAAGTGCAGATATTTATGGCCAAGGAGTGACAACCTGGTGTGAAGACATTTACCACAATACAACTTGAAGGGTTGACGTCTGCAGAAGTGGGGAGACAGTCTGCAGGTCTAACAAGCAGCACAATGAGAGGGGGATTAAATATGTACGTTTGACTCTGATCCAAAGAAATTTCTTTAAGAGTGGAAAATGGGGACTGAAAATGACAGCTCAGTTAGTATGGTGCCTGCTTTGTAAGCATTAAGATATGATTTTGATTCCCAGAACCCATATACTAAAGAAACCAAACACAGAGTTATAATCCCAGTACTGGAAAGGCAATGGCAGTTGGAACACTGAGGCTCCCCAGCCATCCAGCCTCACTTACCTGGAGGATTCTTGACCAATGAGAGATCCTGTCTCCCAAAAGAAAGTGGGTGATACCTGGGAATCAACAAAGTTGAGTAATGACCTCAACATACATATGCACACATATGCACACATGGACACTGACATACACACATGTATCTGCATACGTAGACTAAAGCATACCTACATATATACACATAGAAAGACATGGAGAGGTTTGTTTCCTGGAGCACTGAGTTGGCCTCTCTAGACCTCTAAGCAAAGGGTAGAAACTGTCAGTTGAGGTCTTTGGAAGAAAGATTTCCTCTATAACAAAGGGTCCAAGTGATCTCTATGGTGTCTGTCAACCTGAAATCCTACAAGCATGCCATGTTTCAGCCAGTCTGCTCTCACTAAATCAAACTGCACCTAAAGGAATAGTCATGGGACTCAGCAGGGGCACAGGCCAGCTATTTCCTCACTTCTCTTTGACATTGGGAGCCATATAACTTCCTCACCACATCCATCCTGACAGCTGGAGCTTCCTGTCTCATCACAATGCTGCCCCCTGACCTCTCCAGAGGGCTGGCACTCCTCCTCAGTGGGGCCATTGCTTGGAGCATCCCAATTAATAGTGTGTTTTGTTCACTAGGGTCTCCTGCCTACAGCATGTGAAATGAGCATCTATTGCAGATAAAAGATTCCTCTTTCTACATCTACACATCAGTGTTACTTAATGGGACAAGTGGCTGGCCCTGTCTGACTCCAGTGCTTCTGAACTGGGGATTTGGTGGCAGGTAAATCTGAGTTCAGATCTTGGCCTCGATACATAATGAATCTGTAGCCACAAACCATTATCTTCCTCTTCTAAAGAAATATCGGAGTGCTAATATATAGAATTTAGAATAATTAAATAGCAGTGGGTACCTAAGACAAATAATAAATGGTAGCTGTTGTTTATGTCATCTAAAGAGGGATAAGATTGCTGTAGGTCTGGGGAGAGGGGAGGTAGCATACAAGACAGAGAAGAAAATGATGAGCAAAGAGTCCAGATCCATTTCCTGGTGTCCCCACTGCTGCCCACCTATGTGTGTGCCAAATGCCAATCTGTCTACTTCCTCTCTGGCCAAAAAGATGTAGTAAGCCTCACAGGAATCACTGTCCTCATGGGGAACAAGCTTATGCTATGCAGGCCTCTGCTCCAGGATTTGGAAAGTCACATGCCCATGTGATCCAGGCAGCTTAGGGCAATGAATTAAGTGAGAAGGTCTAAGGGAACGGATCGCCCCCCCAAAATATGCACATAAAATAGGGATGACTGCAATGTCAAGTCCATTGCCTGTGGGAGCTATGATTCCCACAAACACTAAATGGTATCTAGAGATCTGTGAGTCCTTCTGAGCTTTAAATGCTTATGAGAATGTTCAAAACTCTCTGAGAGCTAAGCAAATAACTTCTGGGTTCTGATTTGAGATTCTTAATGTAATATCCTCTCCTTTAAAAAATAAAAATAAGGCTGGGAGTTCACGGCAGACGTTAGAGTGCTTGTCCACTCTACACATACCTTGGGTTTGATCCTCAGCACCCCATAAAACTAGATGTGGTGATGTAACCTGGTACTAGAGAGGTAGAGGATCAGAAGTTCAAGGTCAGCTTTAGCTAGGCAGAGATTTCAAGGCCAGCCTAATGACAGGAGACTGATTTCTACAGGCAAGAGGATGAAATTAAATCTTTCTCTTACCTTGCACAAAACTTCAGCTCCAAATGGATCAACAATTTCAGTGTTAAACCCTACAACTCTGAAACTACTGAAACAAAGGGTTGAAAAAAAATCCAGATACAGAAAAAGGTCCAGCTAGCACTCTGGTCACTCTAAATAAGGCTAAGAGTCAACAAATGAAATTTCATGAAACTAAAACACTTTTGTATAGCAAAAGAAATTGTCCATCAAATAAAGAAGCCTACAGAAGAGAACAAAAGTCTTTGCCAGCTATTCAGCCAACAGAAATTAATATCAAGGATACACAAAGGACTCAAACAACAATGCATCAATAAAACTAACAATGCAGTCCAAAAATTCGTTACAGATTTGAACAGAGAATTCCCAAAAGAAAAAACATAAATGACTAAGAAGTGTTTTTTTAAGTGTTCAACATCATTATGCACCAGTGAAATGTAAACTAAAACTACTTTGAAATTCATTCACAATCCAGTTGAGGTGAATAATCAAGAAATCAAATGGCAACAAAGAAGAACCTCCTTGCTTGCTTTTGGGGGGAGTGTATACTGGTGCAAACACTATGGAAATAGGAGTGAAGGTTCCTTAGACTACCATATGATTCAGCTATAGCAATCCTGGGTATATACCCAAAGGTCTCCATGTCTAATCATCTATGTTCACTACTGCCCTAGTCAAAATATTTAAAAACAGAATCGACCTGTATGCCCATCAACAGACAAATGGATAGAGGAAATAGGGTACATATGCATGATGAAATTTTAGTCAACTGTAATTAAAAATTAAATTATGATAGTTGCAGGAAAATGGATGAAAATGTAAGAAAAATTATACTGAGGGAAGTAACACAAACCAAAAAAAAAAAAAAAAAGAAAAGAAAAGAAAAAGACAAACGCCATACAGGGTCATGCTATTCTTCATGGTTGTCCACTGGAACTAGGTAAGACCCTGTTTGTAAAGATACCACATGACTTGGATGCAACCTAGAGAGAAATAAAATGCCACTAATCTGGAAACTTCCTCCCTGTGAGTAGTTTTCATAATGCCAGGAGGCATTATGCAGGCTGCAAGAAGAGAAACAGCATTAGTAGTATTCACGACCCAGTATGAAACCTACAAACTGTAATACTAACGTGCCATCCAAGCCACTCTAGCAACAGTGGCACAACTCTTATGGAGGCAACCAACTACTCTCTCATTAGATCTGAAGCCCACTTTGCAGGAGAGATTTCATGCCTAGTACTTTAAGCCTAGTTAAGAAGCTCATGGCTAGAGATGTCATAGGACCTTGTAGGATAGAGCTTACCATATTGTTTCACTAAATTGACACAGCATCAAACTGCTACCTATGTTTATACCCATTTCTATGTCTATATACATAGATAAATGCTACTCTCAGCATTTGTCAGAAAAGGCCCTTTGGCAGTGAATAGTATTAAATCCAGAGGCTCTTGGCTGGTCAAGGTGCTGTGACTAAGTGATGGTTGAATGCTCAGCCCTAATCAAGACATATCTCCTGTCTTAGTCAGGGTTTCTATTCCTGCACAAAACATTATAACCAAGAAGCAAGTAGAGGAGGAAAGGGTTTATTCAGCTTACACTTCCACATTGCTGTTCATCACCAAAAGAAGTCAGGACTGGAACTCAAGCAGGTCAGGAAGCAGGAGCTGATGCAGAGGCCATGGAGGGATGTTATGTACTAGCTTGCTTCCCTTGGATTGCTCAGCTTGCTTTCTTATAGAACCCAGGACTACCAGCCCAGGGATGGCACCACCCACAATGGGCCCTCCCACTCTTGATCACAAATTGAGAAAATGCCTTACAGCTGGATCTCATGGAAGCATTTCCACAAGGGAGGCTCCTTTCTCTGTGGTAACTCTAGCTTGTGTCAAGTTGACACACAAAACCAGCCAGTACACCGCCTCTAATACCCAAGGAATAGCCAAGAAGAAACAATGTAGGAGCTGGAAGGCAGGGAGGAGGACCAAAAAATGACATCTTCTGGACACAACGCAGCCATTAAAATCATGGATTCACAGCAATTGTGGTGTCTACACTGAACCTGCAGAAGACCAAACCTGCCAACTGTCGGTCATGGTTAATGAACATTCTGGGACACCACCCTTTTCTGGTGAACTATTCACTGTTGATAGAGTCTAGGGAAGAGAGAGTCATTATATTTATGCATTCAGCAACTGCTGAGCCCACCTGGTTCTACAGGACATTCCCATACCCATAGTCACAGACATGGCCCTAGATAAACTCAGGTGATAACAAAACAAAACCTGAGAACCCAAGGAAGAGATCTATGGAGAGGCAGCAAAGCCTGGATACTACACCCCCTACTGGGAAAGGGAGCTTATCCCAGGAAGGTGCAAGGGCAGCAGAAGAAATAAGACCAAGGTAACCCAGAGTTTGCTGGGGTCTATGCCCTGCTCTCTGCCTCCTCAGAATCTGTAAGAACTTGAGTTATTTCAATTCTGTATCTTCAAACAAGATCCATCGGACCCTCCAGGGACAAGATCTCTAGAAAAGAGCAAGAGACTTGCTGGCATTGGACTGCCTAGCCCTGTTTCTCCCAGGGACTGCCAGGGGCTCTGAACCGCTCTCTCCACAGATTTCTTTGCTGTTGTGCGCATTCTCACTTATGTTTTGTTCAGTTGTTTTTGTTTGGGTTGGTTGGAGATCTTGTGGGGTTTTTTGTTTGTTTTGCTTTCTTCTATTTAAAGGCTGAACTCAAGGTTATTATATAGTTCAAGATGGCCTTCTGCTTCTCCTGGCTCTGTCTTCCAAGTGTTGAGATGACAGGCATAAACCTTCCACATCCAAGGCCTTGTGTGTACTACTGAACTATAGCCCCACCCCCTCCCACAGATTTCTCATCCCATTCACAGATGAGGAAGTTGAGGGACTGCCAGTCCAGAAAGTAAAAGGGGTCTCAGTGACTTCACCCCTGTGTCTATCTTGCAGATAAACTCCAATTAACAGAAAAAGTACCCCATGGAGATCTATTTCAACCTTCCCCATAGGTTAAAATAATCTCCTGGTCTTCCTTTGTAGGGAAGACCTGGCTAGTAATATCCTGGACAAATAAGCTGCAGTCATAAGCTGCATCTGGCAATTGCTTGATTTCATATGGCTTGTGTGGTATGGGTGGTCCTTGTATTCGTAAAACAATGTTCAAAAGAGAAGGAAGAAGAAGCATATAGAGGTTCCATGACCCACAAAACTTAAAGCACCTGTCACATGGTCTTTGTGTAAAACATGTTTGCTGAGCCATGAGCAGCAAGATCAACTTGCAAAGCAAGTTCCCATGTTCAGTGAAACCACAGCGACCAGCATAGGTAGTCTGAGAACATCTGGATCAAAATACGGAATGCAAGTTCTCCAGGGAACCAATAAAGTGTTGGGAAGGACACAGAAGAACCTTCATATCCATAGACTCTGCAGAGGTGAGATCCAACAGATGCGTTAATACAAAGGAAGCCACTCACATTTGTACTTAATTCTATCCACTTGTTAAGGTTTTGCCTTGAGCATGTAGGATTGCCAGTTGGTTAGGAGGCTATCCTGGGATGTTCTCATGTCTGAGTCTGTCTAGAATAATTCCCAACAAAGAACTATTATTTTGCTAGTGATGGTCAGCTGTAACTGTCAACTTAACACATCCTAGAATCACCTGGGAAGACAGTCTCAGGGAAGGATTGTTTACATTGCATCAACCTGTGAATATTTCTGTGAGGGATTGTCTTAAATACGTTAATCAATGTGGGGAGATTCTGCCCACTGTGGGCAGCACCATTCTCTAGGCAGGGATGTTGGACTGTATAGGAGTAGGAAATGGAGCTAAGTACAAGAAACCAAGCAAAGAAGAAAGCATGCATTTCATGCATTCATGTTTCTCTACTATTAACTGAGAAGACTCAGGCCCAGCACCCTTTAGGGCACAGAAACCAGGGGTTCCAATCCCTCCTCAGTGATGACCCCTCACCTATCTCTAAAGCCACAGCTAGTATTGGATCAGAGGGAGGTGTAACTTCAAGAACGAGTAGAAGAGGTGAAACATAAAAGAAGCGAATAATAAAGCACAGTCAGACATTTCTCCTTCTTGGGCCCCAGAAGACCATTAATGAACAGATAGGATAAGGGGACTGGAACATAAAACTGGGGAGTTGAAAGTGTGTAAGTGTTATCTATAACCTTTTCAGATCACATTGTATAAAAAGAGCCTACACAGTCTCCAAGGAAAGCTGTGTGGCCCTGGTAAGCCATATGCTCTCTCTGAACCTCAATGCTCTAACTTCCAGAATGAAGAGGTTAACCTGGATCAGGAGTCACCAACTATTAATTCACCAAGTGTCACAGGATCTGGCCTTGTCAGAGGGTCAAGATGGAGGCTGTGTGGAACAAGAGGATTCTTGACCTATTTAAAGCACAGAGCCCTCTGTGACCCACAGATGGCTGCCAAGAGTGGAGGCAGATCAGCAACACCCAGGAGAAGCCAGGAATCCACATTTGGTACTGATGGCAGACAACACTCTGGAGGACAAAACCATTCCATCCACGAGAGGCATGCAGACCCATTGGCCACCTCTAACCAAAGCCATCAAGAGACATTTAAGGGCAAATGACAGAAACCCTCCTAAGCCCCCATTCCGCAAAGCTTCCATTTATGTTAACTAACAGAACCCTCCCATTATTCTCCTAGCCACGTCTCCTCTTTATAACAAAAGGCAACTGGTAAAATAGAGAAAATGATATTTCCAAGCAAGGAAGAAGATTATCTGCAGCCAGCCATGGGAGGAGTGTTCCCCAGGAGAGCTGGTACCCTCTTCGCTCCTAGGACTGACTGCTCTTTCCTGGGGACCATTCCAAAGGCAGCTGGAGGGATCCCCTCCCCAGCATACCCTGCTTCTTTTCACTCACACCAGCAGTTTCCATGCGAGGGTACAAGCATTCAATCTAGATGTGACAGCTGCCCCGCCCCCACCGCCACCAGCAGCCAACCATGACAGCCAGGCTCATTCTTCATCCTGACGTGGCTGCAAGCGACACAGCCTCCCTGGTGATGATCTCGTAGTGACTGGAATACCAAAAGCCCTGAGACGGTTGTGCATGTGTAAACACATGAATGTTCGCATGTGGTGGGAACAAACTGAGGACTCATCCGAATCCCCAGCAGCCTTTTGCATGCCCAGAGCAGAGAGAAAAACGCCTTGCAGTGGAAGTGACAGAAACTCACCCTCATCTTACCCAGCCATAATACCCTACTGTACCCTGAGCAGAGCCAAATCCTGAATCCAAGGACAGAATCTGGACAGAAACAACTGCTTCCCCATCTCCCTGCCAGCTGCTCTGTTTCCCAAAGTGTACACATAGGTCATGCAAATATTGCTCCCAGTGCTGCCTCGTTTGGTGGTGAACACATGCTCAAATTGAACAAAACTGGTTTGGGCAATCCTACAATCCTGTTAGGGTAGACTTACTGAAGGACCATGGGTAACACCTTTCAACTAATAAGGAGTTGTGGATAGGACGAAGCATCTACTCTGTCCTAACCACCAGAAAATACTACTGTGCAGTCATGGAAAACACAGAAAATAGCACTGAAAGCCACTGTCAGACCCTACATTCAGTGTGCTGTGTTTGTGGCATATACATATCCATGTGTGTATGCATATGTGTAAGGGTGTATGTGCATGACACTGGGTGTCTTGCCCAACTGCTCTCCATCTTACTTTTTAAGATTCATTGTTATTAATTCTATTTGTGTGTGTGTGTGTGTGTGTGTGTGTGTGTGTGTGTGTGCGTGCATGCCACACGTGTGAGAGTGCCTGTAGAGGCCACAGGAGGGCATCATATAATCTGAAGCTGAAGTTGCCAGCGTTTATGGGTACTGGGAAAGGAACTCAGGATCCTCTGGGAAAGCAGCCAGTGCTGTTATTAGCAGAACCATCTTTTCAGACCCTCTCCATCTTATTTTTGAGACAGGGTCACTCACTGAACCCAGAAATCAGCAATGTGGTTAGGCTGGCTACTCAGCAAACTCCAGCAATCTCTCTCTGGCTCCGCACTGCTGGGATTACAGGCACATACCACCATAGCTGACTCTTCATATTGGTGCTGGGGCTCAAGACTCAGGTCCTTATGAGTGTACCTCAACCACTCTACCTACTGAGCCATCCCACCAGCCCCATATTGAATGCTCACCCCTCAAGTTATTGAAACCCTTTAGACCCCATATAAGCTCAGGACAGAGAGCACAAAAGAGGTCCAGGGCACTGACCCCCAGAGCTTGTACCTTCATCGTGGTGAGAGGTGATCTACTGTGGGGAGAAAACGAAGCAGAGAAAAGCAGATGAAAGCGAAGTCCAACAGTCTGAGGCTCTGTCTCTTCTGAAGTTCATCGCTCTTCGTGGATTATTTTACCTCCTCGGGACACTATTTTTCCCTCCTCCAAAATCCCAAGAACAGAACTCATGGTGTGCAGCCTGTGAAGCCAAACACGAGCCAGTGCATCCAGGTTGGCTGCAGAGAAGCTAAGAGAAGTAGAGAAAATGCCCCTGAGCTGACAGTGGATGTCTGTGTCTTTGAGACCGCCTTCGAGGGTCCCAAAGTTCTGCTATGACTCGGTGAGTTCCTAGAACCTGATACTTTTCCTTCTAATTAAAAATCCATTAGTATTTATTCCAATGACCCAGGGAACTCCACTGGGAAACTTCATCTCCAGCCTCAAGGCCCAGAACCTCTTGGGTGAGGGTCCCAAGAGTATCGCTGTGGATTCTCTAGCATCCACAAGAGGGCACCCACTTCCACTCCTCTGCTGCTTAAAGTGCCTGTGTTCCTGGAGGCTGGCTTCAGACAGCCTCCCACCTCTGTTGTGCTTGCATGGTTTCTCGGCAGAACTGGAAAGAACCAAGGTATTAGAATGGCGATGGACAAAATAGTCATATTTGGTAGATATCCAAACATGTTTGAAAAGTGCATTCTGGAGTGAGAAGGGGGCTCAGACTGTAAAGCACTTGCTGTGCAAGCATTAAGACCTGGGTTCAAATGCCCAGCACTCACATAAAAAACTGAGCCTAGTGGTGCACAGCTATAATCCCCAAAGTGAGAAATGGATCTCTAGAATGTACTGCCCTGGCAGTCTAGCTAGATAGGTGATCACCAGATTCAACATGAGACCTTGTCTCGAAAAAGAAGGTATAGTCAAGAAAGATACCCAGTGTGTGTGTGTGTGTGTGTGTGTGTGTGTGTGTGTGTGTGTGTGTCCCTCCAGCTGGACTTCTAATGTTTTTTATCTCCCCATTCAAAGTCTGGAAGAAAATGGCACACTTCTTGATGGCTATGAGGCTGTTCCTCCACTGACCTCCTTCCCTAAGGATCTCTGATGCTGGTGAGAAAGGTTCTTTCCTCTTTATCAAATCACAAGCCTCCTTGGAGAGATGGCCCCAGAGACCATCGCTACCCGCTGGGTGCTGAAATGTGTTATCATTAAGCTCAACATGTTATTTAGTTAATTAAATGTCGTGCTTTTGATGGCATTAATTAGATCCACTGCTGACTCCTCGGAAAACAAAAACAAAACAAAATGAAAACATCACCCCAGACCCGGGGAGATGCGAGGGAGCCAAAGCAAGACCCTGCTGACTCCATCCTCTCCTTCAGGACAGAATTAGCCCAAATGGGTCTTGAAACAAACAGCTCTGCGAGCTTCATGAGGTCCCTTTCCTTTGCAGGATGATGTTGCTAATGTCCCTGGTGTTTCACAATATTCAATGTTTCTATAAATAAAGGCACAATTGCCTCTTACATGAGGAATTTGATGTAATGGTTTAGAGCTTGCTGCACACTCGGCTGCATCTCCTCCTTCCCAAGAAGCTGAGCACACGGAGCTGCAGAATCTCAGCAATGACCAAAGATGGAGGTGAAAAGGAGGTCAGAGGGTCACCGCCAGGCGCTGCCAAGAGAACAAACTAGACCATGAGGTTGCTCAGAACTGGAGCAAAGATGCCATCCAGGTGCAGATGGAGGTCACCACAGCTCCGTTATTTCTTGTCAGCTGGAACTCTCCCTTTAGCGAGAAGAGAGATCTTCATGAGATTTAGGGAGTCAATGAGCATTGCAAGGTTCAGAGGACTCTTGAAACTTACAAGACTCAAAGGCTTCTCTCCAAGGTCATAAAACCAGTAACAGTCGTGAGCAGAAGAGACTGTCCAGCTGAGCTGTCTAGGGTCAAGCTCGAGGCTCAAGGGATGCAGCTTTCCTGAGTTATCACCCATACCAGGGGTGAGATTTGTGGTGATAAAGATGTTACACCCCATAACTGTCTGGCTCATCAAGCTAGACTTGGGTGGGATATTTGCTTAGATTTGTCATCAGTGTCCTGTGTGAGGCAAATGGAAGTTTATACCTCCTCAGGGAGCCACATAACAGAAGCAGAATTCAGTAGATAATGCATCCCATAATACCAGCATTCAATATGCTGGGGAGGGAGAACTGTGAATTCAAGCCTGCACCTGTCTGAGACACACAGTGAGTTTAATGCTGACCTGAGCTACATTAGACTTTTTCAAAAACCCAAAACCAGAAAATAATAACACAATAACACACACACACGCGTGCGCACACACACACACACACACACACACACACACACACACACACACACCAGCAAACACCATTTAAGCTAAAAAATGTGCTCAGTGGTAAAGTGGTTGCCTTCTGTTGCTGTATAAACACCATGACCCAAAGACACCAAGACACTATGACCAAGGACACATAGAAGAAATGGTTTATTCAGACACTTCAGCTTCAGAAGGTTAGAGTCCATGATCATCATGACAGGGAACACTGCAGCAGGCAGGGACGTGTCACTGGAAAAGAGCTGACAGACAGACAGACAGACAGACACATCCACATGCAGAGAGAGAGAGAGAGAGAGAGAGAGAGAGCGCTAACTGGGGATAATGAGAGCTTTAAAAGTTCACCTCCTACTGGCACATCTCCTCCCAACAAGGCTACACATCCTAATCCTTCCCAAACAGGTTCAACAACTGGGGACCAAGTATCTAAATTTATGAGCCTATGGGCACCACCACAAGAAGAAAGGGAGGGTTTGCTTCAGCTTTATAGGTCTACCAACCAAGGGAAATCAAAGCAGGAAACCAGGGAAGGAACCAGGAGCCGGGAGCTGAAGCACTAGCCAAGGAAGAGTTCTGCTTCCTGGCTTTCTCTTCCGGTCTTGCTCAGCCTGTTTTCTTATACAACTCATGACCACCTGCCCAGTGCTGTTACTACCCACAGTAGGGCTTGTTCTTCCACATCAATATCAATCAAGAACATGCCTTCCCTAGTTGCTTATGGGCCAGTGTGATAATTCCTCAATTAATTATTAATTTAATCACTAATTGGATAATCGTGAGGCTAGGTATTTCAGAAGGGTCTCAGGAGACGCACGTAGGTTAGATTCAGCAGCCAGAGGCTAAGCCACAAAATTGCACTCGAGTATGGAAGAAAGAAAAGCATATTCAGGGGTTGGAGATGTGACTCAGGAGCAGAATGTTTGTCTAGCGTGTAAAAAGCCCCAGTTCAGGTCCAGTAAATCCATTTGTTAGAAAGAGAGAGAGAGAGAGAGAGAGAGAGAGAGAGAGAGAGAGAGAGAGAGAGGGAGAGAGAGAGAGAGAGAGAGAGAGAGAGAGAGAGAGAGAGAGAGAGAGAGAGAGAGAGAAAGAGAGAAAGAAAGAAAGAAAAAGAAAGAAAGAAAGGGCCTTCAGTCCGGGTGCAGAATCTGGGACTAACACTACCCTGTGGTGAGGAGCCTCAATGTAATCCCCTGTAAAAGTCAAGGGAACTGTTGCTTTTACCCCTTCCTAGTATACAGTGTTTTATGGTTCTTACGGATTGAACACTGTTTCTTGGGGACCTAAGGCTTCTAAGAGGTTCTGGATTTTTCAGTTTCTCCTCAAAAGCGTGAGCCTTTTAAAAACTCTGGCTATACCCACTGTACTAGACCTAGCTGTGGTGAGTGACCTGGTGGTGCTATGCATTGTTTATAACAATAGCACATAGTAGGTCATCACAGAAGATGGCCTGTCTTAGAGTTTTATTGCTATGAAGAAACACTAGGACCATATCAACTCTTATAAAGGAAAACATTTAATTGGATCTGCCTTATAGTTCAGAGGTTTAGTCCATTATCATCGTGGTGGGAAAGCCTGTTGGCATACAGTCAAACAGGGTGCTGGATAAGAGACTGAGAATTCCACATGTGGATTCACAGGCAACAAGAAGAGACAGTGAGTCACTGGGCCAAGCTTGAGCTTCTGAAATCTCAACACCCCTCCCCACCCCATGACACATTTTCTCCAACAAAACATACCTCCTAATTGTGCCATTCCCTTTGGACTTATGGGGGCCATTTTTATTCAAACCACCCCACACAATTCTACTATCTCACGTGCTGACTGCAGCAATTTCGATTTTTACCTTAGATAAAAGAGGCAAGATGGTTTGCACTGCTCACCAGATCTGAAAATATTATTAAGTACCCAGATCCAGCCATGCCCTTGAAAGCTGAGATGTTATAGATTCCCCAGTCGTGTGACTCGGTTGTTTCCTACTTTAAACTTCCACAGACTTTAGAAGTTTCTAGTTTTGACTAATCCTATAATAACCCACGTCTGTTACTTGTAACTGAAAGTGTCCTGAGACCATGAGATCTGTGTGGAGTAGAAGATTGATGTGCACAGTATTTAACAGAAGTAGATTTAGATGTCTCTACAGGATTTCTTTTCCATAGGTCAAGAAGGAGAAATTGTAAAGTGAAGATGATGCTGATGTCAAGAGCTGCCAGACTGAGCGGCAGAGCTACACTGAGATGAGCTTTGGCCAGGCATGTCGAGCATTCTAACCAGTATGCAGTTTTCTCCCTGGAAACCAAGCAGAAGTCTCTGCACTCTGTGGTACAGTGACAGCAGGCAGAAGGCTTTGGGTATTCCTCAAGCAGTGTGACAGGACAGTGCACTAGTTAGGGTTTCTAGTGCTGTGAAGAGACACCATGACCATGGGAACTCTTGTAAAGGACAGCATTTAACTGGGGCTGGCTTGCAGTTTCAGAGGTTTAGGCCATTATCATGATGAGAAACGTGTGCCAGGTGCCAACACATGGTGCTGGAGAAGGAGTTGAAAGTTCTAGATCTGAATCTACAAGCCGCAGAAAGAGACAGAGATCAACTAGGCCTGGCTTGAGCTGCTGAGACTTCAAGTTCACCCCTAGTGACACACTTCCTCCAACAAAGTCACACTTCTTCCAACAAGGCCACACCTCGGAATAGTGCCACTCCCTGTGCACCTATGAGGACCATTTTTTTTTATTCAAACTGTCACAGATAGCAGTTTGGTGACGTCTCAATATCTGCCAGAAACGTTCCAGTGTCCATTTTCATAATCTCCCTACAAATACACACACACACACACACACACACACACACACACACACACACACACACATATATATCCATGTTCAAGGTCAAAGAGGTTAAGTGTTCACTGTTCCTTTGGTCACAATTAGTCACTAGGGGCTAAAATGATGGTTCAATCAATAAAATATTTGCTTTGTAAGCACTGAAGACCTGAGTTTGGAGTCTGAGAAACCAATTCAAAAGCAGGACATAGCAGCACATGCCTGTGATCCCAGAGATGGTAAGATGGGGTGGAGATGGTTGGCTCTCTAGAAGCTCTTAGGCCAGTGAGCCTAGCTTACACGGTAATGCTCCAGACCAGTGGTAGACTCTGTCTCAAGCAAAAACATGGAAAGCACCCAAGGTATGACAAGGAACGCTGTTTTCTAACTTCCATATACTTAGTGTGCATGTGTGCAATCCCACCTATGATAGATAGATAGATAGATAGATAGATAGATAGATAGATAGATAGATAGATAGACAGACAGACAGACAGACAGATAGATAAATGTTCTACAAGTTACATCCTCAGCCTGCAGCGGTCTCATTAAGGTATTAGTGGCAGGAAAAGGACTTTGAATAATATCATTCCAGACCTGACAATGAATAGATGCCTGATGAGCATACACTTATTTGTAGAAAGCCAGACTTCAGAGGAGAGGCAGGAGCCACCTTTCCCTGTATGAAAATCTCAGGATCCTCTCTGGAAACCTTTACTTCCTTTTCCAGTCTTTCTCTATGAAATCTTAAAAATAAGTATCGGAATCCTAAAGCTACTAAACCACAAGGGCAAGAACCCCACTCACTACTGCCTAGCTCAGGAGCACATGACAAGACTCTAAGTTTTCTCCTCCTGTTTTCTACTTTTCTGGACTCTTCCATACCCTACTATCCCACCAACAGTTTATATAGTGCATTAAGTTTACGATACTAAAGTTACAAATCTCCACTTTAAATTATTAACAAAGGAAACTTTGTATCACTACAAAACAGGGAAAGAAGATCACTTACCTTGAGATAGGAAACGCCAAAATAAACATAAGGCCAGCAAGCAGACGTCATTAGACTTAAGAGACCTGGCTCTGGGATTTGTTCTCCTTTTTAAAAAAGAAAAAGAAATGGAAATGGAGAGAAATAGTGAGGCTTTCAAAAGTATATGAGCAAGGCTGGTGAGGTAGCTTAGTTGGTAAAGTGCTTATTTTGCAAGCATGGAGACCTGAGTTCGATTCCCCAAAACCCATGTTAAAAAGCTTGACTTGGTAGCTCATGCTTTTAATGCCAGCACTGGGGAGGCAGAAACAGGTGTCCCCCTAGGGTTCGTCAGCCAGCCAGCCAGCCTAGCCTACTTGCTGAGCTGCTAGTCAGTGACAGACCCTGCCTCAAAACCCAGGTGGATGACACCTGAAGAGAAGCAACGAACGTTGACTTCAGACCAACACACGCACACACACACACACACACACACACACACACACACACACACACACACACTACAATATACACATACATAATATGTCAATAAATATTCTTTTCTGACATGTTCAGGTGGATTGAAGGAATGTTGAAAATAAAGTCGATTTATGACAGTATAGTCCTACATTATTCAATCCCTTGTCTGAGTCACCCAGAATCCCATTTCCCTACCTCTGTGTCTGAGGATGTCACCCAGTCCCATGCTCCTTCTTTCCTTGAATGTCAAGCTGGATTCCCAAAATAAGCAAAGAGACTGTTTTTATCTATCAGCTCCCTGGGCTGCAAGGTAAACTGGGAAATATCTACATGGACAGTGAATTCAAATGCCTTACAATAGAAGATACCCCCTGAGCATTCGATCATCCCTTGTTCTGTAAAATGCTATGACTTTACAGGGATCCATTCAAGGTTAAATCTCCAAAAGATGAAAGTGGAACCAGGCCGTCTAGGTGAGCAGGGAGCTCTCTTTTTTTCCTGTGTTTTTCTCTGAAATAAGGCTGTGAGGATAGAGCAAAACCCAAAATCGAAATCTGCAACAGACTCAGGAGATGGTTCCGTGGCTAAATGCTTACCATGCTAGCATGAGGGTATGAGCTTGGATTGCCAGTACCCGTGCGAGAAGCTCAGTCTACTATCCCAACCCTGAGAAGCAAAGACAGAAGGATCCTGGGGTCTCACTGGCTATAAAGCTAAACTCAGTGACCTCCAGGTTCAATGAGAGACCTTGTCTCAAAAAATAAGGTGATGATCAATTGAAGAAAGAAGACATGTAACATTGTTCTATGAAATCTACATATGTATGCATGCTGATGCACAAACACACAGACAGAGAGAGAACGAGAGAGAGGTGGGGGAGGGAGAGGGGGGATGGAGAGGGAGGGGAAGGGAGGAGAGAGAGAGAGAGAGAGAGAGAGAGAATACGTACTTGAGGAAATAGCTACACACCTTGTGCAGCTGCTGAGAAATCCCGCTGGAGGTAGAATCTTCTAGAAAACTAGTTCCTGGAAAGATACTTTGCTGACCAATGGATTGTCATCCAGAGTTGGTTGCATCAGACTCTGCAGATGAGGAGGGATGGGGAAGAAGGGGCAGGGCTCAGGGCTGAGGAGGAACTGCTCTGCAAGTGGCAACACAGCCCGAATATTAAGCAAATCCTTAGGGAAGGTCGCTGTTTTGTTCAACTGGTATTATCAAACCTCTCAAACACAACCATGCAGAGAGTGCCTGCCAGACTGTGCCCTCCTCTGCAGCTCAGATAAGCTATAGATAAATACCCCTGGCTACATGGCATTGACCCAGCAAAGCCCAAACTTCCCAGTCTTTGAGCTCTGCTCAACACTAAGTAATTATCCTTGGACATATTTACTGTTTATCTACCTTAGAATTTTAATGACAGAGGCGGCATTGGGATTCAAAGCACGGGCGCCTGTGCACCCTATTAAACTCACTGCTGCACAGAGCGGCACTTACATTTTGTACGCTCTCTTCTCACCCCATTCTAGCTTTTTCTGTGAAGGTTACAAAGCACTTCTTAATTGGTAAAGTTCAGCCCTCCTTGGTTAGAGGTTCTATGAATTGCCTTTCTTTGCCTGTCTCCATTGCTCTGAGGAAACCATCCATGTCTCTTAGAAAGCTAAAGGGAAACGAGGACCTGCTCCCCTCCGTTTCCTGGAGTTTTCTGTAGCATTCTCCACCTATGACTGCCTAGGTCAACGTGTCCTTCACTCTTCAAGATCACCTTCAACAACAATGCCTGGGATGGGAAAGGAGAAGGGATGAGAGTCGAGAGACTTCTCGGGGCCTCAGTTTCCCAATCAGTAAATGGCATGGACTGGATTACAGAAGTCCAAAGTCCTCATAACTCTACAGCTCTATGGTTGTTATTCTCAGAGATCCCAATGAATTGCTCCCAGAGAGGCTGATGGTCAGGAACCTTTCTCCGGGAAGACCTACCTCTTCTCTCTTTCTTTCCCAATGGGAAGGATTGGCCACAAGCCAGGCAGTCTTCATCTCTCAGGGACATGTGGCCTGAGGGCTGGCCAGAGTCTCCCATACCCATGCCCTCATAGAACGGCACAGTGGGAGACTCCTCTTTGCTCTGCTCCAAGGCAGCCTAGAAATGCACAGGCTGCACTTATAGATATCTGCCTCTGGTCTCCACTAGAAGAGGGCTCGACTTTCCCCCTAAAGGCTGGCTACCAGCCATTGGTGGACTGCAGGAGCCCTGGAAAGCCGCTGGTCTCTTGCACATCTCCATACCCAATGTCATACAACTGATAAGCCAGTTTACAGCTCAGAATAATGATGAGCAAGATGACTGACAGCCTGGGAGTTTTATTTATGAAGCAAAATGTTTGATTAGCTTTTAGTCCCCAGTCTTTGTAGCCAACATGATCTCTCTGGAATAAAGTCACCAACTCCTAAAACTAATGGGAAGCTTAAACACAATAGAAGCATTGGGGCATTGTTCAGGACAAGGTGAAAGAGGAGGACATGGCTTGAGGAAGTTAATGATTAAGGGACAGATGGAAGGTGACAGAAGAAAATGAGCAAGCATAATGATTGACACTTATAATCCCTATACTTGAGAGTTGAGGCAAGAGAAGCACTATGAGTCCAAGGCCAGCCCAGGCTACTTGGAGCATCCTGATAAGATTGAGCTATATAGTGAGACCTTACCTCAAATTTTTCATCAAAATGGGAGAAAAAAGTTGGTTCGGTGGTTAAGAACACCCATGCCAGGAAACTCACAAACATCTGTAACTCCAGCTCCAGAGAATCTGATACTTTCCGGCTCTGAGCACATCTGTATTCATGTGCACATATCCTATAGACACACACATACATATAAATGAGGCTCAGGGAAAATCTCGGAAGACGATGGGGTAGAAAGATTTTAAGTATGAGAGGACCAGAAAAATCTGCTGTGAGATTGCGTCCCCTAGAAACAGCAAGGACTCTTCACCCGTTATGCCTCAATGCTACAGTTGTCTGTCTAAACAAGACTTGAACAAGTACAACACCAGTAGATCTGCTAACACGGAAGAGTGATCTCGTAGGGTCCCACCAATAGCAAAGAACTACAAACAGCTAAGGGAAGAGATAGCCTCCCTCTATGATGAACCTCTAACAGGTTTTCTAAAACCAAGTGATCAGCCCTGAAATCATATACATACAAGTCAATCTAAACAGAGTAAACAAGGTGTGAGGTGTGTGTGTGTGTGTGTGTGTGTGTGTGTGTGTGTGTAACAATAACTGAAGAAGGAAGCTTAATCTTTTTGCATGAATAAAGAAATAGAGGTCATGGAGTTGAGAGGGAGGTGGGGGATAGAAGAAGCAGAAGGAGAAAGCATATGGAGTAGAAATGGTGTAAAGACAGGGCTCAAATACAAAATTCTCAAATAATTATAACGAAATAAATGTGTGTATGTGTGTGAGAGACAGACAGATAGACAGACAACCTTAAACCAGATAGACTACACAAACTCAGATAACTATAAATGATATCTGAGGTTGCCGTCACTTCCCAATGTGTACTGTGGCACACACACACACACACACACACACACACACACACACATACACACACACACAAAGGGGGTGAGATTTTTTTTCACACAGAGAGAGAGAGAGGGTGGGGGAGAATTTTTTTAAAACTGGGAACTAGATATCCATTGAGCCCTGACTGTAGACGGCATATATTTCATCTCAAGTTTATAATTCATTCTTGTACTAGAGATCCATTAAGTCCTCAGGAGTGAGAGAATGACGTGATCAAGGCTGTGCTTTGGGGATGGGAATCTGGCAACTGCACAGAATTGTGAGCAGAGGCTGGAGGCGAGGGCACAGGCAGGAGGCTACCTTATTGCCTCTCCCAGGGTGTCCTAACAAGCCGCTGATTTAAGGCTGTGCAATCTTCCTGCACTCGGAAACAAAGAAAGGCTCTAGGTGCAAGAATATTTCAAGCTTTTCCTTCTCAGGAAAAAAAATAGGTTAAAAGTCAATGTCAAGAACTAGAAATGGTCTGAGATATTTACAGCCGACCACTGGACTGAGGTCAGGGACCTCTATGGACGAGTTAGGGGAAGGACTGAAGGAAATGAAGGGGATGGCAACCCCTTACGAAGAACAAAAGTATCAACTAACCTGGACCCATCAGAGCGCCCAAGAGGCTAAGCCACCAACCAACGAGCATACATAGACTGGTCCATCCACCGCCAACTACATTAAAGCAGAAATCTGCCTCATATGACCTCAGAGGGAAAGGATGTGCTTAATCCTGTAGAAACTTGATGTCCCAGCAAAGGGGGAATGCTAGAGGGGTGAGGTGAGAGTGGGTAGATGAGTGGGGGAGCATCCCCTCAGAAACAAAGGGGAGTAGAGATGGAGTGAAAAACTCATGGAGGGGGAACCAGGAAGGAGGCAACATTTGGAAATGTAAATGAGTAAAATAATTAATAAAAATAAAATGGAAATTTTATGATTTTAAAAAGGAACTCCTCTTCTTTTGCTCTTGTTCTCTTCCTTTCTTATCCTCTTCCCCCTCTGTCCCTTCTCTCCTCATTCCCCTCCTCTCTCTCTACATGTTCATAGCTGGCCTCTACTTCCTTCTCTCTCTCTCTCTCTCTCTCTCTCTCTCTCCCTCCCTCCCTCCCTCCCTCCCTCCCTCCCTCCCTCTCTCTCCCTCTCTCGATATGGGATTTACTTTTTAGTTATTTTACAAGAGTTCACAATTAAGACTACTGGTATTGTACTTGTTCAGGTCTTGTATAGACAGCCATAGTGTTGAAGCATCCTGGATGAAGAGTCCCTGTCATTTCTAGGAGATGTAATCACACAGCAGATTTTCTGCTTTGACTGTCAGAAGAGACATTGACGTTCAAGGAATGTTAGCTGTGAAGACCTAGGAAACTCAAAGCTCCTCTCATTTTGCGCTATAGTACCAATCAGCTATCCGGAGGGAAGCAGGTGGGAGGTATGGGTGAAAGTGATACATATGGGTATTGAGGTACCATAGACTTGGAATGGTCAAACTTCATCGTCAATTTGGCTGGGTTTGAATCACCTATGAGATGTAACTCTGGGTATATCCATAAAAGAGTGTCCAGAGGTGTTTAACTGAGAGAGGAAGACCCATGTTAAATGTGAGTGGCCCTGTTCCATGGGCTGGAGTCCCAGCCTGAATTAAAATAAGAAAGCAAGCGGAGCATCAGCGCTCCTCTCTCACTATAGATACTAAGTGACCAGCTGCTTCCTGACCTGCCACCACAGCTATCCTGTGCCTCATTGGCCATGACAGACTGCACTCTCAGAGTATGAGCCAAAAGCACTCCTTCCTCCCCTAAGCTGCTTTTATCAGATATTTTGACACAGCAGTGAGAAGAGAAACTAATGCAATAGTCCAAGAAGAAGCTGCCATGTCTTTTGCTCAAGAGATGCACACGTGTGTGAGAATAAGAACACTTGAGAGCTATTCTGACAGTCTTCCTGGATGGATACCAATGCTTCCTGCTCTCCTCAAGACTGGACAGTGCCCATCCAATAAGGCCAGTACGTCAGAATTCAGCAAGCCACATGGGTGCCAAGTTTTAAAAATGGTGTGTGTGTGTGTGTGTGTGTGTGTGTGTGTGTGTGTGTGTGTGTCTGTTGGGGTAGGGTGCAGTTCTCCTTTGCTTGATTGTGGACCACCAAAAGAGCAAGCAGTGAGAAGCATGGGCTGGTCTATGACATCACCAGTGTAGGGGAGCAGAAATGGTGTCCACCTTCGGTGAGCATTTCTTCTGTTGATGGAGATTAAACTCAGGCTTACAAGTTACCAACCCCAGGGAACCGTTCAGAGAGGCAGCCCTCCCTCTTCATGTGTCAGGCCTGTTATATTGTGAATATTTTTATCCTCCCATAAGACTCAACTTCTGGAGAAGATGGTTTATCATGGCTGTGTAAACACTGATTCCACTTCCCAGGATGACAGAGAAGGAAGGAGGGGACTCAGAATGTCTCAGCATTTCCACTTACTGAGCACATTTACCTGAGGAAGCCAATTAATGCTCTACCTGGGATATCTTCATTTCTTCCCCATGATGCCCTGAGAGGCAAAGCAGATGCTAGCAAATTCAGTCCAGTGTTCTACGGTGAAGGTTATGAAACTGAGTGTCAGTTCAATGGGAAGGGTGCAAAGAGACACTAGCAAAGTCTGATGGCTATCCAATCTCTAACTCTCTCAGAAGGAAGCTTCCAGCAATCAGGAGCTCCTGAGACCATATTTACCATTGCTCCCATCTTGTTCAAGCTTTAAGGTCCCACTTGCTTTATCTATCTGAACCTGCTGCCTCTACATCCTCAGAAGGATGAGCCTGACCCACAGTTGAAATTTCACAATAGTTCTGATGCACTGTATAGCCTACCCCGGCCTCCCTGTAATTATAGCACTTAGGAGATCAAGCATATATTAGCTACTTTTCTCCTTGTCGTGACAAAATACTGGATAAAGGCTACCTAAGGAAGTTTATTTAGGCCTGTGGTTTGAGAGGACCCATCATGCTGGGGAGGCACAGAAGCCTGGGGCAGCAGGTCACCCAGCATCCACAATCAGGAAGCAGAGAGAAATGTGTGCTGAGGTGTAGCTTGTTTCCTCTAATTGTCTTTACTCTGCAACCCCAGTCCACAGAATGCTGCAAATCACAATCAGGACAGGACTTCCTCCCTCCGTTAAACCTTTCTGGAAATACCCTCATAGATACACCCAAATATGTGCCTCACTGATGACTTAGTTAGGGTTTCATTGCTGTGAAGAGACACCATGACCAAGGCAACTCATATAAACATTTCATTGGGGCGAGCTTAAACTTAGAGAGGTTCAGTCCATTATCATCATGGCAGGAAGCATGGCAGTGTACAGGCAGACATGGTGAGATGTAGAGAGTTCTACATCTTGATCTTAACACAACCAGGAGAGACTGTCTTCTGAGCAGCTAGGAGGAGGATCTCAAAGTCCAGCCTCACAGTGACACACTTCCTCCAACAAGGCCACACCTACTAATAGTGTTACTCCAGGACCAAGCATATTCAAACCACCACACTTGGTACTTCTTAATCCAACAAAATGAGAAGTTTGAATTAATCATCACAGTCTGGCTGTGGAAAGAAACAAGTGCAATGTGCGGTAGACTGTGATCATGATTCCATTAGTGGAATCCATACTCGGCAGGGAAGAAATCTCTCATCCAGATATGAGAGCAACGAAGAATGAGCAGTGGTTGTAGGGGAGGCCAGACAGCAGGTAGGCATAGGGAGTGGCCAAAAGGATTTTGAAGACACAGGTGACCAGAGTTCAATCATAGAGCACCCTGCTCACCAAATAAAAAGCCAAACTTCCAGGGTTCGCGCTGTTACTGGTTTTGAGCTAGCCTTGGCTTCATCGAATTCCCTGTGTTCTGTCAAAAACACACAAACAAACAAGATCTCAAACTGTATTATTGGAAGCACAGTTTAACATCTGAGTGGAGACGGGCACATGCTACTGTGAAATTGAACCATGCTGTGGCTCCTGGGGTGGAGGGAGACACGTTGTACACTTTGAGATAAGGAGATCCTTAGAAAGCTTCCATCACGTTGGAAGGTAAAGATTAGGGGTATGACTTAAATTGACAATGTGAGGTGAAATGATGAGGCATCAAATAAGTGAAAAGTAAGGAGATAATGGTTAATTTATATTCAGAATAAAGCATGACACAAAAGAACCTTAAATGAATTCTATAACTGGCTTGGGCATCTGCATAAAGGATGAGACCACTTCGGGCAAGGAGGCAGATGATGATGATCACAGAGATCTTGCATGAGGGCAGAATGGAGGCTGTCTAGGGAACTGTCTGGAGGGCCAAGTTCAAGACAATATCCCTCTCAGAGCAGCGGTTTCACTTGGTGCATGTTCTCAGAATCATCGAATTGTAGTAGGTATTTCTTGTCATAGACCAAAGACAGTCACCCAATGATAACACTTAGGGTTGCAAAAATAAACACATCAGAATCCAAGCACATTGGTGCATGCCTGTAAACTCCACATCCTACGGGCTGAGCTCATAGTCTTACACAACCTGCATGAAGAAACATTATTAAGTAATTTTTATTTATGTGTACATGTGTCTGAATTTTTTGTGCATATAGTACCCACGGAGGCCAGAAGAGCACATCAGATCCCCCAGAGCTGGAGTTATAGGCAGTCATGAGCTGCCTGACATTGTTGCTGGGAACTGAAGTCAAGTCTTCAGCAAGAGCAGTAATCACCTTAACTGCTGGTCTATTTCTCTATGCCTGCTTTATTTACAATATTTAACACCCTGAAATTATATGGAAATGGTAAAATAAAAGAACTAGATATTCTCACTAATCCAGTGCTACAGCAAGGGTGGTCTGTCCTGGGTCTGGCTCAGTCTCTGGCTCTCTGTAACTTCCTGCAGTTGGTTTCTCATTCAACATACATTACTTCTCCATAGTGGGTACTCAGTGTGCTCCATTGCCCAGCTCTCCTGACCCATGCAAGAAGCTCTGTCTTAAAATGGAGATTGACAAGAAGGAGAAGGCTTCTCAGAAGCCAGGCTCATGCAGTGTGCTCTCACTGTCTGCTGCCAATCTACAGTGGGAGGAATCTTCTCTCCATTCTCCATTTCGCATCCCTCCCTCCCATGCCAGACCCAGGAGGAGCGAAAAGATGTGGTTCAGAATACAAGTGCACACCCCTGTGTCCCTAGCAAATTCCTCATCACAGTTTTCCAAGTTTACTCCCTTTCTCCCTTCACTAAACCTTTTATTATTGGACATCAGGAATTCTGCATCACTGTCTCACAGTTGGTTCTCCTCAGACTAGACTATCAAACACGCAAAAACCATCACTGCTAATCCCACCAACCAGCAGAGGCAAAGCTGTGCAAACTCCATGAAGACCTAAAGGAAAATGGCTCCAACCTCTTCACCCCATTCTAGGGTCTCTGTATAGGAAGACAGCTCCTTAGACCCAGTGTCTCACTGCATCAGCACAGAAGAATCTGTGATTAGCAGAAATGGGAACCAACCCTCTGCAATGGCCCTGGTTTCTGGTGAGACATACTGGAGTCGTGATGCCTGGGAGTTCCATCTGTTGGAGGACTTAGGGAAAAATTTAAAGCCTAGCAGGAAGTTGTCATACCTATGGGCACTGGAATGCCAGGGTTCTGTAGCCTTCACCCACAAGGCATAGACTCTGAGTGTCACAGGGCTTCTAGAAGGAGAAATGGCAGCTGCCAGGCAATAGCTGACCAGATATTTGCTTGAATATGTGGGGCTCTCCCTGGAACCCTCTGAAATAGCTTCATGGCCTTCCCAGGAGTTGAGGACACTGAATTAACAAATACAGATGACAGGCACTGGGATAAGGACTTCTACAAGAGTGCTCCCACCCTTAGCCCCCTCAAAGCCAAGGTCAAGAGAATTGCAGAATGTTGAAAACCACATGATTTCCTAGCATGATATTCTCATGGTTTAAATGGGTGCAACTCAAGAATTGCAGGAGATCCCAACAAAGACACATGATTGTGGATGCAGCAGGAGAGTGGCCATTCTCATCTCACAAAGCTCAGGATGCAGGGAAGGATTGTGATTACATCCTGTCCTCCTGTCCTTGTGAGGACACCATGAGGCCACTCAATATACCCTGGCAGTGCCCATGCTAGGGAGGTTTACTGAGCTCCACGGTTGCAGAAACAGACCGTGCTCTGGCCCACGGACCTGAGCATCAGACATAACTGTCACTTTCATTTTCTATCCTTTAAACACATCTTTGGAGAGGAAGAGGGTGGGGACCACAAGGCAGGAAGAGGCCGAGCTGCATTTAGCCCTCTTCATGCTCCACCAGAGCTGAACCTTGGTCCTCTGTGTGTGCATCCTCCGGGCCAAGGGGAGGTGGACCTCATGATTACACATGTTTAAGTGTGTGGTGGGTATAGATTGATTTCGGTCCTCTGGTGCTTCTTTATGATCTCTGCATATTTCTGATAGACCAGGAAGGAAGAGACACGCTCTGCAGAGAAAACGCCTAGAATGCAGGTAATAAAAAGGCTGGCGATGATGCTTCCCACAAACAGCCACCAGCAAGCGTCAGCACCACAGCCATAAAACACCCACGCCTGCCATAACCCGAATCCAGCTCTGCACGACTCTCCCACCCTGCACCTCCCAATCCCGCTCTGCACCACCCTGCAGCAGAGTGCGTCACAGACTCCCTTAGAGACAGGGTGACCCAACCACCTAAAACTCAGTGAGTCCCTTACACCTCCTCAACACCGAAGGTGGGTCCCACCTGCTGAGATAGGACTGGAGGAGGGGGTGTTGTAAAACTGCAATGATCTGTCACCTTTATGTGTTTCCCAGACAACAGCATGGAGACAGACAAGGATAATGGAATTCCCTACCATCCATCTCCCAGTGCGGCAGCCTCTCGCGCTCGCCGCCAGGGCCTCCTCTTTGCTTGCCTTCTCTCTGCGAGTCTCTGCATTCAGATGCTCCGGCAACCCCTTCCTCAGTCAGCCACGGCAACCTAGAAGCATGCATAATATCGGGATTGCTTAACTCCTGTGATAGGTGGAGCTGAGCTGGGGGCATCACCAGTGTTGCCTCGTTCAGTCCTCATGGCAAACTGAAGACGGCCCTGCTATTGACAAGACACCTGCTTTGCCTGGCAGAAAACCAAGACCTGGGAGTCACAACTAGATCACAAGACTGTCATTCAAACATGTAGTCAGTGGCCACCACCAATGCTTTTAGGCATTCCAGCCAAGTTTTATATTCTAATGAGACTATGAATCTTATTTAGCAAAGGTCCAACTATAAGCTTTTATTTTAAAAAAGACATTGTATTGACTCTCTGGGAATTTCATCCTTGCATCAATGTATTTAAGCATATTCCTTCCCCCAGTCCTCCCCCAGCTCCTCCCAGATCCACCCCCTGCCTTCCCATCTTCTCCCAAGTTTGTTTGTTTTCAAATTTTATTTTACTTTAGTGGATGTGCACCACATTGTATGCATTGTCTGCAGAGGCAAGAAGAAGGCATCAGTTTCTCTGGATGTGAAGTTATAGACAGTTGTGAGCTGCCATGTGGGTTCTGGGAATCAAACCTTTGTCCTCTAGAAAAGCAGACAGTGCTTTTAACATTTTGGCTTTCTCTACTAACACAACCACATTTCTTTATATAGTCTACCAAATCCAATTTGGGCCACCCACATACTCAAGGGTAAGAGGCTGTCTTAGTGTTCTATTGGTGTGAAGAGATGCCATGACCAAGGCAACTCTTATAAAAGAACACATTCAATTGGGAGTTTGATTACAATTTCAGGGACTAAACATGGTTGAGCTCATGGCAGCATGTGGGTAGGCATAGTCCTGGAGCAGGAGCTGAGAACTCCATCCAGATCCTGAGATCCTGAGAGAAATGGGCAAGTGTGGGCTTTTGAAACCTCAACACCCCCCCAACACACGCGCGCACATACACACACACACACACACACACACACACACACACACACACTGACACTCCCTCCAATGAGGCCAGACCTCCTAATCCTTCTCAAATAGTGACTCCCTGATGACTAAGCATTCAAATACCTGAGCCTATGGGGGATCATTTTAAATCAAACCACCAGATTGGCCATCCACAGGACTATGGTCAACCTATTAGGCGCCAAACACCTAAAGAAATCTGATTCTCTCTTCCCAAGAAGTCAGGGATGAGGGTCTTGTGAGGGACCCACACCTCTTATTCTGTATTGGAATGCTAACTGGCTTGATCCTGTGTAGACCTTGTGAAAGCAGCCATGGCTGCTATGAGCTCATGAGTGCAGTGACCCATTGTGTCACAAGACACTGTTTCATTCATGTCCTCTCTGACTCTCTGGATCTTACAATCGCTCCGTCTTTCTTTCTCAATGGTCCTTAAGCCTTGAGGACAAAGGATGTGATTTAGATTATCCATTTGTCATGAACAGTCCTCTGTTACTCATTCTCATGAGCTTTTGCATTAACCATCATCCTCTACACAAAGAAACTTCTCTGGTGGGTTCTAGGAACTTCATAGTGTAAAATTTTAAATATACACAAGGTTATGTTGCCCTGAGAGGATTGTTCAGCACTCAAATTACCTGCTTCAATGACCATAGCCTCTGGATATTTCATTCCTTTTATAAGCCAAACATATATATTGGATATATATATATATATATATATATATATATATATATATATATAGTGTGTGTGTGTGTATGTATGTATCCCTATGATTATCCCTATAATGGTCATTGGATGAGATGCTATTTCTCGCATGCAAACACTTCTGCCCCTTTGCTGAAAGTCTGAAAATTGCATGGACCACCAGATACTCTGCTTGTATTGCTTCTCATGTTATCCTCAAATTGGCCCTGTGATGGAGAGAGGGGAAGGTTGTATTAACCTCACAAATATGAACAGGGGGGCTTCATCAAAATAAAGCCTGACCAGGAGGGAACCCAGGTTTTGACAATTCTTTTTTGGCACTCTTCTGCACATATCCAGGTTATATCCGAGGAGCTCGCCTAGGGATGAAGAGACCTCCCACAAACCAATCACTGTAAAGCAACCAAGCGTGCACCCCTTGGAAACAGCTAATGAAACCCTTCCTTCTCCTGCCTAAAGCCCCACTTGGCCAATCAGACACCAGCATGATGTAGTAGTGCAAGGCTGTGTGCCCCAGTCTGTACCCAAGAGAGAGGAGCCAAGGCTGCTTGTCTCTCTACCAGAAAGCCATTGTGTGATAACCTCTGAGGGAAGGAAGAACTGCAACACCTCCATTGTAAAGGAGATGTGAACAGCTGCCTCACCTTTCAGTGATGCTCCCCACTGGGAGGAGAGACAGCAAAGAGGAGACTGAGGGAGAGAAGCTGAGGGAGACAGCAGGCAACTGCTCCAAGACAGGATGTCAGGATGTTGGCCACAAGCTGCGAGTTCCTCTGTGACTTCCCTTTGCCTACGTGACAATGCACAAATGCCTTGCTCAATATCAAGGTTCTCGAAGCACCCCCAGCTGAGTCTTCTAGCTTATTTTGTTTGTACTGGTGAAAGGGTGTGTGAATGTGTGTGTGTGTGTGTGTGTGTGTGTTTGCACTTACATGCGTGTGCACATACACACACACACATATGTAAAGGCCCAAAGCTGACATTGACTATCTTCCTCTAGTGTTCTGTACTTTATTTACTGAGTCAAGATATTTTGCTGAAACAAATCAGAACCAACTGCTTAGGCTAGTCTGGCTGGCCAGCTCGCAGGATCTGCTGCCTCCTGTGTGCTGGTATTACATGTGGCTGTCATATCTGCTCAGCTTTGACGTGGGCTCTGTGGATCTGAACACTGGCCTTCACATTTAAGCAACAAGCCAGTTCCCCGATTTCCATTCCAGTTTTCTTTGCCATACTTCCAGTGTGTTCTCTCAACTTCTCCATAGACACCTCTCCCTGCATGTATGCTAAGGCAAGAGCTTGCCCAGCCAGACACATAAAGGCCCACACAGCAAAGCAATGGAGTGAAGTCAGGGAGGTAGAAGGAAAACATCATGCCAGGCTTATTTCTAAGGTAACAGAACAGCATATGAAAAAGCCCAACCATCAGAAGCAGAAAAATGGTTTTGATGCTAGAGGCCACAGCATGTCTCTGGGGTCAAAGAGTAGCCCAACAGAGGCCAAGCTAAAGCCTTCATTCTGATTTCTGCCCACACAACTTTATTCTCACTCCTTCAGATATGGTTTCCCCATGTCCACTGTCCACTAGAAACCTACCCATCTGTAACCTGAGAAAGCATGATAGTGCAAGAAAAAAAATCTAGAGTGATAGATTTTTTTTAAATGGTGTGGCATACAACTTAGAAACCCAGGTCTGGTGAGCACATGGATCTAATGGTGTCTATCACATGAACATGATGTAAAGATGAATGGTCTCTGCCGTGCTGAGCGAAGGTGGGCAGGCTGCAGGGGACAACACGGAAGGGTAGCAGGCTCTACTCCATCACTGACAAGCTGAGTGACTCGAACCTCATTCCTCTGAGTCTTGAGTTCTTCCTCTGATCTGGGAAGATGGCTATACCTATAACATGATTGTCACACAGTCATGGAGACCTAAGTGCTATTCTCAGCACTGCCATACAAGACACAATGAGAAGGTTCCTGGTCTTAAAAGGCAGCCCACTTAACTAAATCAGCAGGTTCCAGGCTCAGTGGAAGACTCTATCTCAAAGAGTAAGGTGTAGAATGATTGAGAAGATGTTCTAGCCTTGACACACACAGACCCATACATGTACACATACATGCAATACAGGAACACATACACCATGCATACATACATACATACATACACACACACACACACACACACATACACACACACACACATTTAAAATATAATGAGAAATTATAATGTCTCTCTGCCCACCTCCAGGGTTATAAGAGTCAAGTTCATGATTCAAAGAACAAGAATGAGCTTTTGAAACTCCGGGGAAGTGCACACTTCTCCTCGGGATACAAAACTATTACTAATGAAATATTTTGTGGTTATTAAAATTTTTCAATCAGGAAAAAAAACTTACTCATTCCAGTATAAATAAAAATGGATTTTAAAATTACATGTCTCCCATTCATTTCCAGGACTTAGAGAAATAAATTAAACAAACACACACAAAAAAAGGAATGTTTGCCTATTTGACCAAGAATTTCTACTGGTAAGAAATTACCCTGAGGAAAAAGGTTATGCATACTTTCATTACTTAGCTACATTGATGCTTCTTCTAATATTTTCATAAAAGGCAAAAAAATAAATAAAAACCAACCTGAAAGCAACTTACACTCCACCTAGGGAGACTTACTTCAGTATACCACAGTCTCTCCCAAAGTTAAACGCCATGAAAACATAACAAAGTCTAAAATCATATTGTGCATGAGAAAAATATAATTCAGATGTGTTTTGAGATAAAGAAAAACGGTGTTATAAAATAGTGCAATCTAGTGTGCATAATTTCTGCATGCACAGAAAAAAGTTTTAAATAAATGCAGCTCAATGGTTAGTAGCTAGCTCTCTAGGAAGATCATAGAGGGTTTTGTTTCATTTGCTTACTGGTGTTTTTAATATTTTCTAAAGAGATCATATTTAACTTTGCAACATGAAGGAAGTAACCAAGCAGGTAACTACATTGTCTTCAAAATAATATCAATCGAGGGACTGGAGAGCTGCTTGGTGGAAAAGAGCCCTGGATGCTCTTGGGGAGGATGAGTTCAGTTCTCAGCACCCACATGTTAACGTACGTAACCTGTGACCTCAGATCTAAGGGATCCAACCTCTTTTCTCTATGGATACATGCACACTCATGCCACCCATAAATGCACACAGGCACACACAAATATCCATCAAAATATTTTTTTAAAAAATAAAACCAGGAGTTGGGAAGATGGCTCCTCAGTTAAGAATGATTACTGGTTTTGCAAAGCATGTGGATTTGGTTCAGTTCCCAGCACCCACTTGGCATCCATAACCTCCTGTAACTTTAGTTCCTGAAGATTTGACTCCCTATACTGGCCTTTGGGAGCACCTGCACTCGTGTGGTGCATTTAAACTCAGACATACGCACATACACTGAAGAAATAAATCCGGGGAGCCAGGGGAGCTGGAGAGATGCCCTAGGGGTTAAGAGCACTTGCTGCTCTTCCAGAGGATCTGGGTTTGATTCCTGGAACCTACATTAAGTTCCTATCATGTTGGGTGGCTTAGAACCGCCTCTGATTCCAGCTCCAAGGAGATACAGTGCAATCCTTGACTAAACGGAACTTCATCATAAGCCTCGAATTTTACCCCAGAAATAATTGCTCACTGGATGTATTTTATATCCCACACATGTAGACTTCACTAAAACAACACGTAGCTAGGGATATAGATCACTTGATAGAGTACGTGCCTAGTATTCAGGAAGCCCTGGGTTTGACCACCAGTACCACAGAGAACTGGGTGTGCTGTGCGTATCTCTAATCCCAGCATACTGGAGGCAGAAGCAGAAGAATCAAGAAGTTGAAGGTCATCCATTGGTATGAAGTGAGTTCAAGGCTAGTTTGGACTATATGAGGCCCTCCCTGTCTTGAAGTGGGGAGTTCCATTTTCATACCCATTCTTAGAAGACACTGAGGCAGGCTACCCATAGTTCCAAGTTAATGAGAAAGCTCATCTCAAACTTCCCTTTATCACCTGTCTTAGACTTTTATTGCCATGACCAAGGCAACTCTAAAAAAGACAACACTTAATTGGGGCTGGCTTACAGGTTCAGAGCTTCAGTCCATTATCAACAAGGCAGGAGCATAGCAGTGTCCATGTAGGCATGATGAGGAAGGAACTGAGAGTTCTATACCTTATTCCAAAAGCAAACAGAAGACTGATTTCTAGGCAGCTAGGATGAGGGTCTTAAAGTCCATGCTGTTAGTGATACACTGCTTCCAAAAAGGCCACACTCCACTCACTCCAACAAGGCCATACCTCCTAATAGCAACACTCCTTAGCCAAGCATATTCAAACCACCACATCACCCTACATGAACTCCTCCTGATGAGAACAATATATGCCCACAGTTGTCACTAAAAGAAAGACCATCAGTTACCACTCCTGGTAAGAATGGAAGCTTTGGTTCCAGTGGGATGGACCACAGTTCAAGTCTATCTGTATGGGAGTTTTTCCTCCAAGGTCACTGCTGTCTGTCCTTCTCTCAGAATAGCCTCCCTAATACCATCTCAGCTGACCCCTCTCAACCTGTTCTCCACATCTAGTGAGACACTGGTCTCTCTCTTTTCCCATTAAGACCCTTCTAGAATCCTCTGCACTCTGAATAAAGGCATCTAAGATGGTTCCCACACAGTGGTCCTCTACTCCTACCCCTCTGTGGATGCTATTTCTGTCTTTGCCTCTGTCTCTCTCACTCTGTGCTCTGTCTCTCTCTGCCTCTCTCTATGTCTCTCTATCTCCCTCTGTCTCCCTCTGTCTTTCTGTCTTTCTAGTTCTGTCTCTATCTCTCTGTCTTTGCCTCTCTCTCTCTCTCTCTCTCCCTCTCTCTCTCTCTCTCTCTCTCTCTCTCTCTCTCTCTCTCTCTCACACACACACACACACACACACACACACACACACAGAGAGAGGCATACACACAGCTTCTTCAGCAGGAACCACGCAGCCTTCTTTGTGCCTCTCAAATCAGATGTCTCTTCTATTTCAATCCTCCTGAACCTCTCCTTCCCCTGACCGAACCCTAATTGCACTGCAGAGGCCTATGAAGTATCCATCAAGTCTCCAGATAAAAGTCTCCACCTCAGAGAGTCCCTCCCACATTACAGTTTACCCAAGGCCCCGTATTAGTCTCTCTGGCCTCTGTCTCTCCCTCCACAGTTTACCAGTCTGTAGTTATCCCCCGTGTCTCCAGCATGTCTCTTCCAGATTCTAAGTAATGCCCTCTGCCCCAGAAACATTTATCTGATGACTTAAAGGCTAGACTATTGGTAGGATAATTGAGTTACCAAAACGCATAGGTGAGAACATGCTGAAGCTGGGAAATGGAATAGACAAGCAGACTTGTCTTGGGGTCAAAGGGGGTGCTGGCAACTACAGTACCTTGGCTCAGGAACTGAAAACAGTAACAGGAGTGAGAGTGAGCCTGGAGAGTTCTGGGAGGCCCTGTCAGGAAAGCTGGGTGGGTGGCTTAACATATCCCCCTGGTTAGACTCTGTGCTGGGAGGGGAATGTGTGCACCCTCTCTGCTGGCAAAGCCAACCCCTCTCCCTGTTTCTGGCATGGTCTCAGCCAGGTTGGCAGCTACACTTCTGGATACAGAACAGTGGCAGGCACCCGCTCAGAGGTTCCTTCAGGCCTGACATGCTGCACTGAACCTTCCACATTGGGCCGTGAAGGCCAAGATAGACCCCTCTGAAATCTGTCCTACCAGGAATCTCTCCCTGAGATGAGACCCACAGCACAGCGTCTCTTTGTTTTGCTCTCAGTACTCTTAAAAGCAATACCATGTACATATGGCACGCAGCCCCTGTGATGCTAGAATCTAGACAAAGACTGCCAATCCCTTCACTCCAGGACAGGAAGATCATGAGGGACAGAGCCTGCCTTGCTCCTTGACGTTGACAAAGGGGATAAAGGAAATGCCTCCTCCTCAACTCTCAAGAACTGTCCAATCAGTGTGGGGACCTCCATCATTTTGCAAATGGACTTCAGGGCCAAGAACTTGAGGCCATTTAAGCAGCAGGTCCTGAGCCTGGACACAAGCTAAAAGCAGAAAGACTTCCACTTACTATCTCAACCTGGTCACATCAAAGGACATCTCTGCCACGGCTTCCATGGGTTCTTCTATAACCAGGCAGAGTGGTTTGTATCAACCAATAGACATTCTGGAAGCAACCACAAGTCAAACCCAAAGGAAGCAGAAGGCCATGAAGCACCAGGAAAAAATAAAAAGAGTCCATGTTTGAGAGGCACTCAAGACCAGGAGCCTCAGACGCAGACCTGCTGGCTGTGAGGCACTGCTAGGCTTCACAGCACCGTCTTCCACAGATCAGGTATGTTAGGGAGCAGTTTCAGAATGCTATAAGCTGGTAGATATTTGTCCTGGTTTCATTCTGTTACACTGAAAAAAAAACATTCAGATCAAAAGCAACTCAGGGCAAGGAAAGGATTTATCTGGCTTACTGTGGCGATGCCGCACAAAAGACGAAAGATAATTATTACTGATGTTTACCCAAGAGTGGGTCTGGTGTACTCAGAAGAGCTTCAGTCTCTCCTGTTCTAATGTAAGAGAGTCTATTCTAAAAAAATATATACCTGAACAAAGGTCATCCTCTTTATATAGTGAACAGCACAGCAAGCATGGTAACAAGGAATGAGAAACTTTTGTCTCGGGTTTTTACAGTAGTCTCATAAAAGAGAAGATTGGTTTTCCTGGACCTACTGACTCAGAACAGCATATGAAGACACAAACATATTATTTCCCTACCCCCACATGTTTTTCCTAACACACTTGGAGGGGGAACACTGCTTTCAACAGCTGGCTGCTTCCAGTGCATGATCTTGTGTCATCTCACACACATACCCACATTGTTCTGAATCAGGACCATGAATGGGTCACAAAGGAAAAATAAGAAGCATGTGGCATTGGAAAGGTAGTGAGATTGGTTCCAATGTTTCTCTGAAAAGCCAGGTGATTCTGAACAAGGTGGAATATAGAATATGAAAGCAGAATTTGAACACAGTTATAAATGACCTCAAGGCATATTAACTTAGTTAGAGGTTGAAATGTAAAGACAAAGTTTAAACAACATTGCTAGGAAAAATAATTCTAGAGTTTATACTTCCAAGTCAAAGTTCATCATTGAGGAAAGTTGGATCAGGAACTCAAGAAGGAACTAGAACTAGAAACCACGGAGGAATTCTACTGACTCACTTGCCTGCACTTATCCAGCTTTCTTTTCCCAGCACCACCTGACTAGGGAACAGTGCCACCCACAGTGGGATGAACCCTTCTCTATCAATTAAAAGTTACGACACACCCCCAAGGGCCAATTTGTTCTGCACAATCCCTCAAGTGAAATTCCCTTATGATATGATTCTAGGTTGTGTCAAGTTGACAGTTAAAACTATAACATCTGGTATCTATGTAAAATAATTAACATCTTCAGACATCCTAGTGAACTCTGAAGGGAGACAATGCCCCCTACCTTGTGCAAGCAACTAGTTCTATCCCCATGTGTTCTCTTAGTAGAGTCCATGGCTAATCACACTGAGTCTTCAATGAAATGGTTATGATCTCAAATGTTAAATGACTTAAATAAAAATACTTAGTACATATTCATTTTGTACAAAAATTATTAATCTTTTATCATCAATTATCTTTTTAACAGAAGCCTATAATGAATGGAAGGTGGGTGGGGTCTAAGTGTGGACTAGAAGGAGATTAACCTCTGCGGCTTCAACACTGCAAATAAGGCATTACTACTGGGAATGCTCTATCATGCCCAGCTTTTGCATGGCTAAAGAGGGAGACCAGGGTCTCCCACACACTAGATAAGAACTCTTTCAACTGAGTCTCATCCACAGTGCTCAAATGCCTTTTGTCTTAAACCGTAGTTAGTTCCCTACAGCTAAAATCAAATACAACCTCCATAAAAATCTTCTGCATAAACAATATTTTTAAGGAAGATGAGATGCTTCAGTGGGTAAAGATGCTTGCTGCCACGCCTGAGGACCTGAGTTTGGACCATGTGGACTTACATGGTTGAAGATGAAATCTGTCTCCTGGAAACTGTCCTCTGATCTTCACATGTATGCATGTGCACTGTTGCATGAACACACACACACACACACACACACACAGAGAGAGAGAGAGAGAGAGAGAGAGAGGAGAGAGAGAAAGAGAGAGAGAGAGAGAGAGAGAGAGAGAGATGTTAAAAACAAATTTAAGTCAAACAGTGACCAGACAGACATAGGAGTACATACATATAACTAGAACTATTTGCCTAGAGGTAGGGAGGCTGAATCAAGAGTACAAGGGCAAAGCCAGCATGGGCTATAGAGTATCATCCTGCTTTAAACACAAAACCTCAACAAGATGAATAAGAGAGAGCTGTACCTCCAACCATATACAGTACCTTCATGTTTTAGAATATTCTATCTTTGAAGCAGGGTGATATTGGCTTGGTTATTTTTGCTCTGTTCCATCGGTAGAAATCCAGAGTCCATCTCCAGGAAGCATGCTGCAGCAAGCCCTTCTCTGGGCACTGGCACCAGCTTTTTAATTAATACTGCATGGAAGATGTGGTCCAGGATCAGCTACCTAGAGATGCAAGCTCGATTCCAACTTCCCTTTCTAAACCCACCTTGCCTAGTTTGCAATAACTGCCCCCAAAGATGAGATTAATTAAAGAAAATGAATTTGACTTTCTATTCAGGTCTGTTGCTATTGGAGGGAACACATTGTAGAACTCCCAAAGACAGCGGTTCCAGCAATCTCTCTGACCTCAAGAAAGGCTAAAGCAAGATGCAGACCTCAGCTCTTTTCTTGGAGGTAAAATATGCACAAGGGACTTAAGAAATATCATCAGGAGTCACTTTGGTATATGACCATGAGGGATTGCTTAGGGAAATGGCATTGTCTATGTATGATCAAGCACTCTGCAAAGATTAAAACACAGGAGCTGGGGCCTGGGATGTAATCCAGTGGCCGAGTCCTTGCTTAACAAGAACAATGCTCTGGGTTCAGTTTACACTTCATAAAACAGAAAATTGAGGAGCTGGAAGCCTATCTCAGTTGGTAGAGTGCTTGCCTAGGTGTGCAAAGTCTTGGATGGATTCCTAGCACCACATACATCAGGTGTGGACGCTTACTCAACCCTCAGGTGGTAGAGGCAAGAGGATCGGAAGTCTGAGGTCATCCTTGGTTACATGGTGATTTTGAGGCCAGTTAGAGGCCTTTTCTCAAAACAAATGAATAATGATTCAAGGTAGGCATAGTGGTACATGCCTTAAATCACAGAAGTCAGAAGGCTCAGGCAGGAGGATGGTAGATTTGAATATATCTTGGGCTATATATTAAGGCCCTATTTTTAAGCAAAGAGAAAATGGGAAAATAAAAGCAATGAAGTGGAAGAATTTGACTTATAGAAGTGTTGATGTTCCTAAAATAAGAAGAAATAAAGAAATACAGCACATACTCTACATAGACATGCTCTAAACTGAGTACAAAACAAAGACAAAAACAAAAGAGGAAAATAGAGAGACAGGAAGAAAGGCAAACAAATGATCATTGGCACCATCCTTATACCCCCCCCCAAACCTCATGCACTCAAAGCTAGGTCCCTAAATTACAAGGTATGGGACCTGGAGAGATGGCTCAGAAGTTGAAAGCACTCAATGCTCTTCCAGAAGCCCTGGGTTTGATTCTTAGCACCCACACCATGGTCCACAACCATTTATTTGTTCCAGAGGATCTGGAACCACCCTCTGGCCTCATCAGACACTGCATGCACATGGTACATTAGCATATGTGCGGGCAAACACTGGTACACATACATAAAAATAAATATACTTTTTAAAAAGTACAAGGTATGTGAACTTTCAGGAAAAATCACATTACCGCTTTGATGTGTCTGGTGCATGTCCATTGTGTAGACGTGTGTGAGTACATGTAACCCATGTGTGTGTTCACAGGACAGAAGAAGACACCAGGTGTTCTGCACTGTCCATCTCATTCTTGTTGCCATGAAGCTGGAACTAGTCTGGAAGTCAGCCGACCTCAGCAGCCCTCCTGTCTCCCATTCCCCACAGTGTTGAAGTTATAGGTCCAACTTTTTACATGGGTGCTAGGAATTCGAACTCTGGTCCTTATGCTGACACAGCAAGCACTCATTCACAAAGCCATGGCTTACAGATTTCAGCCTGCTCATAGATGTCTAGAAGACTGGTAACTCACTGAAATCTTGTGCAACAGTATAGCAGGAAGAGACTCTCAGAGATGTCAATATGTTGGAGAAAGCCCAGCATCCTACAGTAAGATAGACTAAAAGCTACATCCCTGCTCCACTGAGACCTCCAGTGAGCAGTGAACCAGCAGCTAGCACAGTCTGAGCCTGTATGTGGATGTAGACCAAGTAACACCAAGAATGTAGACCAAGTAACACAGTGCTTCATCTCCAACTTCTCCTCTTAGAATCTCAGCACCCCAGATGTGGAGGTGCTGGTACTGGGTCATTTTGTTTCTCCCATCTCACACTCCAAGACCCCGAGAGGTGAAGGGACAAAGCCACAGCTTCTTTGGTTTTTCCTTGCCCCCCTCCAATCTCATTTTCCCTTTTGGAAGTGACTGGAATCATCACTGTGATATTTAAAAACCCAAGTTACTGTCCTGTGCCCAAAGTAATAAATGTTTTATAGTTTCAATTAAACTAAATGTGGGAGAGCTGGATCCCTCTTCTCTGGCTGATGAGTCACCCAGACCCATTACCCAACTATCCATTTATTATACTTAGGTTGCTCACTGCCCAGCATCTCCGAGAGATTGTGCAATTTGACGGCATGGTGGTGCCATGAGCACACCCAGCCACATCTGCAGACTTCCTCTGCCTCTTCTCTGCTGGCCTCAGAACCCGGACAGCATGGACATTAAAGCCAAAGCCAGGGTTCTCATTTCTGTGGATGCTTGAGCGATCTTGTCATTAGCTTGCTGACCACCTAATATGTGGCCTGCTCATCAGGATCATCACCACCTTATAAGAGAAGACGGATCTTATTCTTAGAAGGGTTAAATGGACTGCCTAAGGACACACAGCTGTTAAGTTGCAAGGATGGAATTTCAGACCAATCCCCAAGCCCTATTGTTTGATCATTAAGGGTTTTTAGTCTCTGGTCTAATCAGTGCTTCAAATGAACTAGAGAGAGGAAATCTCTGGACAGAGTCTCTTCTATAGCCCTCTCCAACCACTGATTTATAAAGTAAGATAATAGAGAAAAGCAATTGACATAACATAAAGACTTTTATAAGTGCTAAGAACATGAGCCACTATGATTTCGATGCTGAGTGCTTAGTAGGTGCCTAATAATTACTTAGTATAGCATCACTTTGCATCTATAAAATGTCAGAAGACCTTTGCTTTCCCAGTGAGTTTCAAACCCTGCTCTACCAATGGCTAGGGATCTGCAGAGATTTGAGGAGGTGCCTAAAGAATGAGGAAGAATATATGGAAGGTCCTTTATCTCCCCCATATCTTCGCTCTCGGAGTAGGATGAAATCTACTTCTATCTGCTCCCAATTTGGACTCCAGCTCAAAGCTTCATGTGATGAAACAGTTCTACTTCCTTGAAAAAGCTTCAAAAGGTATTTGGAATTACAAGAAGAAAAAAGAGGCCTGGTGTCACAGCTCAGAGGACCAAAACTAAATCAAACAAAGACTCAGATGTTTCTTTAACATGATTAATAGGTTAAGTTAAATGTGTTAGACACGCAAAATGGATTCCTGAGCTCACAGACACACAAGAACATTGACACAAAGACCACAAGGAAAGACTCCATTTCCTGAGTCAGCATCCTACGGGTGATGCTCTCTGGACAGAGCAGAATTAGTCATCTTTAAGCACAGTGTAATAGTGCATAGATCTACAAACTATAAAAAGGAAAAAATAACTATTGGAACCTTGGATTAAAAATCCTTGAGGATGAAAATAAAGCACTTATAGATGAAAACCAATAAAAATAAAAGATCTGATTTTATAGAAAGTGGCTAAATTTGCACTGAAGGGTAAGTTCTATTAAATTCTATTAAGTTCTATTAAATACTTTGAAAGGTATTAAATTAAATTAAAAAAATAAATGTAAGCAGGCTAAAGTCTAGTCCCACCCGAAAAAATAAAAAACAAAGAACATCAGATAACTGGGGAGTAACAGGGTAGATTTTGTTTTTAAATCAGCTAACAATGAAACAAAGAAACAAAAAAAGTGATAATATAAATGAATAAGCCTGAAATATGACAGCTTCAAAACTAACAACAATGTGTCTAAATTTCTAAAGCTGAATGTTTATAAGGTTGAAAAAAATAGAATAAAAAATTTTAAAAAATGAGTGTAATTTGAATGGTGATAATATAATGCATAGTACTCTTAATCATAGGAAACCCAACGTGAAATATGTAAAGATATATGTAAATGCAAAGTAATACAAACGTGGACTGCAAAGCTTAAGCTATCTAATTAGATATTAAAGAAATTAGAGTGATAAATGTCCTTTCTTCTTCTCCTTCTGCAGAAAGCCTGACTGTTACACAAGAGCTCAAACTTCTAGGGAAGACATCATAATTCCCACACAAATTATTCAAAAGAAAGAATGCTTTCCAGTTAGCTTTGATTACGTAAGTTATACAAATTTGGTTGAAGGCTAAGGAAGAACGGTACAAGTTAGGAACAACTGTGTGCATATTCATTCAAGCATACATGTGAAGATCCTAGGGAAAAAATGTTAGTGTTTAACGTGATTTCAAACATTTATTATGATCAAGTATTACTGAAGTGGGAAACATGGCTTAACATCAGAAAAAACATCAGTGTTAATTCCCTGCCATCACAGATGAAAGGGAGAAAAGTCAGTAATCTCGACGAAGAGCAAATTCTCTGAAACTTCAACATCTAATTATAAAAGTCTCTCGGAAAGTTGGGAATTGTAAAATTTTAACTTGACAAAAGTCGTGTCTCGTTAACCCATATCTAATACAATATTCTATTAGTGAAAGTCTGCTGAATACGTGGCCTTCAAATGTTCCCCTCCTCCAACCACGAATAAGCCAACAGGATCCACCTCCACTGCCACTCAGAACTATGTGAACGCTCCGCCCAGTGCAATAAGACAGTAAAAGCATAATACAGAATAAGGGTTATTAAGACTGTTACAAGACTGTGTTAGTTTACTGCTGCTGTGAAAGCCCATAGAAGACAGGCTATAAGCCCTCAAATCCCAACCCCCAGTGAAACACTTCCTCCTGTGAGGCTCTCCTACTGAAAGTTTCTTAACCTCCCCAAACTGTGCCACTGGCTGGGGATGGAGTGTTCAAACATGTGAGCCTACAGGCAATGTTTCTCATTTAAACCTCCACGGAGATGAAATCATTGATGTTAGAGAGCCGGCAGAATCCTGAAAGGAACTAGTCAAAAAGAAAGTTAAATTCAGTGTTTGTCAGGTTTAAGATAAACTTACAGAATAAACAGCATATGTCCCCATCAACAGCAAGAACGGCACACACACACACACACACACACACACACACACACACCCATATGCATGCACACTCACATTCACACTCACACATGGGGGGGGGAAGGAGAGGGAGCGAGGAGAGAGAGAGAGTGAGATTAAAAAACAAAAACAAAAATTATCAAGTGTCTACAAAATAAAGAAGAGCAAAGCATAATACCACAAATTTAAGGCATAAGGGAAGACTTGGGCAAATAGATATTAAATTCATGGTTCAACTTATATTTTCAATAATGTTGAATTTTAAAAGATTTATTTTATCCATCTATAAGAATGTGTGTGTGTGTGTGTGTGTGTGTGTGTGTGTGTGTGTGTGTGTGTGTGTGTGTGTAGTTATATATACATGAATGTGGTGCCTTCAGATTCCAGAAGAGGGCATTAGATCCCTTGCATCTGAGTTATAGGCAATGGTGAGTTAACCGCCATATCTGGGAATCCAGCTCAAGTCTTCTGAAAATGTGCTTAACCTCTCCACCTCTGATGTTTTTAAAACAGGCTCTCACCATGGGGCTCAAGTAGGCCTTGAATTTGGCATCCTCCTGTCTCAACTTCACAAGGACTGGGATTACAGGTATATGCCACCATGCCCAGATTTTCACTTATTTTTAGGTTAATTAAAATTTCAGAACAACTTTCTGAGGTATTTGGTAAACAATATATTATTTCAGGTGAACCCTAACTTCCCATACTGGTGCATTGGTTTCTGTGCCCTGTAGTTAGAGGGCGTTTGTCTAACATGCATAACAACTGACATTCACAGATGAGCCAGGTATGCCAGCACATGCCTGTCATTCCAACACGCTGAGAGGCATAGGCAGGAGGATGGCAACTTCAGGGCTTACTGAAGCTATCTAGTGAGACGCTGTCTCAAAAGCTGATTCAAATAGAGGGTATGAGAGCTAGGTGGTGGTGGTGATGCATGCCTTTAATCCCTGCACTCGGGAGGCAGAGGCAGGGGGATCTCTGTGAGTTTGAGGCCAGCCTGGTTCACAGAGCTAGTTCCAAGACAGCCTGAGCTATATAGGAAAACTCTATCTCAAGAAAAAAATAGAGGTATGAAGACCTAGAGACCAGAAAAATGACCATGAGGGCCATGCATGGCTGTCATCAGTCTACAGATTCATGCCCAGCATTGTTACCACTCTGCTTTCACTGCAGACCAGTACCCCAGGTTATGAAGTGACTCCTGGAAAAAATTTCCAAAGTTCACCTGTGATACAATAATAGAAAAATAGAAGTCATGATATCATGATCCTGTCCCACTCAGGCCTTCCCAGTGCCCCTGTGAAGTTCCTCTTCCTACATTTCTTCTCGAGGAAATGATCCTATTCCTAACCCAAGTCATTCAGGTGCTGCTCTCAGCCCAGAAGTCTTGCTTTCTCAGCAGTCATCAGTTTTAGTCTCACTCCTGTCTCTGTGGTAAAACACTGTGGACATAGCAACTCATGGGAGAACGTGTTTGTTTAAGCTTACAACTACAGGTCACAGACCATCCTTAAAGGGAAATCAAGGCACCAGAAACTTTAACTAGTCTTCCCTCAGCCACAGTCAAGAGCAGAGAGAAAGAGTTCGTGCTTTGTGTTCAGCTTACTTTCTCCATTCTTACACAGTCCAGGACCCTAATGCAGGGAATGGTGCCAACCATAGTGGATAGTTCCTTCCATATTAATTAACATAATCAAGGCAGTCACATAGACATTTCCACAGATCAAACCAGCATGGACAATCCCTCATTAAGGATTTGTTCCAGGTGATTCTAGGTTGTGTCAGGTTGAACATGAAAGCTAAATATCACACAACCTATGTACCTCATTTCTTCGGATATTTCTGTTATAACTGCTGAAATGGCTAATTTTATGTCAATTTGACACAAGCTAGACTCATTTGATAAGAGGGACTATGCCACCATAAAATCAGGCTACAGGCGGGTGTGTAGTGTGTTTTCTTAATTATTGATTAATGGTGTCACCCCTGGGCTGATGGTCCTGGGTTTGATAAGAAAGCAGGCTGAGCAAGCCATGAGGAGCATGTCAGCAAGCAGCACCCTTCCATGCCCTCTGCATCACTTCTTACCTCCAGGCTCCTACCCTGTTTGGGTTCCTGTCCTGATTTCCCTCAACATTGGAGTACAACCTGAGAGCTGTATACTGAAATGAATCCTTTTCTCCCCCCACGTTACTTATGGCCATGGTGTTTCACCGCTGCAATAGAAATTCTGATCGAAACAGTCACTGTCATCTTCCCTGAGCCTGGCACAGTGCCCGACATCTAATACAATTTTCAGTAAAGGCATTTGAATAAGTGAGCAAATAGTCAAAATGCAAGCACTCACCTGTCAGTCTGCATCAAGAAGAGCAAGAAAGAGCAGCCAGAGTCCATTCACAACCTCCCTTGGCTGAGACCACCAGTGAACAGGAGGACAAGACACTAGGGGGGAAGTGGAGAAGAATTTGACATCTGTGAGAATTTTCAAATGCACTCAGTAAGCCAGCCATAAACAATGTTCGGAAGAAAATAGAACCACGGGTGGTCCCTCAAGACATGGTCCCTGGAACTTGTGAAGGGAAGGAGCTACAGAGGGGTCACTTAAAATTCAGTGTCCTTGCCTATGCTGTGGGCACCTTCCCATAGAATGTACCCTGTGATAGATAACAGAGGAGGGTAATTGACACAACTGTACAGTACCAGAGAAGAGGCACATTACACGGACATACCTTGCGTTGCAGACTCCTCCCAGCCTGGGATTCCTAAACTCAGTCAGTATCCCTTTCCGTTTATAGTGCTTTTGTCAATCACAGGTTTGTGAGGATGATTCTGAAGCCAAAGAGCATGAGAGCATGGGAATAAAAGAAGGAGGAAAAGCAGGATGCAGGGTGCTCTGTGAAGACACACAGAACAGAGACATACTATGTTCACCTGACTCTTTCTCTTCCCAGGAACTCTTTGAAATAAGCTGCACAAGATCTATTTGGAACACGTCTGTATATGATGTTATATTCCAGAGGCACATCTCCAGGTTTCCACTGGAAGAGCAAAGGAGGGAACATGTATGTGAGAAGCCACCCTTTCTCTCGAAGGTCTGTCTGTATGCTGAACTGAGCAGCCACTGGGCCAGGAGACTTGCCTGCTCCTGCCTTGGCGGTGCCTGCATACCAGTGGGAACAGAGCCACTTGTGGAGTGAAGACTGGCCAGATGGATACATAAAATGTAAGGATTTTAAAATACTCAGGCAAGTTTGAAATCCCACCCCTTTCTGTGGACCATACTAGAAAACCAAGCTATCGGAGTTCCCTGGGTCATTGGTCTGTGCTAAGAACTATGGAGAGAGCAAAGGCCCCAGGATGGAGAAGTCAGGGATACTCTGAAGATCTATTGGGCCCTAGTGACATCCAGTGACATAACCAGCTATGAGGATAAGAAATACTGACTTCCAATGGAAAAAAAATTACAATAGAACTGTGTTCTGTTTTGCAGAGCTGACATAAAGAATCCCCCCCCCATTAACAAATGTGAGTCTTCAACCTGTGTGTGTTAGTATCTTATCCTTCCCAACTACCCCAAAACAGAGATCATAATCAGAGCGACAGAGTCTATGAGAAGAATAAGACTAGGCTATGTGGCATGAGAGCCTGAAGGCATAAGGGTCTCCTGTGCTCACAGATCAGAAGAACCAGTACTTGAAAATGAGCATCCTACAAAAACAACCACAGATCCAGTGCAATCTCAATGAAAAGCTCAGTGACATTCCTCACATAAACTGAAAAAGTATCTTAAAGTTCATCTGGAAGCACAAAAGACACAGGTCAGCCGAAGCAATTCTGAGTAAAAAGACCGCTTCAGGGAGCAGCACCACACCTGATTTTTAACCTACACTACCAAACCATGGTAAGGGAAGCAGCATGCCACTGCTACAATAGATTGATGGAATTGAATATTTTAATTTCATGGGATTTCATTTGTTAATTTTTTACTTTCTGAATAACACACTGCTTATTCAGGAAATAAGGTCAATAATTGACAAACGTGATTTCATAAGATTTAAAAGGTTCTGTAAAGCCAAGGAAACTGTCAATTGAATAAAGATGCAACGCAGGTGATAGGAGAATATTTTTTCTAGCTATGCATCTAACAAAGAATTAGTATCTAGAATATAAAAAAGAACCAAAAAATGAAAAAAAAATATCAAGGAAACAAACAACCCAATCAAAAAATGGACTGTGGGGGTCTGTGGAGATAGCCTGGCAGTTAAGAGCAGTTGCTACCCTTGAAGAGGACCCAGGTTTCGTTCCCAGCATCCACATGGTGTCTCAGAACCATCTGTAATCCAACGCCCTCTTCTGACCTCTACAGGAGGCAAGCACTCAGGAAGTGAAAATACTTAATACAGACAAAATAGGAAGCATTAATTATACTTCTACTTTTAAAAAATAAAAGAAGAGAAGGACAATGACAACAAGGAGGGGGAGGGACTACAATGACAGACAAGAAGGAAGACACAAAAATGAGGAGACCTGAGTTGGGATGATTAGAGGGGGCTGGCAAGGAATTGGATATTTTCATTACATATATGAAATTATCAAATAATAAGTAAATAATATGTTTAAAGGAAAGAAGGAAGCAGCTAAGTGTAATGATACACACCTGCCATGTCAGTACTGGGGATTGAATAGGTAGATAGACCATTATTTTGAGGCCGGCCTTATACACACAGCCAAGACCCTTTCTCAAGGAAGGAGGAAAGGTGGGGGAGAGTTGGAGAGATGGCACAGTTGGCTAAGTGCTTGTTAAACAGACATAAGGTCCTGAGTTCAATCCCTAGTATCCATGTAAAAGCCACCCGTAGAAGTGCATGCCTGAAACCGCAGTAGTGAGGAGGAGAAAGCAAGCTCTCAGCATCACTAAGCTTCAAGCTACAAGCTTTGAAAGCCCCACCTTCAATACAGTAGGATTGGAATGGTCCCAGCTTGAGCCCTCCACATCCTGTGTCCAAAGTATACAGTGTCTTCAGCAATAAGGTCTTACCTTCAAATGTTGGAGGAAACCAGGAGCAACAGACATAACTTACATTGTTTTGGAAAGTCTCTAGGACACCCCTGACCAATGATTCAATAGGTGGTGTCCCATGCTTGGGTTTCATTGAGTAGACTGTGTCCCTCACAGGGAGCAACACATCCCTGATGTGACTTCTTTTAAAGTATATATACATCTGTGTATGTATTCACATATTGTTTTAAATTATCATTAAATAATACGAGTCTGTGTAGCTTTTTCAAGCATCCTTGGTATTATTTATCCTTCTCATCCCCCAGTCCCAGTTAAGGTCATTCCCCTGCCCTCATTTTTCCCACTTCCCCTTCATATCACCTGTGTCCTATTTTCCCCCTTCTCTAGAGCTCCTTTGCTCTCCCCACTCTTTTTTACTTGCACGTCTAAATATTCGGAGCAAGGAACCACAAATAAAGAGAATGGTTGGCGTTTGTCCTTCTGGGTTACCTCATTCAATATATTTTTTTCTAGTTCCTTCCATTGCCCTGAAATTTTCATGATTTCATTTTACAGCTAAATTGCATCCCATAGTGCATATGAACCTCATTTTCATTAACCATTCGTCAGCTGAAGGGCGTTTAGGTTGTTTCCATTTCATAGTTATTGTGTTCATAGCAATGAGCATGGCTGAGAGAGTATCTGTGGAGTAGGACACCAAGTCCTTTGGGCATACGCCAAGGAGTGGCATAGCTGGGTCATATAGTAGACCTATCTTGAGCTTTTGGAAAGTTCTCTACACTGATTTCCACAATGCTTGTGACAATGTGCAAGCCCACTAACAGTGACTGAAGGTCCCTCTCCCCCCATATCTTCTCCAGCATTTGTTATCAGTTGTTTTCTTAAGCTTAGCCATTCTAGTTGGTATGAAATGAAATCTCAAAGTTGTTTTAATTTTCCTTTCCCTAATTGCTAAGGGTGAACACTGCTGAAATATTTATCTGACCAGCACAGCCAAGATAGCCCCAAAAGTGCAATGTAGTGCTTATATCTTGGGGGTAACCAACAACAAGCAGTAAAAGGGTCACGAATTTGAAAGAGAGCAAGGAAGAGTATATGGGATAGGGAATAGCTGGAGGGAAGAAAATGGGAAATGAAGTGATTATGCTATCATCTCAAAACAAAACAAAGAAAAGGAACTCAGAACAGCTCAAAATGCGGAGAACAACTTAGTGTGCCCAGGCCCAGTGGATACGTCTATAACACAACCCCCATACCCAGGCTCAGGGAATACTTGGGAAGAGAGGGTAGAAAGCTTATAAGATCTAGGGGACCAGGATGTCTGACTGTGTTCTCTATGACAGAAAATCTACACCCAAGAAATATCAACAATATGGCTACCTAAAGACCACAACAAAGGCAATACCAACTGACATGCAATGTGTGTGTGGCAGATCTCAAGCCTCTGCCCTAAATGAAGAGCCAAAAGCAACTGATGTCTTCTAAGAGAGGGAGAATTAATCTTCCCCAAGAATTAGCCCCTTGATTGGTTATCCAATACCACATAATTAGCCCTATAAAACACACACAAGCAATGCTAATGGACTCAGTGAGTTCTATTTATATATTTATATGGATGCATGCATGTAACAGCTAAAAAGAAGAAAAAAGATTGAGGGAGACTCCAGTTAACCACTGGTCTTTACATGTAGACATATACTTGCATCCACACTTTCACACACAATTATACATGCAGGCACACACACACACACACACACACACACACACACACACACACACGTACATACAAATAATGAACAAAAGGGAAGAGAAATAAATTAGAGGCAGAGACTACGTAGCCTCTGGAAGAGTCAGGAAAACTAAAGAGCAGGCATTAAAGCTCAACTATCTGGAAGCTTCCCACACTTAGTACAGAGCAAAGCAGTGTGGTTCACTAAACCCTCGGGAACAGTATTTCCAAGGTACAGAATAAAAGCCATCACCTACTTCTCTCCAAGCAAATAAGGAATGCGATATTGATCCCATCTGTCTAAAACACAAAGACCAGAGTATCTATTCAAATGGAAAAATCCTCAGCTTCATGGAAAATTCCACTATCCAAAATGCTCAGTTTCAAAGGGCATTTTGGACAGCTCAGACTTCTACTGTAATGCTATTATTGTTCTTATTCCCAGAGTCCTTGCCACAGAGTGGATGATGCTGGTGCTGATTGGGTCCATCTTGAAGCCTTAGAAGGCTTCTTGTGATTGCCTGTGTGGACTGGGGAAACCCAGGCTACTCAAACATCTCTGCCTGCTACATCAGACAGGGTCTGAGTCACCCTGAGATACTGGCCTCGGTTGAGGTTCTCCTCAGCACAGTGGATTTTTAAATAGACTGAAACAGACTCCCCTTCTTGTGACTCATGAACTCTCAGGATGGGAAGACTTTCTAGATTTCTTTAGTGTCTCACTCTCTCCAGGCCTGAGAGCTCCAGGTGTGCAAAGGGAAGACATGTACATGAGAGACTTGACTTGGAGAGATGAAACATACACTTACTCATCCCAGAAAGCGAACCAATGATAGTCAAAAGTTACAACTGCACCGAAGTCCAGTGTGGTGAACCAACGGGTTTACATAGATTACTAAGGGGAGCAGGGATGAGTCAAAACAGCTGCGTCATCATAAGCACACCCCAACACAGGTGGCAGCTCACAGAGGGTGCAACCCTAGAGCTCTCTGCACAGTTTGCAGGAAGCTCCACAGGTCTAAGACTCTCCTCTCCTCAGCTTGACCGCTCAGAGTCTCCTCCCCAAACAGTTAACTGCATCTGTAAGACGCGGAGGGCCTTGGAGGATCTTCAAAGTTTCAGTTTTACCAGACATGGAACATTTATCTATCTCCTGAGGCTTATGACTGCAGGGAATGTTCCAATCCAGAGGAAGCTGCCACCCATCAACAAGGAAACTATCAAGAGAATCCACATCCCAGGACCCATCTTTGGATACAGGAGCCACCTCTTCTGTGCCACGCATCCTGACAATCTTTGTATTTAACAAATCCCCTCTGTTCATGGGAGAAAATCATCGCCCTAAGGATATAGTTCTTATTCCCAACTGATTTTACCCATTCTTTTCCATGCCCAAATACTGTGTGTTTATCTCATTTCTTCCTACTCTATTCCCTCATATTCACAGAAACTCTGAGATTGGAAAGAATTTTCATATGTATGTTTAACACAGAAATAAGATAGAAATAGAGATGATAGGTAGATAGATAGATAGATAGATAGATAGATAGATAGATAGATAGATAGATAGATAGATATGGATAGATGGATGGACAGACAAGTAAAGCTTTAGTTTTTATATGGCCACTCTATATGCATGAACTTGGCAACCTGTGATCAAGGAGCAACATATTGGACAAGAAGTCCCCAATGTCCTTCTTTGCTGAGTTGTTATGACATGCTGGGCTCCAGTGACTCTTGGTTTAAAAATGAAATAGGACTGATAAGTGGCAGTTTTTCTGGAGCCCAGTGGTCCTCTGGGAATTTTCCCAGAGACCAACAGCAGCAGTGTGTGAAAGCATCATGCAAGCATTTATTCAATATCTACAAATGTCCCAGGTACTATGTCTGTCACTTCAGTCCACTCAGAATATGCCTAGCAGTGGATGACTAGTGTCAACTGAGCCACAGAATACCCCTATTATCATGAAGCTAGTGAGGAGGGGACACAAGACTCCAGAAAGGGCTGCTGGACTGCAGACTGCCCACCCTTCTCTTTGTTTACTTGTTTTTAAACAATCTCATCTCATGTAACCTAAGCTGGACCCAAGTTTACTATGTAGAAGAAAATAGCCCTGGATGTATGGTCCTTCTGCTTCCATCACCTGAGCATTGCAGGCACATGAATCACCCTGCCTGGTTTTATGTGGTTCTGGAGCCAAAGTCAAGGTTTCCTCTATGGTAGTCATGCAGTTTGCCAACTGAGTTCCAGCCTCAGAACTCTGAGCTGACTCCCTTATTGCTGCCTCTGACAAAGGTTGGTGATAGCTCCCTATACTGAGAGCCAGTGGTTGCACTGAAAAGAAGGCACATTCATTTTTATCATCACAGAGACTCCCAAGGCCAGGAGCTTTCATTAAAGGACAAGACAGGCACAGAGAAGTCATGGAGACAGTGACTGGTACATCCTCAGCTCATAGTCAGGGTCCCCTTGTACCACATCCACATGCTGTCCTGCTGTCCTACCGCCCATCTCTATTAAAGCCTCAGGTCAAGGTCTTCTAACTGTTCAATCTTCTGTTTGCAAGCTGGCCCCTGAGCCACAATATCTTAAGGTCCCAGATTCATTATTACAGGATCCAACTCTGAGTGGTGGGAGCAAGAGACATGGAAAAGACAATTTGAAGAAAAACATACATGCATATATTCATACATACATACATACATACATACATACATACATACATACATACACATCATATTTGGAGCCACTGAGCCTCAGACCCCAGTGACAATGACAGTAGACCCCATTTTAGGTCTGAGAGTGTGTGCCCATTGTCTTTCTATTGGCTAGTCCACCCCAACCCCAGCTTGTATATTTTTCCCTCCTAACCACTGTTACTTCCTCACTTACACTGTACCCCTCTAATCCCATGTAGACATCCAGAGTCACTGTTTGACTGTGCCCCCCTTTCCTCCTGAAGGCTGTTGTAGCTCCCAATCCAGCTCGTCAGTTCCTCTGCAGCTTGAAGACTGTCTATTCTCTCAATCTTCTCTTTACGAAGCTCCGATCACAGAAGAACCCAAAGAGGCCAATATTCCCTATGCATGGCCTCTTCATGATAACTGCTCTGTCTGCAGTTTTGTGCCAAACATCTTTGACACTCAGGAATGACTGCTATCGTGTGTGTGTGTGTGTGTGTGTGTGTGTGTGTGTGTGTGTGTGTGTGTGTGTGTGTGTGTGCATTCTAGAAATCTTCTACAGTGTAAGTTTCCATATGGCCTTTAAGGTTAGCTTGTTAGTTGTCCCTTCTCATAGTCCCTCCTTTACCCCTCTCTTCTACCTCCCTTTCAAACCAATCCTTTCATTCTAATTTCCCCTTTATCTCCCCATAACACTATATTCTATTTCCCATCCTTGGGAGATTCCCTCCTCCTTCCTGGTCCCTTGCTAAGTACAATTTTTTTGTATTTTTATGATTTTTATTTGTTTTTAGTTTCGTTTTATTTTAATTTTGATTTTATACATATTAGCATTTTGCCTGCATATACATCTGTATGAGGGTGTCAGAACCCCTGGAACTGGAGTTACAGGCAGATGTGAGCTGACTTGTGGCTGCTTGGAATTAAACCCAGGTCCTCTGGAAGATCAGTCAGTGCTCTTAAATACTGAGCCATCTTTCCAGCCCCTAGTTTTGTTTTTCTTTTTATGAGAGGGAGAGAGAGGGAGAGAGAGAGAGAGAGAGAGAGAGAGAGAGAGAGAGAGAGAGAGAGAGAGAGAGAACATAAAATTGAGTGGATGAGGAGGTGAGAGAATCTAGGAAGAGTTAGGGGAGGAAAAAGATCATAATGAAACTTAATCTTTTAATTTAAAAAAATAGCTGCTGAGAGCTCATACTGTAATCCAGAGGGCTGGAGTTTGACCTCCAGCACCCACATCAAGCAGTTCACAACTGCTTATAGCTACAGCTCCAGAAGATCTGTGTACCCACACATACACATGGAAGGTATACACACACACACACACACACACACACACACACACACACACACAAAGATACACATAAATAAAAATTAACACATGCTTTAAGGCTGTCGATCCTGTAAACTTTCCTGCCTCCGCTCTTGGAATTTACCATCCCCATCCTACAAGAGTGCCATGTTGGAGGGGACGGGGGACGTGTAGTAAAAATGTTCGTTTCTTTAAAAAACACAGATAAAGAATGTTTTCATTTTAATCCCAGAAGTGGAATGTGGGGTTGCTTCAGATTGCCCACAGCAGTTGATTATGATTTGCCCCGTGTTCTCACAGGGTCATGATTTTGCCAGCTGCAGATAGTTTCTGTGATAGTGTGACATGTGGTGGCATTCTGGGGACTTTTCAAAGGGTTTATGGATACTATCGACGTGATAGGTGAGATGTGGATTGTTGGTGGGTTGTTGGTCAGTCGCTCTTGTTCATGGTTTGTTAAGTAGCCATGTGCAAAGACGAAAGAAAAAGAAGTAATTAGATGTCCTGACAGCAAAGATCAAACTTAATCAGCAGGAAGTAGTCTATCAATAACATCACCCCCTCTCCCCTCTATCCATCTTCTTTCCTATCTTCTGTTAGGGGGATGAAAGGGTGGAAAGGGGTGAGAGGATAGAAGAAAAAAGAACCCATGAAGTAGCAAAATTCTGGTTACAGGGGTGCCCTGACACTATACAATGGTTGGTCTTCATTGTCAACTTGACTAGATTAAGAATCATAATGGGAACAAAGCTCAATATACCTAAAGTTGATTCAAGAGAGGGCTAACTGAGAAGGGAATGCTACGCAGAATGCAGGCTGTACCAGTTCAGTTATTGAGAGCACAGTCTGAACAAAATGGGAAAAGAGTTGAGCACTGGCATCTCTCCCTTTCCCCTCCCCCTCCTCCTCCTTCCCTCCCCTTCTCTGCCTCCTGACTGTGGGTTCAATGTGACCAGCCACCTCGCAGGCCTGCCACCATGCTTTCCTTACCAGGATGGACTATATCCTCAAACTGTAAATAAAAATAAACACTTTCTTCCCAAAGTTACCTTCATAAGCTATGTTGTCACAACAACAAGATTAATTAATGCACTGTGGTAACCCCAGGTACCATCAAATCCTCATGGAAATGGAGCCTGCCATTGCATTGGCTTCCTTATGCTCGCCAGCACCCGGCACAGCGGTGTTAATAAATGTGTTGAGTTGAATGAAATGGAGATGTTACCTAGAGGACAAAAGTTGAAACTTATCATAATGTAGACTCTCAGATGATGAGGAGTTGAAGGAACCATGACCTCTCTCTTCAGAACTCAATTATCTGCATAAGAACCAATGTCTCTGAGATCTAACTAGTAATTTGCTCGCAATCATCACAACCTCCAAGGTTCGCAAATGTCCCTTTCAATTTTCTCAGCCACAGTGTTCATAGGAAATGACACTCTCCTCATTCACAGACTCACAACAGCCCTCAGGCCACCCTCCTCCAACCATACCTTTCACATATCCAACCTAAGGCTGTCTTGGGTTCTGTTTTTCTGCTCTGTTAAAAATGAAACTCCTGAGTTAGGGGAACTGAGAAGGTGGCTCAGTGGATATGGTGTTTATTTGCATGAACGTGAAGACAGGAATTGGATCCCCAGAATCTGTGTGAAATTCAGGTATGGAGGCAAGTGTCTGGTAAGCCTGGTGCTGGGGAAGCAGAGGCAGGGGATTCATTCTAGGCTAATTGACAAGTTCAAGTCTTACTGAAAGACCTAGTCTCGAAACATAAGGTGAAAAGATTAAAGAACACACTGCATGTGGACTTCTGTCCTTCACATGTGTGCACGCGCACGCAAACACACACACACACACACACACACACACACACACACACACACACACACACACACATACAGTGAAAGCCCATCCCAGCCACTTTTGGGAACATGTTCTGGGACTGAGAGTTTCCTGTTGAGCATCAAATCAATAGCCGAAGGCCAGGAGGTTTACTGGCATCCTGAGTTAAAGAAATCCATTCTAATTAATCCTCCACTTAAAAAACAATGGCCTTTAGCCATCTTAGGGACAGCAGCCAACAACTCCAAAGAAAGGAAAATGCAGTCTTGGCTTCTTGTGCTATCAATATCCCTTCCCACCGAGCTTTGTTCTGGGACATGCCAATGGAGCAATAGATGTGGCCTCAGCCATCTCCTGCCACAAGGCTGGTGACTAGAATGAAAGACATTTAGGGTCCCATCCCAGAACCCAGACCCAGTGGAACAGAGGCTTCCCCAGGGGTCGACCTGTATCATTACACACAGTTATCTGTGCCATTTGCTCCCATCAGTGATGACCTCAAAGTGCCCAAAACGTGTTGGCATCACACTAAGGAAAAGAAACCAAAAGACTTCCTTCTGGAGTAGTTTCACCTGTGTGAGCTCAGATTTTAAATTCTCTGCTTCCCTCTCCCTATTTCTTCCATCATCTCCTGATGGTAATCCATCCATTGCATGAGTCTGAATCTGTGCCTGACTAAATCCTATCTTGTGTACCTATCTCTGTGTCTGTGTCCCCAAGAGAGAGCTTTCGCTCTGTGTATACAGAAACATTGAACATTGCAGAAAGCTCACATGTGGGAAAGATGCTTTACAGTAATCTTTAATATAGTTTAACAAGAGATAACACTCTACTGACCCCAACTGACCCCAATAACTTGCATACTGCAAACATCACTGAACACAGACTTATCAATCTATACCCATGTCGCTTCCAACATTTATGGTGGATATTTATTTTATAAGGTTGCTTTCAACCTATCTGCTGTTTCCAATATTTATAACCATAACGTACAAATATCCATCCATTACTCATGGGTTGGGACCATGAAAGAATGCATAACCTAAGATTACAACTGTGCATTAGCTTAGGTTGTAAAAGATGATTACATGGGAAACCCTAAGCAAGTAATGTTGGTTGTTACATTTTTCTCTGAAAGGCAGATGAAACGAACAGGCTGAGCACACAGTAGGATAGCAGTCTTAAGTGACCTCAAGATGTATTATTAACTCAGCTGTGAGGTCCAGCAAAATTTCCAGTCTCTTAGCATATGAGATGATTTGGGGATAGCCAGTCACCACTGTATGTTTCTGCATGTCAGTGTGGTAAGACTTCCGGGTCAAGTCAGAAATGGAAAGATCTGGTGAAGAATGGGATCAAAGAAGAGAAAGCTTATCACTATCCATGGTACTCCAGGTAGTTAGATAATGCAACATTCGGGGATCGGTACATCATACAACCTTGGGCATAACTTGAGCAGTCCCTGGAGGGGAAAAGAAGTAGGCCACCTGGAAGGTGGTGTCTAAGGAAGGCCCAGGAGGCTGTCACTATGCATATCCAGCAGATCGGTGCTGCTGAGGCTGCAGAAGGCTCACTGCACACTCTGCCTACAAAGCAGGGAACTGGCTCTAGGTTGATACCTGTCTACCTAGGAAACTCAAGTTCTGTGCATTTGTTTCCTTATCTGGAATATTGGACATGCAGTAACAGGGCTGACTGAACAGGCTTAGCATGGAACAGAGACTTCAGCACACCCTGACCTCAAGATCAAAATCATCCTTCACTCATTAACTAGGTCAGGACATTTGAAGTCCAAGCTGTCTCCTGAATTGGAAAGTATAGCAAAAAAAAAGAAAGAGTCTTCAGCCTGATTTCATGTATAACAGAAAACACTGGGAGAAGTATCCATCAACACATAGGTCCTCCCACTACTACAAAATTCCCCATGCTGAAAGGAAGATGAGAAGCTTGGATATAATCAAAACCCCTCTTAGATTCCTAGTTTCTCCCTGGCAGCCTCTAAATATCTGAAAACAGAAGGCACATATGGGATGAAAGACAAAGAAGATCAAAGGACAGCTCAGAATGGCACCACCTCCAGGCAAGCATCCTGATGACTGAAACTCTGGTCGAGGTGAGTGCCTCCGTTATTTTTCTATTGTCATGACAAACACCAGAACAAATGTGATGCATAAAAAGAAGTATTTAATTTGGGGCTTGTGGTTCTAGACGGTTAGAATCCATAACTGTCATAGTGAGGAATCACAGTAGCAGACAGACAGGCATGGCACTGGAGAGGTGGCTAAGAGCTTCCATCATTACCAGCAAGTAGACAGTGAATGCTCACTAGGAATGGCATAGGCTTTTGAAACCTCAAATCCTGTCCCCAGTGACACACCTGCTCCAATGAGGCCACACCTCCTAATCCTTCCCAAACAGTTCCAACAACTGGGAAACAAGTACTCAAATATATGAACCTAAGAGGAGCATTCTCATTCAAACACCAGAGTGACTATATACCCACCACTGTGGCCACCTTGGGCCATCAGCTCCAAGGAAGGGAAAAGGATAAGGAGACCTTTAAACATGCTGAAATTTAAGACCAGAAGAATCTAAGTGAGCCCTAAAAGAAGTGTCTAGCATATATATACTATATTCTGCATTCTAGTTGAAAGTGAATTCAGTCAGAGGAAATAAAGTCCTATAACTGTAACATGAGTTCATGGCATACAAGCCCATACTCTCGTATACACACTCAAACTTAAAGTTGTAGTCTCCAAAGAGTGCTAACTGCTGCCATGCTGAGCATTTCCTGTGTGCCAGGCACTTCTGCTGCCCTATGTGGGACACAGCACTTATTTTTCACAACCCAAACCTCTAGGCTTAGCATTTCTATTGTCCCCTCCTGGGGAATAAGCAAACTCAAGTCTAACAACATTGTTAGATAAGAGCTGGGGAGATGGCTCAGTTGGCAAAGTGCTTGCCATGCAAGCCCAAGTACCTGAGTGCACACCCAAGCATGCAGGTAAAAAGCTGGATGTGGTGACACACAATTATAACCCCAGTGCTGAGGAAGCAGAGACAGATGGATTCCTGGAGCTTGCCAACCTGTCAGCCTACATTCTATAAAACCCAGGTTCTAGTCACAGATCTTGTCTCAAAAAACTAGATAGAGTTTGAGTGGTATAGTGCTACTCTCCTTTAAACCCAGCACTCGGGAAACTGAGGAAGGCAGATATCTGTGAGTTCAAGGCCAGCCACATAAACATAGTGAGCTCCAGGCCAACCAGAACTGTACAGTGAGATTCCGTGGATGGATAGATCTGTGGATGGATGATAGATAGATAGATAGATAGATAGATAGATAGATAGATAGATAGATAGATAGATAGAGGATAGATGGATGGATAGATAGATAGACAGACAGACAGACAGACAGACAGACAGACAGACAGACAGACAGACAGACAGATAGATAGATAGATAGATAGATAGATAGATAGATAGATAGATAGATAAATGGTAGACAGCTCCTGAAGCAAAGCAAACACCTGAGGTTGTCCTCTGGGGCATGTGCGTGCACACAAGCAAATATGCATGCAAATGCACATATCACACACACACACACACACACACACACACACACACACACACACACACACACCCTACTCCAGGTAGAAGTAGAAAGCCTGGAATTCCAAGGAAATTCCAGGAAAAAATGTTGCTCACTGTCAGATGTTTAGAGGTAAAGAAACTGGGACTCTGAAACCATGAGTCGCCAAACCTTTTAGTAGAGCAAGCCTTGTGTGAGTGCATGCACAGGGCTGGGGCCACCCTCACTAGAATCAAGGTCCCATGCAGACATGACACTTGGGTGGTAGCAGTAAGAATGTGACATGGGCATCTGGGGAGATGGCGTGGTGGACAAGAGTGCTTGTTGTGCAGAATGAGGACCTGGAAATAGAAAAACAGGGAAAGTCAGGGATGGGGAATTTACACAGAAATCAAGGCAGAACAAAAAATATAGCCTGGCCTTAGCTGAAAAGGGCACTGCACAGATGCTGGGGCCTGGAGACATGAAAGTGCTGTGCCAGAACCAGAAGCCATCCTGAGGGGTTCACTCTGAGCTTTCTCCCAAAGAGAAACAGATGCCCCCCACTTTTCTTTCCCCTGGAACTCACACAAATATGGCCATGTTTAAAAATAAGTAACTAGCATGGCCTCTTGTGGCCCAGTGTGGCCTCAATGTACCAACACTTTAAAGTAAGCTCCTTGGAAAGTAAATGCTATGAGACCTTGTGTTATGCTGCACATCTATAATCCCAACATTTGGGAAGCTGGCGCAGAAAGTTCTAGGCCAGTCTGGGTTGTTTTTTGTTTGTTTGGTTGGTTGGTTGGTTGGATTTTTTTAACCAGCTATGGGTCAGAACCTCTCCCACTGGTGAGTAACATGCCAAAAGTAAATTAAAAGGAGAGAGGAATGCCCTTAACCTTTGTTTTCCTCATCAGATACAAGGCCCAGAGGACAGAAAAAAGTATAGGTTATCAGAAAGGGGAGGTGTCCCCTCTTGTCTGAATGGCCACATACGAGCAATACACTTCGCTAATGAAGGCACCTTTCTAACTGACTGACCGGTATGTGCATATGAACCACGGGCCTTTTTCTTTTATGCAGCTACGCTTTTTCTTGTTTTTTTTTCCAATCCTTTTTCTTCTCCTACTGGTGAACATTTTGCTCTATCACTTTTTACTTCTTTTCACCGAATGGCAACTTTCACTTCCCACCTCTCTCGGCCTCCCCCCTTTAAAAACGTCCAATTCCCCGGTGTTTTCCACTTGTTTTCCTCCCTCTTAACTTCTCTACTTTCTCAATCATCTTTTAAAACTCTTTGCTTTGTGTTATTTCTGTCCCCCACATTCCTGTTGCTGATGAGCTGGTCCTGAGTCTTCCCTTTATCCATTATGGATCTATGTACGGTGTGAGGGACCCATCATGACACCCCAAGTCTGAATGTAGGTGCTCCATCATTGAGCTGTATCTTGTTCCACACACAAGCCAACCATACACAAGCTTCGACAAACATTTTACTCAAAGAGCAGAGGACTGGCCATACCCTCATGATCACAGCCAATGACTAAGTATCCAAGCCTATCAAGACGTCCACTGTTGACAAAACTAGAGGAGTCATTACCAAGGTACAGCCCACACTTACTCATATACATCACTCATTTATCTAAATGAGCAGATTCAAGCATAAGATTTAAAATCTACAGAGAAAACAGGATCAAAATACACCTATCCTGACCCCCCCAAAAAAATGGCAGGAAAACTACTATAAAATCCATATGGAAAAATATTCAACATTTCACAACGACCCAATATCCCAGGACATGTGACCTGAAGAAGGCTGCTTCTTAGTACAGTAGTTAAATTCCATTTCATCCTGCTGCCAAAATCACACTGGGGACTTCCACAGCTTAAGAAAAGCAGATAACCTTTAAAGAACAAGCATTTTCAAAGGCATCAAAAATTCAAAAAAATAATCCAGGTGTGGTAAGTTGGGCCTATAGTCTCAGCACCTGGAAGGCTGAGGCCATAGGCTTACTGTGAATTTGAGGCCAGCCTGCCCTTCAAAGTGAGACCTTGTCTCAAAAAAGTGTAAAATTAAAGTAAAGCCAAACCCAAAAATAAAGAAAGAAATAATAAATTAGAGCAGAGAGTAATGAAATGGAGTCAAAAAACAAACAAACAACAAAAACAAAACATGAGAAGCACAGCTGGGTCTTACACTAGGCTAACAGGGTAAACAAAACCCTTGGACAAACCAAGAAAGAGAGAGGAAAAAAAGATTACCCAGGGTTATTTTGGTTACATATACATATTATATATAACACAAATAAAACATGTACTGGTTACATACATCACACACACACACACACACACACACACACACACACACACACACACTACCAAACCGAAACAAGATGATTTTTTTAAAACTCTAAACAGATCAATAAGTAATCAAGGCAGTAATAAAAACTTGCCCAGCAAAGAAAACCTCAGGACCAGACAGATGCACTGATGAATTTTTGCCAGAACTTTAAAGAACAAAACTATTTCTAAAGCTATTCCATAGAGTAAAAAAAAAATGGAAGGAGAGCTGGAAAGATGCTCAGGGAACAGTTAAGATGTGCTGCTCTTGAATTCAGTTCCCAGCACCAGCACCAGGAGCTCACAATCTCCTGTAACTGCAGCTCCAGGGAATCCAATGCCCTCTTCCGGCATCTACAGGTTCTCCACACATGTGCGCGTGCACACACACACACACACACACACACACACAATTAAAGTTAAAAAAAGGGAGAGAATACTTTCAAACTAAGTCTGTGAAACCAGGGAAACCTAGAGGACACACTTTGAGATACAGGCATGACCAACGGCTTCCTCCAAGCAGACTGTAATTTTGTCTGGCTTGATCATGGAAAGATTTTGTGAATATAGCTAGCAGCTATGACTTCATGGGTGCAACAGCCCTGTTGAGCAAATGCTGTCTTACTACAGATGTCCACAGCCTCTGCCTCCACAAACGCCCCTCTTCTTCAATGATCCCTAATCCTTGGGGGAGGTAGTATACAGGGTCCTATTTAGAGCTGGACATTCTATGGTCTCTTACTCTCTCAACACTGACCAGTTGTACTACTTACTACTATGTAAAAGCTTTATAGATTAGGGTGTGTAGGTGCACTAACATATGATGATAAACATAAGAACCTAGGATGCAGTTTATTGCTGGATAATAGTATGCTCTCCCCTAGGTCCTATGACCTAGCTAGCCATGAATTTTCAGACCAGTTAATAGTACTAAGTATGAGTTCCCTCTTGTAGAGCAATCTTTAAATCCAATCAGAAAGTGGTTGGTTACTCCCATCACCTCTATGCTGCTATCAGACCTCTGGTCGTGTCTTGCCAGACCAGACATTGTTGTAGGTCACAGGGTTCATAGCTGAGTAAGACTGTGGACATTTTTCTTTACTGTTACTATGTTAGAACCTTCCAGCAATATAAAAGCTAGCCAATAGGAGTGAATCTTTCATGTGAGTACCAACATGAACACTCCATGTCCTATTACTCAAGTATGTGATGTCTTCAGCAATAGGGTCTTACAATCAAGTTCCGGAGGGTAACCTAGAGTATTGTCAACGGCCTGTAATGTTTGGCAATCCAAGGGACCCCACTGGCCAACAACTCAAAAAGAGCTAACCCATACCTGACAATGACACTGGGGTGTTTTTATTTGTACCCTGGAGATCAAATTCAGGCTTTCCTGCTTCTAAGGCAGATACTTTTGTCTGAGCTGCTCTCCCAAGCTTAAAATGTTTTGTAAGATAAAATAAAATAAGCCATAAAGGAATAACTCAAAAAAAAAGTAATCAACAGAGTAAGAAGACTGAGTATAGAATGATGATCTGGTTTAATTTCCTTCTGCTATGATAAAACATTCTGACTTCTTTAAGAGGGAAACAATTTCTTTGGCTTACAGTTCTGGGTCACAATCCATCCTTAAGGAAAAGGCAGGAATTCTAGGCCACAACCTGGAGATAAGAACCATAGAGGACGCTACTTGCTGGCTCATATTTAGGTAGCTTTATTATATAGCCCATGACCACCTGCCAAGGGAATGATACTACCCATAATGATCTGGGCCCTCACGCAGCAATCAACATTCAATACTAACCCCCACAAACATGTCCACAGTCCAATCTGATTTGGACAATTTGTTAACAAGGCCTTCTCCTCACAGAGAACTTTTAGCTGTGTAAAGTTGACTATACTAAGTCAATAAGTGTGCTGCTTATTTTCCATGTTTCTGTGACAAAATACCTAACCAAAGCAACTTAAAGAAGGACGTGGTTTATGAGTCTTGTAAATTTAGTGAACATTCTGAGATTTGTGATGTTTACCACCTGAGCCTTAGAAGTTTCCTTTACTTCATTTTCTTCACTGTGGGCCTTGTGCTACACCTCAGTTCTGTTTGAGTACTATTCGTGCTTCCCATCTTAGGTGGCTTTCCTCATTGGTCCATAATTTCCTCACACTCTGGTGTTCCAAAATCCTATATAAACTACTCAATCCCATTCAATAGTCCTTTACTACAATAAGTGATCAGCATTTACTCTTTATTGTTTACAACTAAGAACTCTAATGCTGACAAAAGACACCCCCAAAAAGAAGACTATCAGGAGGGACAGAGTGATTTCCACAGAGATTGTTTATTCCCTGAAAGCAAGCTGCCTCACCCAAGAATGATCTTCACTATGTCATTCCTTCACAGAACAGAACAGCAGCAGGATTTTCTGTTGTTCCCGCAGGGAGCTCTTTAACATTTACAGAGCCCATTCACACCCATCATGTCACTGTGTAACCAGAGGCAGTAAGGAGGGCTGTTCTGAAACCATTAGTCTCATGTAATTGAGGAGGGAGTTGAATTTCAGAGCAAGTGACAGATCCAAGTTGCACAGAAACTTAGCAATGTGCTTGGTACAAAGTCTAGTCCTCCCAATGCTGCCCAAATATGCTAAATGGGGAACAGAGCTGCATAGCTAAGAAAAACAGCACTAAATAAGACTTTGTGTGGTTTAGTGTGTGCCAGCATCTTAGTGTAACATCCTATGTTACAACCCAATTGTTTCAAAACCCTGGAATAGTATAGTTCCCTTCTTAGAGAAGAGGAGCCTGAGGCAGAGAACTTTAGGCCTAACATTGCCTAAAGCAGGGAAGTAGGAGGACTCTGTTTCAGAGCAGGAATCTGAATCCTGGGCCCATTCTTAGTCCCTATATTTAGTAGGGTGCAGGAGCAGTCTTAGTGGGGCTCAGGTTCTATGGCCCTCACAGACTGAGGGTGCATTCTAGAAGGCTAAGCAAGGAAGAAACTCTGGTGCCCCCAGTTCAGACAGATCAAAATGCAAGTGTCCCAAACTAAATGCCTGGAAGAGAAGTACGATAACTGAGTAGGTGCTGAATTGCAGAAAAGTTAAATATGGAATGGGAACATTGAAGGCTGCAATAAGAGCAAGGAGGGTAAAAACCAATTTCACATCGAGCCCCAGGCAATGATTTAGAGGGGAAAAAAACCAATATATGTGGTATCAAATAATAACTGTAGCAATGTCTTCCATTACCTTACCCTTGCCTTTGAGGAGGCTAAAAAGCTCACAATTGTTATTAAAATTCACCCTTCTCATAGGGGCTTCTACCCTGCTGAGGGTAGCTGTGAGCCTTTTTTGTCACGTGCAGGGAAACAAAAGCCCAAGAAGTCAGTGCAGAAATCAGAGGAAAGTTAAAGATCTTTGGAAACTGACTGGGTGGACCCAAAAGCTGGTAGCAAAAGCCAAAAAAAAAAAAAAAAAATTAAAAAAATTAAAAAAAATAATTCACCAAAGGACCAATCCACAGAGAACTGTCAAACTAATACCAATGGCTGTCCTAAGCACACTGGCCACTGCCACAGTGTGTTGAGAGCCAGGGCAGTAGAAGCAGATAGAGGGAGAGAAAGGAGCTTGCAGGAACACATGGAGCAGAAAACAAGAAGATGAAATAGGGCATAAGGGACAAAAATGTAAGGAAATAACAGGGTCTGATGTGAGAAAGCCATCTATTCACATATGAAGAACAGGCTAAACAAGACAGATACTCCAATTCAGAAAACCAGCTCCTTTTCCCCTGGATTCAAGGAAGTGGGAAATTCTTTCTGCAAGACCAAGTAGAGAATTATCCTAACCTCTTTTTGTTTCCATCCCCATAAGCATACTCTTAGGCAACATATACTCAGTGACTTCTATACCACACCTACCCTCTAGATCTGATATGCCCATCCCCTCATCCTACTCTTGGTAAAATTTATCTCTTCTCATTTTATACCCAGCACAACACTCCACTGCACACTATCTCTGTCTCCATAGCTACTACCCTTGTACGCATGCCACTGATATCTGAAACTACATTTCCTATCCTTCTGGATGGCTCGTGCACATTTCAATCCATAAACCATTAGGGGAGAAAGGATTTATTCTGGCTCACAAGTACAGTCAGTCCATCACAGTGAAAGCAACAGGAGCCCAAACTGGTCGCATTGTGTCCACACTCAAGAAAGAATTCTGAATGCTTCCTAGTACTCATCTCCCTTTCTCTATGTTGTACAGCTGTTCTGCTGTTCTCTCTCTCTCTCTCTCTCTCTCTCTCTCTCTCTCTCTCTATCTCTCTCTCTCTCTCACACACACACACACACACACACACACACACACACACATACACACACACACATGAGTCAAGATAGGTTTTACCCACACAATCAAGACAATCCCCCACAGGCTTGCCCAGAAACCCACTATCTCTGGGGTAATTCTAGGTTCCATCAAGTTTACAATTCACAATGGCAATTACAGCACACAACAGAATGTCTGTTGCAGAGCCCAGAAACACCACACAGAGCATGTTATCCCTAGAAATGAGTTTAATGAGCACAAGTAAATGAAAGAAGGAAAGACAGCCTCAAGCGTTCCCACTCCTGATTCCTCCTTTAACACTGTCTGCTTAAAGACTTCCAGCTGCCCTGACCTTTCCCAGGCTGGCTTTATAATACCAAAGTCCTTTCCAAAACAGAAAAAAATAAATAAAAAGCAGTAAATTCAACGGGTTCTCACTTATCATTCCTTATTGCATATCAATATCATCTAATGTTCACTACACATACAGTCCTATGAGTTCAGGGTGACGTGGGAGCCAGGTAAGGGACAATTAGCATATAACACGTCAGGATTCTGCAGGATAGTAACCCTTTTTAGAACTCACTCCCAGGCAGACATAGTAGTACACATCTGTAAATTCAGCCTTCAGGAGGCTGAGGCAGAAAAGTTTGAAGCCAGTCTTGTCTACATAATTGGTACCTGTCTCAAAACACAAAATACAACAGACAACAGATACCTTGTTGAATGCACTGTAACTAGAAAGCAATGAGCTAGTGATATGGTCCAGCTAGTATAGGGACTTTGCAATGAAGCCTGACCGTCTGAGTTTAAGCCCCAGAACTCATATAAAAAAATGAAGGAGAGAACAAACCCCACAGAACCATCCTCTGACTTCCCTCTGCGCTCTGTGGTATGCTCACAACCACATGTATATCATACACACACAAACAACAACCATAATAATAATAACTGAAAGCAAGAATCACCATGTGCTACCTAGCTTTCTGTCAAATTGACACAACCTCCCTAAGATCAGGCTACAGGTGAGCCTGTAGGGTATCTTCTTAATTAGTGATTGATACGGAAGGGCCCAGTCTGTTGTGGGTGGAGCTACCCCTGTGCTGGTAATCCTGGGTTCTATATGAAAGCGGACTGAGCAAGCCAGTAAACAGCACCCCGCCATGACTGCTACATCAGCTCCTGCCTGCAGAATCCTGCCCTGCTTAAGTTCCTGTCCTGACTTCTTCTGGTGATGAACAGCAATATGGAAGTGACAGCAAATAAACTCTTTCCTCTCCAATTTGCTTTTGATCATGATGTTTCATCACAGCAATAGTAACCCTAATCAAGACACACCATTTCTGCATTCAGCCTTGTTACCCTGGAGAGCAGACTTGCAGAATTGACCCATGAAGCTAGATTCTATGAGTCAGGAAAGAGGAGAAATATTGAGTTGAATGCTACATTCAAATATAGCACAGCAAACAGTCTGGAATTCAAAGCTCTACCTTGCCGGGTGCATCCTGACAGTCATCAAATCACTTCCTGTCTCTTGAGTCTCAGATTTCTCAGTTCCACATAGAGGTCAGCCTAGGGTCCTGAGTAGCAGTGGGTCTTATGCTGAGTTGAAGCATGTTCTACCAATTTTGGTAGAACATTTGTATATCCACCTGAAACTGTAGCTATAACCTTATCTTGAAAAGGGCTTCCACAGTCAAGTTTCTGTGAGGCTCTACTAGAGTAACACAGGACTATGATCCTAATAAAAAGGAGAATCTGTGGGCACAGATGCATATGAGAGAGATCTGTAGGAAGGTGGAGGCAGAGACTGGACCAATGTACCACCAAGCCACATAGTATCACTGACTACTTAAAGAAAGAAGGTAAGATTTCCCCTGGAACCTTTAAGAACATCGTGGTCTTGGCGGCCACTTTGAGACTGAGTTCACAGCACTATGATATGAAATCATTTGTCGGTTTTGGCTACCCAGCTTCTGAAATTTTGTTACAGTACTCCTCAGGAACCAATACAGATTCCCTCAAAGTACATACAACCTTTATTGACAGTTCTTCTGGGAATGGTGTATTGAGAAGCTCTGAGGCTGACCTATAGAGAGAAGGTATGTAGAAAGAGTGCCAATAACCATGTCTAGATATTCATGTTGCCTTATGCTCCAATACTGTATGGTAAAATTATTTTAAATCCCTGTCAGGAGGAAATACAGTGTGAGAAGGGGAGTAATGATGGAATCACACCTTCATATGGCCCTGCCCTCAACCCCTCCCTTCTGGAAACAGCCTACAGTTCTGTCAGCCTCCTCTACTTTGCCCTTAATGATCTGGAATCACAACAGAGTACTGAGATGACTTCCCAACTGTCATAGGGAGACTATAACCAGAACGGAACTTGATTTACAACAGAGATGGGGTTCATGGGTAAATAAGCTATTTTGGATGCTGCAGGAGCCAAATTACCCAAGTTTCTCAGAGAAAGACACAGAGACTCAAGCCACCTAGAGTCTTCAGGGGTTCAATCAGGCCAGGTCTCCTTGCTCTAATTAGCACCTACCCATGCCCAAGTAAGTGTTCCCGATGCCTAGTAAAACACAGGCCAAGTGAGTCTCGGAAAACACAGGAGGGTCAAAAGAACAGTGCTTTGTAGGTTAGGAGACAGCAGAGTGCCCCCTCTTCAAAGGAACCTGCGCTTTAAAATGCCATCTTCATCATCGAAGCCCCTCTCCTGAGCTCTCTGTTCTTTTCCTATCCCAGGGAGTTCTGACTACATTAGGAAAGGCTGTTGTGGGGATATAAAGAGCCAAGGAGCCCTGCCTCCAAGGAGCATTCCTAAGGTGATAGGTCACCTGATTCAAATCCCATCCCAGGAAAATCCCCCCAGAAAATAGAGTTGGTATGGAGCTGCCTTTCTTGGGGAACCTGGGATCCTCAGTACCCTAACAATGCTTTCATGGTTTGAAGAGTCCGTCATGACATTGAAGACTGCTTGCTCATATCTCAACAGACCAGGTGACACAGAACAGGAAATAAAGTCTAGCCGTAAATCTCAAGATTTATCCCCATTTCCTCAATGAGGGTCCACAGCCTTCCAAACACCACCACCAGCTGGGGGCTAAGTACTCAACCACCCAGGACTGTAAGACACATTCCATATTCAGATCAGAGCAGTCTATCTGGAGTCCTCTAGGTCCACTAAGTTCATATGCCCCATTCCTCAGCCTTGCCCCTCAGTTGTAGCTTCTGCCTGCCGCTCTCTCCACAGCATGATTGCCTCTCGGCATTAATACCACTGCTGCATTTCATGCAGCAGATCACTGAGATCCCTTGCCAAGTGAGGTCTTAGCTAGATCTGCCAATCACGTATCCCTTTCAAAATGACAACAGCAGCAGCTGGATTGGTTAAAACACATTGTAGGAGCACAAGTAGGTCCATTGTAGGGTTACCAGGATCCCAAACACAGAGCAGGCAGTAGAGAGGAGGTACCCCGGGGTGCTCTCCAGCTTACCTGAGACAAAGATCACACTCTAAAAGACACAGCTTCCAAGCTCTTACCTCATTTCAGCTCAAGCAGCCAGAGCTATTATAAAAAGAACCCTGTGCTATAAGAGAACACTGGCTGGACCTCTCAGTACCTTGCCTAGTAGCCTAGCCAAGCTCCCACCCATTCTTGGGCTGGGCTTTCCTCCTTCATATGATGAGGTCGATTCCTGGCCTCTAAAGCTCTAAATCAGGCTTTTTACAAATCTTCAGAATTCAATGACTTTCCAAATACATACTAGATGTCAGTGTGATCTCCAATCACTTTATTGATTTACTCAATAGCTATGTATTGAGTAGCTATTCTACTATATATGGAGCAGATATCAGACAATGAAGAAGACAGACATAATCTATGTCCTTCTGGCCTACAAGAAGAACCAAATGCCAAATAAACAATTACTTAATTAATAGGATGAAAGATAAGGGGAAGAGAGGCAGACTCTCCCAAGAGCCAGGGCCCCATATGTTGTGTTGAGGGAGATTCTGCTATCTTAGGGAAAAATGGCTTCTGACATGCAGTTTAAGGATGGTCTGAAGCAGGGGTTGGGAATTTAGCTCAGTGGTAGAGCGCTTGCCTAGCAAGCACAAGGCCCTGGGTTCGGTCCCCAGCTCCGGAAAAAAAAAAAAAAGAAAGAAAGAAAAGAAAAAAAAAAAAGGATGGTCTGAAGCCAAAGAGTTAGCCATCTCTAAAAGGAGGAAGACTCGCCATTGGTGAAGACTGATGCTTACCAGGCCTGCTCTCTCACACCCCCACCCAGCCCTGTGCGTCACTGTCTCTCCAGTCAGAAAACCTCTCTGCAGGTTGGGGATTTAGCTCAGTGGTAGAGCGCTTGCCTAGCAAGCGCAAGGCCCTGGGTTCAGTCCCCAGCTCTGAAAAAAAAAAAGAAAGAAAAGAAAAGAAAAGGAAAAAGAAAAAGAAAACCTCTCTGCATTGTATTCATAGCAGGTTTGACTTGCCTGTGTGCATGTGTGTCCTTTTCACTAATCCAAAGGAGCCCGGAAGCCCAGGCCCACCTAGTGCATACACAGCATTCCCAGCATAGGATGTGGCACATACCAGCTATTAAGAGTGTCTCAGCTTACAATCCCACCAACAATGAAGGAGTATTCCTCTTTATCCACATCCTCACCAGCATCTGTTGGTGGGATTGCAAGCTGGTACAACCACTCTGGAAATCAGTCTGGAGGTTCCCAGAAAATTGGACATAGTACTACTACCTAAGGACCCAACTATACCACTCCTGGGTATACAACCAAAAGATGCTCCAACATATAACAAGGACATATGCTCCACTATGTTCATAGCAGCCTTATTTATAAGAGCCAGAAGCTGGAAAGAATCCAGATGTCCTTCAACAGAGGAATGGATACAGAAAATTTGGTACATTTACACAATGGAATACTGCTCAGCTATTAAAAACAATGACTTCATGAAATTCTTAGGCAAATGGATGAAAGTAGAAAATATCCTGAGTGAGGTAACCCAATCACAAAAGAACACACATGGTATGCACTCACTAATAAGTGGTTATTAGCCCCAAATCTCAGAATACCCAAGAAACAATTCACAGATCACATGAAGCTCAAAGAGAAGGAAGACCAAAATGTGTATGCATCTGTCCTTCTTAGAAAGGGGAACAAAATACTCACGGGACAAAATACAGAGACAAAGAGTAGAGCAGAAACTGAAGGAAAGGCCATCTAGATTCTGCACCACATGGGGATCCATCCCATATGCAGCCACCAAACCCAGACACTATTGCTAATGCCAAGAAGTGTATGCTGACAGGAGCCTGATATGGATGTCTCCTGAGAGTCTCTGTCAGAGCCTGACAAATACAGAGACTGATGCTTGCAGCCAACCAACCATTGAACTGAGAATAGGGTCCCTAATGGAGGAGTTAGAGAAAGGACTGAAGGAGCTGAAGGGGTTTGCAACCTCATAAGATGGACAACAGTATCAGTCAACCAGACCCCCCAGAGCTCCCAGGGACTAAACCACCATCCCAAGATATACAGGGATGGACCTATGGCTCCAGCCGCATATGTAGCAGAGAATGGCCTTTTCAGGCATCAGTGGAAGGAGAGGCCCTTGGTCCTGTGAAGGCTCAATGTCCCAATGTAGAGGAATGTCAGGGCAGGGAGGTGGGAGCACCCTCACAGAAGCAGAGGAGTTAGGGGGATGGCGGGTTTCTGGAGAGGAAACCAGGAAATGGAATAACATTTAAAATGTAAATTTAAAAATGCAATTTTAAGAAGGGGTTGGGGATTTAGCTCAGTGGTAGAGCGCTTGCCTAGCAAGCAAAAGGCCCTGGGTTCAATCCTCAGCTCTGAAAAGAAAAAAAAAGACAAAGTAAAAAAAAGAAAAAGAAAAAGAGTATAAGTTATCAGGGATTGAGAAGATAGAGTTGGCTCAGTGGTTAAGATTTTTTTTGTGCATGCATGAGGTCCTGAGTTCAAATTCCCAGACTGCATGTAAAAGTTTAGTGGGGCTACATATGTTTATAACCCCAGTGCTGAGAGGGAATGGAGATAAGCAGATCCCCAGAGCTTACTGGTAGCCAGACTATCTGAAACAGAGCTCTGGGTCTAGGGAGAGATGCTCTCAAAAAAATAAGGTGGATAATAATACAGAATGAAACCTGATGTTGACCTCTGGCTCCCTGCACACAGCTTCAGAAGTGAACCTCAAGTGAGGAACCTAAGGTCAAGAGATAAGGAACTAACAACTATTAGCAAGCTTATAGGGAAAGCAAAGCTTCATACATTAGTGGACATGTAAGTTAATACCACCGTTACAGAGATTGGTATGGAGGTTCCTCAGAAAAACAAAAACAGAAATACCACCTCATCCAGCGATATTATTTCTGGGTATTTAACCTCAGAACCAAAGGCAGCATACAATATAGACCCTCACATAGCCATGCTTACTGAAGCACTATTCACAATAATTGTTCAGAATCAGCATAGGTGTCCATTAGTGGATAAATGGACCAGGAAAATGTATGCATAATAGAATAGTATCAGCCATGCAAGAAAAAAATGAAAAATTATTTGAAAGAAAGTAGATGGAACTGTGGGTCACTTTGTTAAGCAAAATGAACCAGGCAAAGGCAAATAGCACCTGTCTTCTTTCATATGTGGAACTTTTAAAACTCTGGAGAGGGGGTTGGGGATTTAGCTCAGTGGTAGAGCACTTGCTTAGGAAGTGCAAGGCCCTGGGTTTGGTCCCCAGCTCCGGGGGAAAAAAAAACCTCTGGAGAGATGACAATAGAGAGAGAGATATTAAGGAAGATGAGAGGAATCAGCAATAGGATGAGGGAATTTGTGTAGGAAATAAGGAGAGTAAAAATGATAAAGGTACTCTATATGAATGCATAAAAATATCATAATAAACTCCATTGCTTTATAGAATTGGCATGCATTAATTTTAAAAAAAAAAGACAGAAACTGGCTGCTAGCTCAAATAAGATGCAATAATCGCTGCCCGCAAGAAACACATTTTGCTAGCAAATATATACACAAAGTGTAACTGAAGGGAAGAATAGACAGTAGGAGTAAGGCACCCAACCAGACAGGTATAAAGCCAAAATAGAGAGGACAAAGAATGTAAGGAGAATCTGTATTTCTGTTGCTTGTTCTGAGACAGGGTGTTTCATGACCTGGAACTCACAATCCTCCTCCCTCCATCTCCTAATGCTATAATGGTAAAGGCTCTTCCTGCCAAGATGAAAGAATGGTTACACACACATGTGTCACAAAGGTTGGTACACTGAATTTCATTTGCAAGTGGAGATAAAGAGAGAAATAGGCCCCCTGGGACACTCCCATTGCAATACTTTAATACACCACAGTCATGAAAAGATAAGTCAACCAGACAGATACGAGAAAATAAATGTCAGAGTTGAAGTACACCAAAGATAAAATGGAGTTAGCAGAAATCTACAGAATTCCAACCACTGCCGCATGCACATCAGCAACTCGCAGAATTTATCTAAAACAGATCACATTCTGTGCCATAAACCAAGCACATATTAGCAAATTAAAAGAAAAAAACCACAGTGAAATAATTTTTTGCATTTTATCAGACCATAATGGAATAAAACTAGAAATTAATGGCATAAGAAAATGCAGAAATAATGCAAACATAGATATTGAACAATATATTTTTAATAGGCTCTGAGTCATTCATGAACTCAGGGGGGACATTAAAAATTCCTCTGCAAGAGAAACACGTGCTCTCAGCCACTGAGCCATGCCTCCAACCCGTCTTTACGGAAGTCATAACTCAAGACCCAAGGAAGAGCAGGCACAGTTAGGAAATAGTTCTAGGGAGAAAGACTGTTAACTTTTACAGGTGAACTGTCTATGGTAGAAACACTGAGGAGCACCTAGGGCTAGAAGGTGGGATGGTTGCATCCAAAAGGTTCCTAAAAGACCCACTTGGTAAATGAGGTCACCAGCCCATGGAGCTGTTGTTAAGGTGGGGCTCATTGAGGTGAAAGTGATGCTGGGCCCCAGCTTCTTAATCCTTCCGTTGATTCTCAGTCACTTTCAGGTGGCTTCCTCCACCACACCCCCACTGTGACATTCTGTGTTTCCTCAGGAAAGCATGGCTGAGTGGAAATCCCAGACTTCTCAGGTAGTCAAGTGCTACAATTTTGCCCCATCCCAACCTGTCACAGGGAGAACTCATACCAAACCCCACAAGGGCCCACAGGAACAGCAGGATGAAAATTATATTCAAAGATGGAGCACTGGATCCTCTTCGGCTGTGGGCACATTACTTAACTCTTCCACAGACCCACCTTGAAAACCAAGGATCAAAACATCCTTACATGCTGGACCACTATAGAAATTAAATGGCAAGGTCTTTGAGAAAATGCTCCCCAGGGGGTTGGGGATTCAGCTCAGTGGTAGAGCGCTTGCCTAGCAAGCGCAAGGCCCTGGGTTCAGTCCCCAGCTCCAAAAAAAAAAAAAAGAGAGAGAGAGAAAATGCTCCCCGATGATGGCGGTGAACTCAGACAAGTCAGTGGGAAGTCGGGTCTCACTAATGAACACCTTTGGCCTCTCACATCTATTTTAAGCATCAAATAAGATTAGCAAAGAGGAGAAGATAGTGAACAGCCCATAATAAATGAGATCAACGAGAAAACGTTTTTCTTGCCTAAAAATATTGACATTAATTCACCCTAAAAGGAGGGATGAGAAGGAGCTGATCTAATAAATTATTTTGTCTGACACAAAAAAGTTAGGATGATGGATGTGAGTAAAGCAGTGGCTTTTGAAAGAACTGGGAAGTGTGTGTCAGAGGCTCAGAGTTTCCTCATCACCATGAAGGACACTCTTGTTGTGGTCACTGGGCCAGGTGCTCAACACAAATCCTGGGAGTGGCTGTAGAGTTATATCAGCAGCTAGAGATTCATTGATGTGTTACCATATGCCAGCCGCCATGAGCTAAATGCCCCAAAAGCATTATTTCATCGAATCCTTATTCAGTGAAAGGTATTGACCAGAGGAGGAATCTATTGCTTCAAAAGAGAAGAAAGTTATCAGGGCTAGTCAATGAATTTGGGCAGCACAAATAAGTCAAGGCTATGTGATACCAGAATTTTCCAGCACAAGCTAGAATGCCTTCATATTGGAGACTTTACAGAGAGATGGACAGAGTTGTAAATGAGTAGGGTTCATCTTGTAACAAGTGCAAAATGTTCCACTCCAAATGAGACATCTATATCCCATTCCCCTCCTCACAAGGCTCTGGGATCATTGAGAAAGAGGAACCAGAAGATTGGAGAGCCAGAGGTGGGGATGGCTCCAAGGAAACAGTGTTTTCCAGACACAGCAGGACAGCTGCACATAGGAACTTGCAGCGACTACGATGGCATACACAAAACCTGTGCAGATTTATGCCAGACAAAATCCCAACACGGAAAGGGGAGGGGAGTAAGAAGGCTCACACCTAGCTGAAGAGCTGTTGGTAACTGATTGTTGCTGGGAGATGGAGAAGCAGTTTTCTTTAACGTATAATCTCAGGTAGGCTGACTATGCTCCCATGGATAGCCACACATCTAAGAATGTGGAGGCGACACAAATTTGACTGGAAGGTTTTTTTTTTTTTGAAAGCACAAAATTATCCAGCTAAGGAGGAAGGGTAGATCTAGGAGGAATTGTGGAAGGAGTTGAATATGATCAAATACCCTGGACAAGATTTTCAATGAGCTAATAAAAATGAGAAAAAATAAGCCCTCCATTCATTTAACTTGTCCTGTAATAGGTCCAGACTACTGCCTCTAAAATGTTACATTTTCTTTTTTTTTTAAATTTAGAGAATACTTTATTAGTTTTTGTAATCAAACCCACGTAGATAAGACCTTACATATTTAATACAGTGTGTTACCCCTGTACAAATGGAAAAAACTTAAGTTCAACATTTCTAGACCAATATGGCTGCTAATTTCTGTACAGTGCCAACTCAACACAGTAAACGGGGATACTTTTTTCCAAAGTTGACAGCACAGCTAAAGTTTCAAAAAATTCAAATTATATATCTGTATATATATATTTATATTTATATAAAAAGACCAATAATAGCAGTGTGTTATGCATCAACAGCAGCAACCGCTTTTCCAGGTTCTGCAGTCATCTGAACAAAACTGTAGAGACATCCAGCACACTCCATTAAAAAAAAAAAGTAAAAAAACAAAACCCGAGAAAACAGCACAGTTCTGTTACTCTTGTGGTACCTGGCACCATTTTTTTTTAAATTAGCTTCTCAATCATCATCTGGAAAGAAAACATTCTGAGCAACATCATTAAAAACAGCTCTGATAAAGCACGGTCACTACTACGTATCATAAAGCAGGTACAAGCTATTTTACATCCACAGAGGTATGATACAGTACTGTCCTACATCTATAATACTAGAGGATACAATTTAAAAGGCATTATTTGAGACTTGATTCTACTTTTCCAGCAGAGGGCCCAAATGATGGTGTGACACAGCTTTGTAAAGAAACATACTCTAGACAGGATTTCCTTTCACTAGTGGCACAGTTCTAAGGATTCATTCTCTCCATGAATGTCAGCTAAAACCGTTATTAAAAAAATGAAATATCCCTAGAACAAAACCATATAACCACCGGATTCACATGAAGATGACCTAGTGGAGACAAGCTGGACCTCACCTTACCAACAAGCTATCAAATCTGTTATGTTTAAACAGTGAGACCTCCAAGGAAGGAGATGCCAAGTAGTGCTTCAAAGCTTCGGACCACAATCACAGCATCCTTTTCAACAGAAGCAGAAGCTCATCTGAATATGCTCAAGGATGCTGACATCAACATTTAATCATCTCCTCACTCATCCAGGAAGAAGGGGAGATCAGTTACTACTGTACTTTATTGTGTTCAACCAAATCACTATGTTACAAAAATAGCAAGCTGCCATAATAAAAAATAAGGCTCCTCTATCCAGCACCAGATAGCATCATTTTACTTTCAAGCCTAGAAATTGCACACGTGTGTATAAACCAACCGAAGATGAGGATTGAGAGTTCATCTTGGTGGATTTTTCCTTTGATGAATATGAAGTGTCCTTCCTTATCTTTTTTGATGACTTTTAATTGAAAATTGATTTTATTTGATATTAGGATGGCTACTCCAGCTTGCTTCTTCTGACCATTTGCTTGGAAAGTTGTTTTCCAGCCTTTCACTCTGAGGTAGTGTCTGTCTTTGTCTCTGAGGTGTGTTTCCTGTAGGCAGCAGAATGCAGGGTCCTCATTGCATATCCAGTTTGTTAATCTATGTCTTTTTATTGGGAAGTTGAGGCCATTGATGTTGAGAGATATTAAGGAATAGTGATTATTGCTTCCTGTTATATTCATATTTGGATGTGAGGTTATGTTTGTGTGCTTTTCTTCTCTTTGTTTTGTTGCCAAGATGATTAGTTTCTTGCTTCTTCTAGGGTATAGCTTGCCTCCTTATGTTGGGCTTTACCATTTATTATCCTTTGTAGTGCTGGATTTGTAGAAAGATATTGTGTAAATTTGGTTTTGTCATGGAATATCTTGGTTTCTCCATCTATGTTAATTGAGAGTTTTGCAGGATACAGTAACCTGGGCTGGCATTTGTGTTCTCTTAGGGTCTGTATGACATCTGTCCAGGATCTTCTGGCCTTCATAGTTTCTGGCGAAAAGTCTGGTGTGATTCTGATAGGTCTGCCTTTATATGTTACTTGACCTTTTTCCCTTACTGCTTTTAATATTCTTTCTTTATTTTGTGTGTTTGGTGTTTTGACTATTATGTGACGGGAGGTGTTTCTTTTCTGGTCCAATCTATTTGGAGTTCTGTAGGCTTCTTGTATGCCTATGGGTATCTCTTTTTTTAGGTAAGGGAAGTTTTCTTCTATGATTTTGTTGAAGATATTTACTGGTCCTTTGAGCTGGGAGTCTTCACTCTCTTCTATACCTATTATCCTTAGGTTTGATCTTCTCATTGAGTCCTGGATTTCCTGTATGTTTTGGACCAGTAGCTTTTTCTGCTTTACATTATCTTTGACAGTTGAGTCAATGATTTCTATGGAATCTTCTGCTCCCGAGATTCTCTCTTCCATCTCTTGTATTCTGTTGGTGAAGCTTGTATCTACAGCTCCTTGTCTTTTCTTTTGATTTTCTATGTCCAGGGTTGTTTCCATGTGTTCTTTCTTGATTGCTTCTATTTCCATTTTTAATTCCTTCAACTGTTTGCTTGTGTTTTCCTGGAATTCTTTCAGGGATTTTTGCGATTCCTCTCTGTAGGCTTCTACTTGTTCTCTAAGGGAGTTCTTTATGTCTTTCTTGAAGTCCTCCAGCATCATGATCAAATATGATTTTGAAACAAGATCTTGCTTTTCTGGTGTGTTTGGATATTCCGTGTTTGCTTTGGTGGGAGAATTGGGCTCCGATGATGCCATGTAGTCTTGGTCTCTGTTGCTTGGGTTCCTGCGCTTGCCTCTCGCCATCAGATTATCTCTAGTGTTACTTTGTTCTGCTATTTCTGACCGTGGCTAGACTGTCCTATAAGCCTGTGTGTCAGGAGTGCTGTAGACCTGTTTTCCTGTTTTCTTTCAGCCAGTTATGGGGACAGAGTGTTCTGCTTTCGGGCGTGTAGTTTTTCCTCTCTACAGATCTTCAGCTGTTCCTGTGGGCCTGTGTCTTGAGTTCACCAGGTAGGTTTCTTGCAGGGGAAAAGTTGGTCCTACCTGTGGTTCCAAGGCTCAAGTTTGCTTGTGGGGTACTGCCTAAGTCCTCTCCGCGGCGGCAGCAACCGGGAAGATCTGCGCCGCTCTTTCCGGGAGCCTCCGTGCACCAGGGTTCCAGATGACGTTTGGTGTTTTCCTCTGGCGTCTGGATGTGCACAGAGTGCAGTCTCTTCTGGTTTCCCAGGCGTGTCCGCCTCTCTGAAGGTTTAGCTCTCCCTCCCACGGGATTTGGGTGCAGAGAACTGTTTATCCGGTCTGTTTCCTTCAGGTTCCGGCGGTGTCTCAGGTGCAGGGGTCCTGCCGCTCCCGGGCCCTCCCCTACGGGAACCCAGAGGCCTTATACAGTTGCCTCTTGGGCCAGGGATGTGGGCAGGGGTGGGCAGTGTTGGTGGTCTCCTCTGCTCTGCAGCCTCAGGAGTGCCCACCTGATCAGGCGGTGAGGTCTCTCTCCCACGGGGTTTGGGAGCAGAGAGCTGCTGCGGGCCGGGATCCGCGGGTGTGCAAAATGTTACATTTTCATATGATCCATCCCTGGGTCCTTTCTAGCCCCATGCCCCACCCTGCTCCTCACATGACCTCTTCCTTCTGCTCCACACAACCTTGACTTCTTTCCCAGAGCCTGTGCATAATGATAAGCCCTCACACCAGCCCCTCAGCCTGGCTGAGAACTTCTGGTTTGGGGGGGATTCCGTTTAAATGTACCTTTAAAACAATCATTCATATTCTCTACCACCAAATTAGTCTTATTCCATAACTTTGGGGGTTTTCTTCCTCATTGTCCTTATCTCAGTTCTGAGCAAACTTGTTTATTTACTCACTGATAGAAGTCCCTGCCACTAAAATCTAAGTCCCATAAGGGCTGAAACTCCTCTGTTTTATTCTACAAGGGAATCCTTAGAGTCTGGCAGAAAGTTTATATAGTGAAAACTGTGCAAATACTGTGGATGATTTATGGATGCATGGACGGGAGGGAGGATGAAGGATTGGATGGATGCATGGATGGATGCATGGATGCATGAGAGGGGTTGGATAGATGAACAAATGGAAGAATGAATGGATGAATGGGAAGAAAAGTTGTATGGATGGATAGATGAGAGAATGGCTGTGTGGATGGGAGAGGGGGAGGATGGATGAGAGGATAGATAGATAGATAGATAGATAGATAGATAGATAGATAGATAGATAGATAGATAGATAGGTTGACAGACAGACAAGATAATGGATGGATAGATGGATGAAGGATGTGAGAATGGATGAGTGGCAGATGCACGGATAGGAGGATAGATGGGAGCCAGTAAAATTCTAACTCGAGTCTAATTTTCAGACTCAGTTGCCTCCAGTGAAAACTCCCTCAAGCCAATGGCCAACAGTTCTGTCCCTAAGCAAGGTCCATCAGCTTGCCTACTTCGCTCTGTAAAGGTGGAATTGCTGTGGTGCCGTGAGGCTAAATGAGAACATTGGCATGCCCTGACAGAAACACCCAGAGAGAAAACTGAACCTGCAACACTCGCATCAGGACCTTCACACACTCCGGGAAACACGCTGTCTGCAGCGACCCCCCACAGATCGAGTCATGGCAGGAAGGACTCCCCAGCCATTAGTTCTTAATCTGAAACTGAGGAAAGATGAAGAGTTGCTGAGGCAGTCCCAATAGAACATACGTCACCTTCGCCTGTTGTCTGCTCAGATCTGTAGCTATTTCAGAAAGGGAACCAGTTGCAGGGAAATTTTCATTTGCTTTGGATAAAGAACGATGTGACATTTTTGACAATGTACTGTAAAATACGCCACATTTTTTAAACAAAGTGAGACATAATAAAAGTGAACTGTAAGATCCCATGGGAGAGCTAAGATTAGAAAGGAGCCCATGGCTCTTCGTAGACTGCTACAACATTCTATCAACCTCGTACACACCTATAAATACAGTGATGACAGGTATAATTAAGTAATTGCCCCAGGGCTTTTTTTTTTCTTTTCTGACTTCTGTACCTAATGGGCCACATGCTCCATGAAGGCAAGGAGTGTGTCTGTTTATGACTGGGAACCTAGAAGTGACAGAGCAGGCATCCAAATGTTTTCTGAATGAACAGAAATGTCAGTCACTCTCTGTTACATAAATAAATTCCATACCAGGTATGGTAGGGAGTACATGCAGGAATCCCAGCCCTGGGGAGACCAAAGCAGAAAGTTTAGGAGTTCAAAGCCAGCCTAGAACACAAAGTGAGGCTCTGTCTAAAAATATATCAAAAAAGGATAAACTATAAAGTCATTATAAGTGCATTTTGTTACAGGAGCAACAGACTGCTCACAGGTGAGAGTTTCTGAGTCTCATTTGAATGGAACTTGACTCCCATACCTTTGTTTAATCCACCCCTTGGCAGTGAAGAAACCAAAATGCTGTATCAGAGCTCAGGCCTGCATAATTGCTAAGAATGTAGCCAGGCTCCCAAAGCCAAGATTGGACAAGATAGGTTCAAGCCAGGCCAGGCAAGGCCAGGCCAGGCCAGGCCAGGCGAGGCCTTTACCACTATGGCATTACCAGGTGGCTAGATCCTGGCTCTGTCCCTGCTTTAAGTCTGGTGAGACTTCTAGGTGTCTGTCACCTTCAAAGGAAAATAAAGTAAATTGGAGATCAAAAGTTCCCTCAGAACATTGATACCACTTCACAAAGCAGCTGTTTTAATTCGGGTTTTATTGTTGTGAAGAAACACGACTATAGCAAGTCCTATAACAGAACACGCTTCATTGGTGCTGGCTTACAGTCTCAGTGATTTAGTCCATCATCATGGCGGGAAGCATAGAAGCACACAGGCAGACCCAGTGCTAGAGAAGGAGCTGAGAGTTCTACATCTGGATCCACAGGTAGGAGGAGACTACCATATAAGGGCATAGTTTGAACAAATGAGGCCTTACAGACCATCTCCACAGGACATAATTCCCCCCCACAAAGCCACACCTACTCCAACACGGCCATACCTGCTAACAGTGCCACTCCCTATGGGCCAAGCATTCAAACACATGAATCTATAGGCCAAGCATTCAAACACATGAGTCTATGGGGCCGTTCTTATTGAACACCAGAACATCGTAATCCAGAAAGACCTACAACAGGCTAGATACTGCCTTCCTGCAGGCCATTCCTGAAATCCTAGTAACATTCTTTCCTGGATACAGCCAGCCCAGAACAGAGACCCAAAGTTTGGAGGAAATCAACAGTTCACATCTCTCACTCTTCCCACAGAGTTTACAATCGCAAAATACAGTCAAGTCACAGCCTGAGCTCAAAGCCCACCAAGGCCATAACCTTGAACACAGCTTCTGCCTCTGAAAACAGTGCTAGAATTTGCAGCATGCTAATATCAAGCGGACACCACATCCTGTGCACAGTGGGTGCCCTGGGAATGCACCTCCAAACCATCAGCCTCCCTGACAGCTCACAGGTTTTTTTTTTCCCTGACAAATCGGCCTGGAAATTCCTTATATGGTAGTCTCCTCCTACCTGTGGATCCAGATGTAGAACTCTCAGCTCCTTCTCTAGCACTGGGTCTGCCTGTGTGCTTCTATGCTTCCCGCCATGATGATGGACTAAATCACTGAGACTGTAAGCCAGCACCAATGAAGCGTGTTCTGTTATAGGACTTGCTATAGTCGTGTTTCTTCACAACAATAAAACCCGAATGTTACTTGCAGCCCTTCAGAATAACAGGAGTCAGGCACACCAGGGTTGTGACAAAAAGCAAAGGCAGATGATCTTCGTTTGGGGGGTGGTCCTCTTTGTAAATCATACATGCTCCCTGAGAGAAGACAGGCTTGGGTTCTAAATGTGCTTCTGGTTTGCCTTTCCCGATGAAGCATGACTTCTCCGGAGTTTGGGGCAGCAAAGAAACTCTGGTGGTGTCCCAGGTCAATTCCTTGAATTTACACTTAGGGAAATAAAAGCTAGAGAAGGACTGAGGTGGGTGGGCCAGATGCTGATATGAGACAAGAAGAGCCCAGGTATCCTGACACCCAGCCTAGAGAAGTTTTCACAAGAGCAATCTGTCCTGGCACAGCCATGAGGACACACATTCTCTGTAGAGAATTTCAAAACCATAGTCATTTATTAATTTTTATTTTCCTTTATGTGTGGAGTACCATATGTGTGCATACCTACAGGATCCGGAAATCATAGTTAAAGGTGCTTATGAACTTATCTGGCATGCACGCTGAGACCCAAACTCGACCTCTGCAAGAGCAGCAAGAGTCGTCCCAGCCTCATAATCACCTCTTTTTTTAAGTGACCAGAAGTCAATCTATTATCAACATGTAACCAAATTCATACATAAAAGCACATGATTGACTCAACATCAGTCAGGTTAAGTTCTGAACAATTGCAAAAGTTGCTGTCGAATTTTATAGAGTTATATGGCAAGCCCCATGTATCGAGGGTAAATTTGTGAAGATAGGAAATACACTTGAGTTAACTTCAGGCACTGCTCCAGTCACCTGTGGGTTTAAACAACAACTTTTGGGGACAGGGGATGTAGCTCGGTTGGGAAAGCATTAGCCTAGCAAACAAGAACTCTGGGTTCAATCCGTAGCACCTCATACACTGGGCCTGGTGAACAGGCTTGTAATTCCAGCACAGGGATATAGAGGCAGGAAGATCAGTTCAGGGTGATTGTCACCTCCATAGGGAGCTTGAGGCCAGTCTGCAGTATATAAGAACCTGTCTTAAAAAATTAGTATCTTGAAATCCACCATTGCCTTGGCAGCATGAGATTGTAAATAAGGAAAACGGAAGTTAAGATGACTCCACTCTGTTCTTCCGTTTGACTGCCAACATTTTGATTGAGATTTTAAGCTGAAAACAGTGCAACAGAGTACAAAATGCAAGGGGTGATAAGTTTGATAACTGAAAATTTTAAATTGGATGTGAACTATGGCTACATTTGAGTAGTAACTTTAATGAAAGCATTTTCACTGTCAAATTGTGTTTTTTTAACCTAAAGATTTAATAAGAACAATGTCTCTATCTGATTACAATATAGTTATTTCTGAAAATGACTTTTTTAAAGGGAAAGCAATGTTAAATGATCAAACATCAACTTTGCCAGGCGCATCTCTGTTTTGTTAGCATGAGACAGGTGACTTGTGAAGGGTGGAGCAGTCCCTTCTTTTTTTTTTTTTTTTTTTATTAACTTGAGTATTTCTTATATACATTTCGAGTGTTATTCCCTTTCCCGGTATCCGGGCAAACATCCCCCTCCCCCCTCCCCTTCCTTATGGGTGTTCCCCTCCCAACCCTCCCCCCATTGCCACCCTCCCCCCACCAGTCTAGTTCACTGGGGGTTCAGTCTTAGCAGGACCCAGGGCTTCCCCTTCCACTGGTGCTCTTACTAGGATATTCATTGCTCCCTATGAGGTCAGAGTCCAGGGTCAGTCCATGTATAGTCTTTGGGTAGGGGCTTAGTCCCTGGAAGCTCTGGTTGCTTGGCATTGTTGTACATATGGAGTCTCGAGCCCCTTCAAGCTCTTCCAGTTCTTTCTCTGATTCCTTCAACGGGGGTCCTATTCTCAGTTCAGTGGTTTGCTGCTGGCATTCGCCTCTGTATTTGCTGTATTCTGGCTGTGTCTCTCAGGAGCGATCTACATCCGGCTCCTGTCGGTCTGCACTTCTTTGCTTCATCCATCTTGTCCAATTGGGTGGCTATATATGTATGGGCCACATGTGGGGCAGACTCTGAATGGGTGTTCCTTCAGTCTCTGTTTTAATCTTTGCCTCTCTCTTCCCTGCCAAGGGTATTCTTGTTCCCCTTTTAAAGAAGGAGTGAAGCATTCACATTTTGATCATCCGTCTTGAGTTTCATTTGCTCTAGGCATCTAGGGTAATTCAAGAATTTGGGCTAATAGCCACTTATCAATGAGTGCATACCATGTATGTCTTTCTGTGATTCGGTTAGCTCACTCAGGATGATGTTTTCGAGTTCCAACCATTTGCCTACGAATTTCATAAAGTCGGTGTTTTTGATAGCTGAGTAATATTCCATTGTGTAGATGTACCACATTTTCTGTATCCATTCCTCTGTTGAAGGGCATCTGGGTTCTTTCCAGCTTCTGGCTATTATAAATAAGGCTGCAATGAACATAGTGGAGCACGTGTCTTTTTTATATGTTGGGGCATCTTTTGGGTATATGCCCAAGAGAGGTATAGCTGGATCCTCAGGCAGTTCAATGTCCAATTTTCTGAGGAACCTCCAGACTGATTTCCAGAATGGTTGTACCAGTTTGCAATCCCACCAACAATGGAGGAGTGTTCCTCTTCCTCCACATCCTCGCCAGCATCTGCTGTCCCCTGAGTTTTTGATCTTAGCCATTCTCACTGGTGTGAGGTGAAATCTCAGGGTTGTTTTGATTTGCATTTCCCTTATGACTAAAGATGTTGAACATTTCTTTAGGTGTTTCTCAGCCATTCGGCATTCCTCAGCTGTGAATTCTTTGTTTAGCTCTGAACCCCATTTTTTAATAGGGTTATTTGTTTCCCTGCGGTCTAACTTCTTGAGTTCTTTGTACATTTTGGATATAAGGCCTCTATCTGTTGTAGGATTGGTAAAGATCTTTTCCCAATCTGTTGGTTGCCGTTTTGTCCTAACCACAGTGTCCTTTGCCTTACAGAAGCTTTGCAGTTTTATGAGATCCCATTTGTCGATTCTTGATCTTAGAGCGTAAGCCATTGGTGTTTTGTTTAGGAAATTTTTTCCAGTGCCCATGTGTTCCAGATGCTTCCCTAGTTTTTCTTCTATTAGTTTGAGTGTGTCTGGTTTGATGTGGAGGTCCTTGATCCACTTGGACTTAAGCTTTGTACAGGGTGATAAGCATGGATCGATCTGCATTCTTCTACATGTTGACCTCCAGTTGAACCAGCACCATTTGCTGAAAATGCTATCTTTTTTCCATTGGATGGTTTTGGCTCCTTTGTCAAAAATCAAGTGAGCATAGGTGTGTGGGTTCATTTCTGGGTCTTCAATTCTATTCCATTGGTCTATCTGTCTGTCTCTGTACCAATACCATGCAGTTTTTATCACTATTGCTCTGTAATACTGCTTGAGTTCAGGGATAGTGATTCCCCCTGAAGTCCTTTTATTGTTGAGGATAGCTTTAGCTATCCTGGGTTTTTTGTTATTCCAGATGAATTTGCAAATTGTTCTGTCTAACTCTTTGAAGAATTGGATTGGTATTTTGATGGGGATTGCATTGAATCTGTAGATTGCTTTTGGTAAAATGGCCATGTTTACTACATTAATCCTGCCAATCCATGAGCATGGGAGATCTTTCCATCTTCTGAGGTCTTCTTCAATTTCCTTCTTCAGTGTCTTGTAGTTCTTATTGTACAGATCTTTTACTTGCTTGGTTAAAGTCACACCGAGGTACTTTATATTATTTGGGTCTATTATGAAGGGTGTCATTTCCCTAATTTCTTTCTCGGCTTGTTTCTCTTTTGTGTAGAGGAAGGCTTCCGATTTATTTGAGTTAATTTTATACCCAGCCACTTTGCTGAAGTTGTTTATCAGCTTTAGTAGTTCTCTGGTGGAACTTTTGGGATCACTTAAATATACTATCATATCATCTGCAAACAGTGATATTTTGACTTCTTCTTTTCCGATCTGTATCCCCTTGACCTCCTTTTGTTGTCTGATTGCTCTGGCTAGAACTTCAAGAACTATATTGAATAAGTAGGGAAAGAGTGGGCAGCCTTGTCTAGTCCCTGATTTTAGTGGGATTGCTTCAAGTTTCTCTCCATTTAGTTTAATGTTAGCAACTGGTTTGCTGTATATGGCTTTTACTATGTTTCGGTAAGGGCCTTGAATTCCTATTCTTTCCAGGACTTTTATCATGAAGGGGTGTTGAATTTTGTCAAATGCTTTCTCAGCGTCTAATGAAATGATCATGTGGTTTTGTTCTTTCAGTTTGTTTATATAATGGATCACGTTGATGGTTTTCCGTATATTAAACCATCCCTGCATGCCTGGGATGAAGCCTACTTGGTCATGGTGGATGATTGTTTTGATGTGCTCTTGGATTCGGTTTGCCAGAATTTTGTTGAGTATTTTTGCATCGATATTCATAAGGGAAATTGGTCTGAAGTTCTCTTTCTTTGTTGTGTCTTTGTGTGGTTTAGGTATAAGAGTAATTGTGGCTTCGTAGAAGGTATTCGGTAGTGATCCATCTGTTTCAATTTTGTGGAATAGTTTGGATAATATTGGTATGAGGTCTTCTCTGAAGGTTTGGTAGAATTCTGCACTAAACCCATCTGGACCTGGGCTCTTTTTGGTTGGGAGACCTTTAATGACTGCTTCTATTTCCTTAGGAGTTATGGGGTTGTTTAACTGGTTTATCTGTTCCTGATTTAACTTCGGTACCTGGTATCTGTCTAGGAAATTATCCATTTCCTGAAGATTTTCAAGTTTTGTTGAATATAGGTTTTTATAGTAAGATCTCATGATTTTTTGAATTTCCTCTGAATCTGTTGTTATGTCTCCCTTTTCATTTCTGATTTTGTTAATTTGGACACACTCTCTGTGTCCTCTCGTTAGTCTGGCTAAGGGTTTATCTATCTTGTTGATTTTCTCAAAGAACCAACTTTTGGTTCTGTTGATTCTTTCTATGGTCCTTTTTGTTTCTACTTGGTTGATTTCAGCTCTGAGTTTGATTATTTCCTGCCTTCTACTCCTCCTGGGTGTATGTGCTTCTTTTTGTTCTAGAGCTTTTAGGTGTGCTGTCAAGCTGCTGACATATGCTCTTTCCTGTTTCTTTCTGCAGGCACTCAGCGCTATGAGTTTTCCTCTTAGCACAGCTTTCATTGTGTCCCATAAGTTTGGGTATGTTGTACCTTCATTTTCATTAAATTCTAAAAAGTTTTTAATTTCTTTCTTTATTTCTTCCTTGACCAGGTTATCATTGAGTAGAGCATTGTTCAATTTCCAAGTATATGTGGGCATTCTTCCTTGATTGTTATTGAAGACCAGTTTTAGGCCGTGGTGGTCCGATAGCACGCATGGGATTATTTCTATCTTTCTGTACCTGTTGAGGCCCGTTTTTTGACCAATTATATGGTCAATTTTGGAGAAAGTACCATGAGGAGCTGAGAAGAAGGTATATCCTTTTGCTTTAGGATAGAATGTTCTATAAATATCCGTTAAGTCCATTTGGCTCATGACTTCTCTTAGTCTGTCTACATCTCTGTTCAATTTCTGTTTCCATGATCTGTCCATTGATGAGAGTGGGGTGTTGAAATCTCCCACTATTATTGTGTGAGGTGCAATGTGTGTTTTGAGCTTTAGTAAGGTTTCTTTTACATATGTAGGTGCCCTTGTATTTGGGGCATAGATATTTAGGATTGAGAGTTCATCCTGGTGGATTTTTCCTTTGATGAATATGAAGTGTCCTTCCTTATCTTTTTTGATGACTTTTAATTGAAAATTGATTTTATTTGATATTAGAATGGCTACTCCAGCTTGCTTCTTCTGACCATTTGCTTGGAAAATTGTTTTCCAGCCTTTCACTCTGAGGTAATGTCTGTCTTTGTCTCTGAGGTGTGTTTCCTGTAGGCAGCAGAATGCAGGGTCCTCGTTGCGTATCCAGTTTGTTAATCTATGTCTTTTTATTGGGGAGTTGAGGCCATTGATGTTGAGAGATATTAAGGAATAGTGATTATTGCTTCCCGTTATATTCATATTTGGATGTGAGGTTATGTTTGTGTGCTTTCATTCTCTTTGTTTTGTTGCCAAGACGATTAGTTTCTTGCTTCTTCTAGGTTATAACTTGCCTCCTTATGTTGGGCTTTACCATTTATTATCCTTTGTAGTGCTGGATTTGTAGAAAGATATTGTGTAAATTTGGTTTTGTCATGGAATATCTTGGTTTCTCCATCTATGTTAATTGAGAGTTTTGCAGGATACAGTAACCTGGGCTGGCATTTGTGTTCTCTTAGGGTCTGTATGACATCAGTCCAGGATCTTCTGGCCTTCATATTTTCTGGCGAAAAGTCTGGTGTGATTCTGATAGGTCTGCCTTTATATGTTACTTGACCTTTTTCCCTTACTGCTTTTAATATTCTTTCTTTATTTTGTGCGTTTGGTGTTTTGACTATTATGTGACGGGAGGTGTTTCTTTTCTGGTCCAATCTATTTGGAGTTCTGTAGGCTTCTTGTATGCCTATGGGTATCTCTTTTTTTAGATTAGGGAAGTTTTCTTCTATGATTTTGTTGAAGATATTTACTGGTCCTTTGAGCTGGGAGTCTTCACTCTCTTCTATACCTATTATCCTTAGGTTTGATCTTCTCATTGAGTCCTGGATTTCCTGTATGTTTTGGACCAGTAGCTTTTTCCGCTTTACATTATCTTTGACAGTTGAGTCAATGATTTCTATGGAATCTTCTGCTCCTGATACTCTCTCTTCCATCTCTTGTATTCTGTTGGTGAAGCTTGTATCTACAGCTCCTTGTCTCTTCTTTTGGTTTTCTATATCCAGGGTTGTTTCCATGTGTTCTTTCTTGATTGCTTCTATTTCCATTTTTAATTCCTTCAACTGTTTGCTTGTGTTTTCCTGGAATTCTTTTAGGGATTTTTGCGATTCCTCTCTGTAGGCTTCTACTTGTTTATTAATGTTTTCCTGTGTTTCTCTAAGGGAGTTCTTCATGTCTTTCTTGAAGTCCTCCAGCATCATGATCAAATATGATTTTGAAACTAGATCTTGCTTTTCTGGTGTGTTTGGATATTCCATGTTTGTTTTGGTGGGAGAATTGGGCTCCGATGATGCCAAGTAGTCTTGGTTTCTGTTGCTTGTGTTCCTGCGCTTGCCTCTCGCCATCAGATTATCTCTAGTATTACTTTGTTCTGCTATTTCTGACAGTGTCTAGACTGTCCTATAAGCCTGTGTGTCAGGAGTGCTGTAGACCTGTTTTCCTCTCTTTCAGTCAGTTATGGGGACAGAGTGTTCTGCTTTCGGGCGTGTAGTTTTTCCTCTCTACAGGTCTTCAGCTGTTCCTGTGGGCCTGTGTCTTGAGTTCACCAGGCAGCTTTCTTGCAGCAGAAAAGTTGGTCTTACCTGTGGTCCCGAGGCTCAAGTTCGCTCGTGGGGTGCTGCCCACGGGCTCTCTGCGGCGGCAGCAACCAGGAATACCTGTGCTGCCTCTTCCGGGAGCTTCAGTGCACCAGGGTTCCAGATGGCCTTTGGTGTTTTCCTCTGGCGTCCGAGATGTATGTACAGAGAGCAGTCTCTTCTGGTTTCCCAGGCTTGTCTGCCTCTCTGAAGGTTTAGCTCTCCCTCCCACGGGATTTGGGTGCAGAGAACTGTTTATCCGGTCTGTTTCCTTCAGGGTCCGGCGGTGTCTCTGGCAGGGGTCCTGCCGCTCCTGGGCCCTCCCCCACCGGAGCCCAGAGGCCTTATACAGTTTCCTCTTGGGCCAGGGATGTGGGCAGGGGTGAGCAGTGTTGGTGGTCTCTTCCGCTCTGCAGCCTCAGGAGTGCCCACCTGACCAGGCGGTTGGGTCTCTCTCTCGCAGGGTCTGGGAGCAGAGAGCTGCTGCGGGCCGGGATCCGAGGGTGTGGGACTTCCGGTTAACACAGAACGTGCCTGGTCCTAGAGGAATTCTGCTTCCGTGTGTCCCAAGCTCACCAGGCAGCTTTCTGGCAGCAGAAAAGTTGGTCTTACCTGTGGTCCCGAGGCTCAAGTTCGCTCGTGGGGTGCTGCCCACGGGCTCTCTGCAGCGGCAGCAACCAGAAAGACCTGTGCCGCCCCTTCCGGGAGCAGTCCCTTCTTGCCTGTTCCCGATAGGTTCTTCCCTTTAGAATGGCATTCATTATTATAAATTCCTAGGCCTCTCCCCAGCCCTCTTTCCCACATGACTCCAGCAGAGAGGACTGCTTCTCTGTGAGAGGATTAAGGATAAAGAGTACAAGCCTTGGGCTGGAGAGATGGCCCAGCAGTTGAGAGCACTTGGCTGGCCTTCCAAAGGACATTGGTTCAATTCCCAGCACCCACCTGGCAGTCTGTAACTCTCCTTCCAGTGGATCTGACATCCTCACACAGACATACATGCAGACAAAACACCAATGCACATAAAATAAAAATAAATAAAATTTTAAAGCTTTTTAAAATAGTACAAGCCTTTTGTTTTCTCTATTAACAGCAGGGTGGCCTGTGCAGGACTCATGCCCATCCCCCTGCTGTGAACAGGAGGAAGCTGCCGAGAAGTGGGCATGTGCCTCCTGGAGGTGTTATCTAAGCTTTGTGGCTGTATCCACTCAAGTGACATCAATGAAGGGGACATTTTCATCTCTGCTGATTTACTTGTGTGTGTGTGTGTGTGTGTGTGTGTGTGTGTGTGTGTGTGTGTAATATGGGTGGTGTGTGTGGTGCAGGTGCTTCTTTGCATGAATGCATATGGATCAATGTACAAATGTGTGTGCATGCATGTGGAGGCCAGAGGTCAATGTTGACTTTCTTCCTCACTCACGTTTCGCCTTATTTCTTGAGATGGGGTCTCTAGCTATGCCTGAAGTTCACAAACACAGCTGGCTGGCCAGGTAGTCCCGGGCATCTGCCCCTCTCCATTTCCCCGGTGCTGGTTACAGGTGTACACCACCATGCATGCTCTTTCCCTTATTTCTTAGCTGACACCCAACTGAAGCCATTAAGGCTCTCAGGGCTCAGAGCCCCTGACTCCGACCATCAGGATGAGGGTGATGAAGCTGAGAGTGACAGCCTCCCTAAAGATTATTGATGCTTTGATTATCCACTGTATCCGGTCTTGGGAAGAATTCGAACGCATCATCTTACTGACTCTTTAGGAAGCATGTTTTATTTATCATTGTTCCCAAGTTACAGAAAAGAAAGCTGGGGCTAGAAACTAAGAAAGACACCTTCTACTCTATACCTTAGTGTATGGTAGCAGAGAGCTTGAACTAGGCTCACCCATGCTGGGGCTAAATGCTCACCCCTGTCCCACGTTGCCTCCTGATGGTAGACAATCCCTTTAGAAACTCCATAATTAGACCACAGACAATCGCGACACTATTCCCAGATAGTCCCAATGGAGAAATCATCACCTCCCATCATCTCACCTCTGCATCCTGCAATTTGCAGTCTCCTCTCTCACCCCAAGTGACAAGGCTACAAGACCTAATTAGAAGATGGGTCCTGTGTATAAACAGCCAGTCATGCCCAGCTCACCACCCCACCTCTGTGGTCATCTCAGCTGCAACTCTTGGCTTCCAACTTGACTTGGCACCTCCCTGCCCTGGGCCTGCCAATACCAGTGTCTTCTGCCTGAGAAGGCCAGGGCACAGACTTTAGTCCACAGTGGCAGAGACCTCTTATGCCAAGCATTCTTGGCAGGACTGCACAGCACCTTTATGGGGCAATCCAAAAAGCCCTAGAATATTCTCATATTGCTCTCTAGCCAGAAAATTCCCTCCTTCCAACCCAGCTAGCTTATGCTGGGGCCTAAGCTCCACCTTAAACACGTGTCCCTCTGACTTAAAGCACAATCTCCCATTAAAAACCACTGTTTCAGTTAAGAAAATAGCTCAGCCAATAAAGTACTTTTCCTTGTAAGCATAGTAAGCCACGTCAGATGCCCAAGACTTACATAAATGCCTGGGAAGGGTAATCCCAAAGCTGAGGAGACAGAGACAGACATATCCTTGGGGCTCACTGATTTTAGACAGCGTACCCTAGGTAGCAAGTTCCAGGCCAGTGGGAGATTGTATTTCAAAATCCAAGGTGGAGGGCACACCAGAAATACCACCTGAGGTGTCTCTGGCCTCCATTCAGACACACACAAACACACACACACACACACACACACACACACACACACACACACACACACACCCTTTTTGATAGGAAGCAACACTGTAGAGCTTTAGTGCTTCAGGTTGACTTTGCTGTGAAAAATACAGCAGTCCACGTGGAAAACTTAGAGTTCTTGACACCAAATGTACATGTCACCACCCCCACGTGGCTGTGTCCACTATGCCTGCCTCATATAAGGGCTTAAGAGCCGTCCCTGTGTGAGTCCTGCAGGGCACCCTGTCTTAGCATCCTCCTCACCATTGGTTCCTATTGCTGTGATGAAACACCTTGACAGAGGCTGCCCTAAGGAGGGCAGGGCACATTTGACTCACCTTTCCAAGTTACACTCTGTCTTAGTGAAGATTTTACTGCTGTGAAGGCATGTCATGACCAAGGCCACTCTTATAAGGACAACATTTAATTGAGCCAGCTTGGAGGTTCAGAGGTTCAGCCCATTATTATCAAGGCAGGAGCACGGCAGTGTCCAGGAAGGCATGGTGCAGGAGGAGCTGAGAGTTCTCCATCTGGTCCTGAAGGCTGCTAAAAGAGGACTGGCTTCCATGTGGCTAGGAGGGGGGTCTCAAAGCCCATTTCCATGATAACACACTTCCTCCAGCCAGGCCACGCCTACTCCTACAAGGCCACACCTCCTAATAGTGCCACTCCCTGAGCCATAGTCAAACCAGCACACAGCCTATCATGGTGTGGAAGACAGGGCAGCAAGAGCTAACAATCACATTATAGCCATAGTCAAGAACAAGGACCAGGGCCTGCAGAGATGGCTCACCAATTAAGAGCACGTGCTACTCTTGCGAAGGGCCTGCGTTTACAGAACCCGAGTTAAACAGCTCACTACCACCTGTAACTCTAACTCCAAGGGGCTCAACACCCTCTTCTGGCCTTTGCAGTCACTGCATTCATGTGTACAATACACACACACACACACACACACACACACACACACACACACTTAAAAATAAAAATAAAATCTTTTTTAGAAAAAGTGCCTACATGTTAATAACACTCTGCTTGCTTTATCAACTCATATGCAATCCAAGAACATGCCGCCACAGTGGGAAGGTCTCCTCACTTATCAATATAATCCCTCACAGAAACATCCACAAGCCAAACTCATAGAGTCAATTATTTAATGAGACCCCCCCTCCCAGATGATTCTAGGTCACGTCAAACTGACAATTCAAATGAAGCACCATACAGTTCATAAATCCAGGAATTAGGAAACTTGTACTGACCCTGGCTTGGCCTGGGGAAGTACTGGTATCCTGATCACAGAGTTCCTTGGCATTCCTTTTCTCAGGGAAGTTCCCCAGAGAGCCTGGTGATACCAGGAGTCCCCAGTACACTGGTGACTTTCCCCCAGGACTCAGTACCACTGGATGGCTAAGGCAATGTGACTTACAGAGGCATCACCCAGTGTCTGGAGCAAGTGTCTGTCAACATCAAGTTCAAAAAAAAAAAATCAGAGGTGGTGGAAGCTCCAGGAAGGTCAACTCAGTGATAGTGGCTACCTGACCCACAGAAGCCCATTCCCCATTCCACAGACCAATAATCAACAACAGGAATGATAATTCTCAGGGACTGGACCAGTGTTTTGCAACCTGTGAGTTGCAGCCCCTTAGATAGATCAGATATTCTGCATATCAGATATGTACATTAAGATCACAATAATATCTAAATTATAGTTATGAATTATCAATGAAATAATTTTCTGCTTAAGAATCACTACAACATGAATAACTGCATTAAAGAGCTGTAGCATTAGGAAAGTTGAAAACCACAGGACTACACAGACAGCCCAGGAATAAAGGAACTTTCCACAAAGCCTGATGACCTCGGCTCAAGTCTGAGAACCACATGGTGAACAGAGAGAAAGGACTCCCATTTTTGTCCTCTGATCTCTGCAAATGTACACACACATGGACATGCAGACACGCGTATGCATACGATGTAAGTGTAAAGTATTTTTAGAGCTTCGGCACTGTGCTCTGGGAAATCTCCACCCCTCCATCAGTGGTATATATAATAAAACAATCCTTTTCTACCATCCAGATCAGATCAGCAGCTGGCAGACAATCGCCTGGGGGCACCACCTTATGTCCCTGCTTCTCAGACTTCCATACACCGTGCATCACCTTGGTATCTTCTTAAGATGCAGACACACAGCGATCCCCCTGCTGAGATTACAGCTATGCACCCCCACACCAGGCTGTGTCTTCCCCTGTTTAAAATGAAGAAACCCAATCCTTTGCTCTGGAGCCTCTAGCAACACTTGCAGTTCAGGCTCCTGGGAACGGGAGCCTGCCTTATAAACCACAGCCAGAGTTGGTGGTCCCACAATGAATCTTTGTCTAGAAACAAATATTTTCCTCCATACAATGTTGCCAGTCCTGTACGGGAGGCATGGTACTGGTACTGTGCACAGAACCATCTAGAAGTCAACACATCTGGGCTCCTGAGTGGCCCTGGCTGCCTCAGATAATTCACTCTCAGAAGCTGACTCCAGCAGATTGTTCTCATTGTCAAGTAGCCTATGGACCCATTGGTAGAAAGCCTGCCTAGCATGCACAAGGCCCTGGGTTTGATCCCCCAATAAACCAGGCGTAGTGGCACAGGTCTATAATCCCAGAATTTGGTAGGCAGAAGTATTGGGGATCAGGTGTTCAAGGGCAACCTTACCTACAGAGTGAGTTTGCAGTCAGCATGGGCCACATGAGAAAGAGAAAGAATGAAGCAGGAAAGAGAAGCGTGAGGCAGAGTACAAAGGAGAGAAAAAGAAAAGAAGAGAGAGGGAAGGAGAGAAGAGTGAGACAGAATCGGCAAAAGAGGGAGGGAAAGAAGGAGGTAGGATGGATGGACAGACGGACGGATGGAGGGGAGTAAAGAAAACAGAAGAGGAAACCACCGAGGATCCTTACGGATTTCATCCACACACTGGGGTTGTTAGTTTACTGGGAGCCACTCTGAGTGGAGATCTGCAGGTCATACTTGAGGCTCTTCTCAAAACCATCCTTGATGTAATTTCTCTGTAACCTGATCATCCTCCTCCTTTTCTTTCAGAAAACTGCCACTCAAAAGCCATTCTCCACACATCTAATGAACTCCAATACTTTTGGATGCCCTGAAGCAGCTCACGGTCCACCTCACCTCATATTTTTTACTTTGGTTTGCCTTCTCACAGGTGGGTAATAAGAGGAAAGTGAAGAACAGGAGTCTCTCTTCTTGCAAAGCAAGCTGCCTTTTAATACAATTCTCCTGACCCCCATTCTCTCCGTATAGCCATGGACTGAGGCAGCATCTTGCCCCGGTTATACAATATTCTGGTTAAGTTCTTCAGGCTGCTCCAGATTCAGAAGGGAGTAAATAAGGTGCTGCCTGTAAGCAAATAAAACGTAAGCCCTGGGTACAGAGAAAACGCTCAGAATACTCAAAGATGTATGAAGGTGTGGATAAAGGAGGAAAGGGAGCTGGCACACAAGAAACCAGAGTCTGGTTGAAGTAGGAAGCTCTGAAACTCAGAGGGAGAGCAGATGAAATAGGACATAGAGCATAAGCATGGGACATGGTCGAGCCTCTTTGCTGTTTTGAGCCTCGGTCTCCTTCTATGTCAAGCCAGAGAACCATATTGAAGAGCAGTTGGGAAGCACCAACCTGCCAAGTATTTAAACGGTTAACAGGCCACAGGACAATCAAAGCTGAAAGGGTTCAGCAGTTTGGGGAAAAAATGCAAATCACCAGTCTCATTGCTGTGACCAATTGCTTGACAAAAAGCAACTTAAGGAGAGAAGGGTTGATGCTGGCTCATAGATAATGAATGCAGTCCATCCTGTTGGGGAGAGCTTGGCTTGGCGCAGGGGGAGGTAGAGCCAATACACTACAGCCACATTCCAGCAGAGTGCACAGGAAGTGGGGCAGGGCTACAAACCTCAACACCAACCCCCATCCCCAATGACCTGCCTCCACCTAGGAGGCTCCATGTCCGAAAGCGTCCACAACCCCTCCCCACCCACAAAAGCACCACCAGCTTGGTGCCAAGTGTTCAAGCACAAGAGCCTATGAGGAACATTTCTCATTCAAACCACAGCAGATGTCAAAGGAACGACAAATCTGCTTCACATCCCTTTGTGACACGGAGTTGAAAGAGCAGATGTCGCTCTGCCAGTGCCTTGTGCTTTGAGCATGCGTGCACCATGAGCATTCTCAGCCTCGGTTTCCCAGTCTGCACAGAGAAGGTGACTTCACCTGCCCTGCACATTTGGGGGTGGTTCAAGGATCTGGGGGAAGCATTGGGACCGGATGACACACACTAACACTCGGCAATATCTGTTCCCTCCTTATCGCAGAGAATTAGAAATAAAGGATGATTGCTCTGTGCATTGGCCCTGACCAAGTGGAGGCCAGAAAAGCTCAGGTTTTGTCACAGTCACATAGCTGCATCCCTGGTCCTGGCAATGAGTATGGTGTATTCATGCACATCTGTGCCTATGTACATTCTGGGCACACTCCAAGCTTAAGTAGCAGGATTCCGCTCCATAGGAGAGTGGAGAGAAAAATCCATTCATTCCCTCAAAATAAATGATAGAGCTTTGTTGCCCCTCTTGTTCTGAGAGCACTTGAACTGAAGAGGATACAAACTGATTTACAGTCCTGCACGGCATGGGGTCGTGTCTCTCAGGGCACCAGGTACAGTGCACCATACAGAAGAGCCTGACTGACAGATACCTCTGTCACTTCCTTCACTCGGTCTCTTCCGTCTCACTGGTTCTCACACTCCACACCCTTGCTCTTAAGAACATAAGACAGCTTCTCTGTGGTTACAGGATGGCATCCTGCATGGATTCATTCCGTTTTTATCAAGCGCTAAACACTCCCTTTTGTATCTGCAGCCCAGCCTCACCTGTAACACTAAATTCACATATTCAATTGCCTGCTCAAAATCTCTGTGTGGACATTTAATATGAACTAAGCACAAATAAGAGGACCTTGAATAGATCCTGAAGAACTCTTAAGGCTGCCTCAGACAACGAACGATGGAGAAGCCAGGCCTTCTCCGTTTGCTCATCTTGGATAACGGCGCCACCCTCTGCCAGGCCACCTAGAAGCCATCCTTCCTCAGTCCTGACTCCATCCATCATCCAATCCTGCCTCACTCTTTTAAAATGCATTTTGAGCCTACTGATCTCCCGGTGGCTCTCCTGTAAGACATTTAAGTAAACACTACCACATCGTCCCTTAACTACTGCATCAGCAACTGGGGTGCTGGCTTCTTCCCTGCAGTGCACTGTCATAGAACTACTGAGCAGACGAGAAGCTACCACTTCACGCTGCCACTTCAAAGACTAGGGGTCATGCCTGGTTATTTGCCCAGAACATGCCACATCAGCAGCTTACATCTGAACACCTTTGTTCATTGCAGTGCTGAAAATGGGTGAGTTATAGAGCCATCCCAGGTGTCCAAAAACAGAGGAACAGAAAACGAAAATGTGGTGTATGTATACACCATGGGATGTTTTTCCAGCCATAAAGAATGACATGGTTCTGTCATTTACAAGACAATGGATGCAACTGGAAATGACCACATTGGGTGAAGAAAGCATAGTTTGCATCACTGTGTTTCCTAGATTATGTTCAATCACATAAACTTATGTATGTACATATGGCATTAAAGTAGACACAAGACTGTCTAGACAGACAAAGAGGACTCAGGGGAATGGAGAGGGGCCAGAAAGGTGAGGAGAATGTGCTCAACATACAATATTAGGGTTATATTTGAACAAAAGCTTTAAAACATTTTGAAAGAAACTGATTACCTGTAGCATAATAGCCAACAAACAACAACCATGAACTCTCTGCTCCATTCCACAGTGGACGTGTATCATCCCCCTTTGCATGCTAGCCCCTGCCGAGACTGTTAGAAATGGTGCAGTAAACAAGATCACCCAACCTTGGAGTGCTGTCTTCTACTGGGAATGTGGATGAGAAACGAGGCAGGGCTGTGAGGGGGTCTGCAGGCATGCCATTCTTGGTTTGTTTGCTTGGTTGGTTTGTTTGGGGTTGATTGGTTGGTTTGGGTTGTTTGATTTTTAGATATGGTTCCTCTGTATAGTTCTGGCAGTCAAGGAATGTACTCTGTAGACCAGGCTGACCTCAAACTCAGAGACCACCTGCCTATGCCTCCCGAGTGCTGGGATTAGAAACATATGCCATCACTGCCTAGCAGGGACACCATTTTCGGAAGAACCCTCTGAAGTGGCCTCAAGGAAAAAGCAGCACTTAAGCAGAAAATAGAGGACAAAGGAGTGCAAGCCATGGGAGTACTTGAAGAAGGCCTCCAGACTGAAAGAACAGCCCTGCACAATCTAAAGGCAGGAGGATGGCTGGCATGGGTAAAACACATTGTGGAGAAATCAGGAAGCCACTGTGAGCAGTTAGAGCTTTGTTCTACATTAGGCGAGAAGATCTTGACAGTAGGGATTAAAAGAGTGATTAGAAGGGATTAAAGGAACTCCAGAATGTGACATGTTTAAAGAATGCCTCATATTGAGGACAGAATAAAGGACTGAAAGCGGAGGAGAAGTAATAGGTATGTGCAACAGCCCAGAGTCCATGGGGCTTGGGCTGCACAGTGGGTCCAGTGAGCCTTTAGGTGTGAATCATCACAACATGGCTAAAGGCTGACCTCTTGTCATTGGAGCCTCAGAGTTCTTAGGTGGATTCCATGAAGAGAAATTCTGCATTGCAGTCTCTCCTAGGTTCACACATTCCTTACCATGGGATGTCTTCCTGTCTATCTGCTGTCCATTCATCTGCCCGCCACCAGCTGTCTATATGATTTATAGATCTCCTATCTTTCTCTCAATCATCTACCAGCTAGCTATCATCTATGCATCTATCAAACATCTAGATATTTATAACCCACCAATCCAGCTGTCCTTCTAGCAATAATCTATCATCAATATATGTACCATCTCTTTGTTATATCTTTTGCTTTGTCATTTATCTGTCTTTCTTTCATCTAGCTAAATATCTATTATCTATCATTATCTATCATCTATCTATACATTATATCTACCTACCATTTATCTATCACCTTTTTATCATTTATTTTTAATAAAAGACAGAAACAGCACTGTTTTTCCTGGATACCCTGGACCTCAGTAATACTTAGAATTTTCAGCACATTAAATTCCCAAATCTTGCTAAAAA